>NC_087162.1:26632947-26677947 GCF_035594125.1 Scylla paramamosain | reverse complement strand
TCTTTGATGTTGAGCTTATTATTCATAGAAGTGGCAGCCATGCACTACGTGAAGGTGTTCCGATGCATATTAGATGATCATTATTCTCAGGTGATGGTATTCGTTTCAAGACACATCGTAATTTTGAATATTCTTTTTTGATAATTCCCTTTTTGGAATGGGATTTTCAGTGGGCCTTTTTTCTGTCTTCATGTTGCTCTTTGCCATAGTCCCTCTTACATAAAAGAAAAAATAATCTGCACGTATGTATTTTCATTGTAATTGTGCATCGTAACTCTGATGGATTTGAGCAATACGCAGCTCTGGTCTCCTGCCTCAGACTGGAGAGTGCGGGGCGTACGTGATATCACAGGGCTTCCTGGAACCCTCCAGCCTCAGTCTTGCATTCCCAAAAGGATCACCCCTCAAGAAAAAGTTTGACCCAGTGTATGCATGCGTGTGTACTGTAATCGCTGGTGGCCAAGCTGAGCCAGACGCCACGACCGCTGTCTTCTAACGACTTGGCTAGGGTGTAGCGACTGTTTGGTACATACTTTGAGTTATTGGCAATTCCCAAAATCTGTATACATAGAATTCTTCGATTCATCTTAACAGTTAGGTTTGTCCTTGGCTGATTTTCCAAAATATTAGTAAGAAAACGGTAATAATATCAAAGTATCAAGAGTCTAAACATTTCTGGAGACAAATAAAAGGGGGGACAAGAATCGGTGGAGGAGCCAGTGAAGGTGAGGCGCGTGTCGACAGTCATGTGGTTGAGGTGACGTTAACATAATGATTTCTAACCTTAATTCCTCTGAGGAATTAGCACATTTATACTATATTTGTTCTTTCTATTGATAGTCTTTAGAGATCGGCTGAGAGCAAGAGTAATCATTAGCATTATTGAAAGTATATCAAATACAAAAATTTGCATAAGTGGCAGGAACTTTAGAAGTGCCCCAGTGAGCCGCGCCGCCACCAGGCAGGGCAGGCAGGACATGGCTTGTGTATGTGTCTTTGTGGCTGATCTGCACCACCATCGCCGCCAATACTGCCATTGTGATAATTTTCCTTCTCTAATTGACTGTGACATCTGAGTGGTGCGGTGAACCCTGGCATGGAATTCATCTGCTTTGCAGTATTCTGTTTTCTAATTAACACGAGAAATGACTGATTTTAATGGTGGCACAGTTTCACTCATGGAAACAATTGTAAAGGATTTTCACTAATTCGAAGTTAGAAAATCTTTTCCTTGAAAAAAAAAAAAATTCATAAGCTTGGTAAGTGTGAGTCTTTTACTATATACCAACAGCATCCTGAGGCTAAAGGAGTGCTGCATCCTGACCAAGATGGTCACCAAGGGATTTGAGAACGCCACGGAGTGCCTGAAGTCCATCACCTGGTTAATCGCTCCCTCCCATCGATCACTGTAGCTTCTAGACTTACATGATATCTTTGCTGTCTATGCTGCTTGTAAGTCCAGTTCTATCGTGTAGTCGTAGGTGATGTCTGTTGGCATTGTGTCCACAGTTACAACAGAATCAGGGACGAGGGGAGAACCCGGATCAAAACTTAGGTTTGTATTCTTAAGTTTTGCTAGATTCTCGTTTCCCTTTCCAATCTGCCCTTAATTCATTTATTGACGTTCTTCAATATATATATATATATATATATATATATATATATATATATATATATATATATATATATATATATATATATATATATATATATATATATATATATATATATATATATATATATATATATATATATATATATATGGCACTCGCTGGTCGGGCTACACTCATCGTACATTGACTCACCAGCCGCGTTTCTCAGAAGTCCAGAAGGTAGAGGGGAAACACAAGGTGCTGCACATAACACTTACACCTGCTCTGGCTACATGGAAGCCTGATGCAAGACTTTCCTGGGTCCCTGTAATCTGCAGGCAGGAGGAACACATCCTCAAGGCACATTGGCGATCACCAGCCACGGACACACGCCGGAGTCACTTGGACTCACATCTTTTCTCTAGGCAGGTACATTACACAGTCACGGTACAGTTCCTACTTCCCTAATGTCACAGCCACTTGTACGGCACACTTGCAGACTGGCTCCAACGTCATTAGACGGGTGAAGGACACAACGCTGCCCTCCACAGAGGCAGAACAAAGGCACGGGCAGGAGCAAGGGCAGCACATGTCTCGGGACTGAATCCTGGCAGGAACTGCCCGCGGGCTGGCGTCCCCACGCCCAGCACCGCGACCCACGCCAACTCTCCTGCTAAATCTCGCTAATGGGGACCTCACATGCACCCACACGTTGCCCATGCATTCATACACGTACGTACAAACTCATACACACCCATATAAACACACATACACACTATCCAATTAGGTACGTTCGTAACAATATATATATATATATATATATATATATATATATATATATATATATATATATATATATATATATATATATATATATATATATATATATATATATATATATATATATACATACATATATATATATCGTTAGTTATTTTACTCTTACATCCGCTAGAGAGACAGAGGGTCGGCGGCAACTGCATTCCCTCACTTTTCTGCTAGATCTAATTTTTTCCAATATAAATTACTTCTGTAGACTCGCAGCGAGGAATAAAAAGCACCAGCAGTGTATGTCTCTTTTCACCTCTTTCTTTTAATTTCTTAGATTAATGTCCAGAGAGAGAGAGAGAGAGAGAGAGAGAGAGAGAGAGAGAGAGAGAGAGAGAGAGAGAGAGAGAGAGGGAGGGCGTGGGGGGGATGGCGGGAGCACAAATCGCCGGCGTGACTCCCCGCGTTGGCTGAGGTCGCTGGCACTGATTGGCTTAAGTATTTCTAGGCAATGTGTTCCACCAATCCGCGCCTTGTGAAGCGGAAAAGTGGGGAGAGGAGAGGTGAACATAATACAGTGGATTTCGTGACTCCTGCGGCAGTCAGGCTCCTGTCTCCAAGCGGCGGTGTCTGAGCGGCGGCACTAGGCATGGCGACACACGCCCAGCCCGCGTGCCTCAAGGTGCTCATGAGAGAGGTAAACAGTTACGGTGTTTGCAATTAATGAAGCACCTTTTAAGGAAAATTACACATTGTAATGCTGCAGTAAAGGGACTGCCACTCGCAGATCGCTTGACTTTCTGCAATTTAGTTTATATTCTCAAGTTTTCATGTTGTAAGCCTCTCTGCTTCACGATATGCTGCACCCTCGCGCAGACTGCTGCACCTTCGGGTGTGCTGCTGCACCACCATGTTTGCTGGTTCACTCTCATAGAGTTGCTTTACCCTCACATGCATTCGCATGTGTGCTGCTGCTGCATCCTCGTGTGTGGTGATGCGCTCCGAGGAGTGTTGCTTCATACTCTGATGTGCTGCTTCATCTGCAGTTCTGCTTATACTGCTACACATTCATGTAAGCTGCTCCACCCTCAGGAGTACTGCTCCACCCTCAGGTGTGCTACTACGCCCTCAGGAGTGCTGCTCCACCCTCAGGTGTACTGCTCCACCCTCAGGTGTGCTGCTTCACCCTCAGGTGTGCTGCTCCACCCTCAGGTGTGCTGCTACACCCTCAGGTGTGCTGCTCCACTCTCAGGTGTGTTGATGCAACTCCCAGGTGTGCTGCGTCACACCCAGGGGTGCTGCTGCACTCTGTGATGTAGTAACACATCCTGAGGTGTGCTGCATCACACTCAGGTATGGTGCTGCACCTGAGGTGTGGTGCTGCACCGGAGATGTGGTGTTCTATCTGTGCTGCTGTACCTTGAGGTGTGGTGCTGCACCCTGAAATGTGGCGCTGCACTCTGAGGTGTGGTGCTGCACCCTGAGGTGTCCTGATGCACCTGAGGTATAGTGCTGCACCCTTAGGTGTGCTGATGCACCTGAGGTGTGGTGGTGCACCTAAGGTGTGGTGCTGCACCCTGAGGTGTGCTGGTGCACCTGAGGTGTGGTGCTGCACCCTGAAGTGTAGTGGTGCACTTGAGGTGTGTTGCAGCACCCTGAGGTGTGGTGGTGCACCTGAGGTGTGGTGTTGCACCCTGAGGTGTACTGGTGCACCTGAGGTGTGGTGTTGCACCCTGAGGTGTGCTGGTGCACCTGAGGTGTGGTGCTGCACTCTGAGGTGTGGTGGTGCACCTGAAGTGTGGTATTGCACCCTGAGGTGCGCTGGTGCACCTGAAGTGTGGTGCTGCATTCTGAGGTGTGCTGATGCACCTGAAGTGTGATGCTGCACCCCTAAGGTGTGCTGGTGTACCTAAGATGTGGTGTTGCACCCTGAGGTGTGCTGGTGTACCTAAGATGTGGTGTTGCACCCTGAGGTGTGCTGGTGCACCTAAGGTGTGGTGCTGCACCCTGAGGTGTGCTGGTGCACCTGAGCTATGGTGCTGCATCCTCAAGTTTAATGTTTTCCTTACTAGTTCAATATCTACATGAAAAAAGAGACATAATACAATGACCGTATCGTGGTGTAAACTGGTCTTCAATCGCTCATCAGTTGTATTATTTCAAATTGATATCCCGGTAAAGTGATTTATCTATCTTTTAAACTTATTTAAAAATACTTACATAATTTATAATGATATTTATACTTTATTTCAGCGGTATTTAATGAACTTCAAAAAACAGTGTATTTTCAAAAAGATTTTGAAAATTTTGGTGAGGACGCTGCGGTGAGAAGCAGCAGTTAATTAATGGCAGGCTCTGCACCACACGTAGCGTTTGTCTGCCACGTGCTAAGCCACGCCAGCCCTCGTGCGGCAGACGGCTCAGGAAGGCTTCGTCACCCACTCGAATTGTCATGGACCGTGACAAACAGTCTCCTTACTGACTAATACTTTAAAAATAACCTAATCCCTAAAGGAATTTGTCGTGTACTGAATCGTAATACTTATCCACTTACAAATTATTGGTGAGGAGAAGTTTACTTCTTAATCTTATCTTAATTTCCTTGTAAATACGAGTATATATGTTTGTTTACATTAACTTCTTTGGTATAGTTTGATAAAGAAAAGTCTATAATGCATTCCCAGCAGCGTGTCAGTGTGTCCCTCTGTCCTCAGGTGTACACGCTCGCCTACATCTCCGGCACGCCCGGCAACTACCAGTTCAGCGGCCCCATCGTGATCATCCTGGAGATCCTCAGGGACCACCTCGGCGTCTGGTGAGTCAAGCCTGCGTGTGCACGAGAGTTTCCATCGTTGTTGTTGTTGTTGTTGTTGGTGTTGATGATGATGATAATGATGATGTTGCTCTTGTCGTTGATGATAATGCTGTTGTTGTTGTTGTTGTTGTTGCTGACGATAATGCTGTTGTTGTTGTTGCTGGTGCTACTGCTGCCGTCGTTGTCTATATTCGTAGTGCTATGTTGATAAAATACACAATTAGGTACAGCAATGCAGTAACCTTGACTCATCGCACTGTTGCAGTTTAGACTTCGTCGTAACAGAAGAGCAAGTGTACGGCGTCTCCTTGCGCAACGGCTCCTGGACTGGAATGATGGGCATGGTGCAGCGACACGTGAGTCACTGAGAACCATTGTCCACTGTTTTACATGCTAACTACTTGCATAGTTAACACAGTAATTTTGCCAATGCTGGATGCTTTGGCTCTTGTGAAATGTGGGCTCTTTTTGATAATATACATATTACGATAATGCTTATTTTGTTGTAAGGATATAGCTACAATTATTATTTACTATGTTCCTTTAAGGAGGTGGATTTCAGTGGCATTGTGTTCACGATGAATTACGACTCGCTGAAGGCTGTGGAATTCAGCGAGTCGATCGACACAGACGAGATGACGGCAATGTACATCCGACCCCGCGTGTCGCCCAACATGATGGGCTTCGTCATGCCCTACACCGCCTCGGTCAGTGACGCAGGCCAGTTGGTCAAGCCGTGCATGGTTGTGACTTGTTTGTGGGAAACGCTCATTGAAACATGGAATATGGCTTCGATTTCCCTGAGAGTTTTACACACACACACACACACACACACACACACACACACACACACACACACACACACACACACACACACACACACACACACACACACACACACACACACACACACACACACACACACACACACACACACACACACACACACACACACACTTTACTCTACTTTAGCGAATACACAAGAAACTTTACTCATGCATACTTTTGGTGTGGCGAGAAGAAAGTCGATATGGAAGTAAAGGTTCACTCCTGCAGGTGTGGTTGTTCGTGATGGCGGCGTGTGTGGTGCTGATCGGAGTCATCATGGTCACTGTCAGGTTTCAAAGGAAGTTTAGCTCGACTCATCTACCTCACCACTCATCTGAGCCAACCACTCGGCAAGTGTTACTGTGACGTGATGCAAGGTGTTGCCGGACGCTGGACCAACACGGCCAGTCTTGCGCATCACCTTCTTTCGCGACAAGTCATTGCACACATTACTTCGTAATGAAAGAGGGTGGGGGGCAAATTAACCTAACGAAATACCTAAAAAATGTTTTTCTTAATCCAAGCATACATGTTCACGAGCAGGCGGAGCGTTGGCTCATCTGACATGATCCCGGAGCAAAGCAAGACCAGACGACTGCCCTCAGGTGCCGCGGCGCCGGACGGTGATGTCTCGATCTCTTCAGGGGAAGAGGACAAAGCAGTGTTGACAGGAGCGGACAGAGACTGGCTTTGGAGTCTTGAAAAGTCTCTTCTGTGGACGTGGTCAACACTGATAGCTCACAGTGAGTAAATAGCTCGTTTTCTTCTAAAGGTCCCTTGTGACTATGCACTGACTGCCTGCTGATTCCTGAATGTACTCCACTCATTTACCACTCTACCATGTACTTGTGTGCGTGGTCCTGGTCTCCGTCAGTCCACAAATATGGTGTGAAACAGAGAACACCATCAGCCGTATCACTTTAACCCGTGCCAGGCGTGCCGTGGCAGCCCGTGGGGGGCCTGGTGCGTTGCGTGACGGCCATGTGGCTCCTGGCTGCCTTCATCCTGGGTAACGTGTATCGCTCCAACCTGAAGGCCATGCTCACCATCCCCAGGATCAACATTCCCTTCGACAGCGTGGACGAGCTGGCGGACTCCGACGTACCCACCGCCATTCTCAGAGGTTCCAAGATCCACCGGCAGATACTGGTAGGACTCGACAGGGCCCGAGGCGGAGATGCATCATGGCAGACAGTGTGTTGTGTATGGCCGTCTTGGTGAAGCACAGTTCCCTGTCCACTTGCGTGTACCTTCCAGTTAACCGAATAATTTCACCTTTTTGCCTGATATTGGTAGTAGTAGTAGTAGTAGTAGTAGTAGTAGTAGTAGTAGTAGCAGTAGTAGCAGCAGTCGTAGCAATAGTTGTAGTTTATTGACAAACGAATAGTGTATACAAACTGATAGAAATGCATATAGTATCAAGTGTAGAGTTAATACAAACCGTTTACAATGACAGTGACACAGTGATAAGCTCATAATGTTATTGCTTACTTCTATGACTACCAACAATTCTGTTTTATGAGATCATCACCTTCTTTCTTAGCTGTTGGCGTGAATGTCTCCTGTCTTGAAGTTGGGAGAGTGTCTTGAATGTGAACGGAGAAGACTATCCTACGAGACTATCGCTTTCTACCGGGGACTGATAGGGTTAAGAGTGTGAATGATGTGTGTGTGTGTGTGTGTGTGTGTGTGGTGCTTTGTCTGCGCCACCCCGTGTGATTATATATATAAAAAAGATCTATTACTCTACATATTCATCTATTTTGTACATGTGAGGTGCGTGACGGGAGCCTTTGCAATAAAAGAGTCCTTGTGTCACCAGGCGGCGGAGGACAGCAGCGCTCTCGGCCGGCTGAGGGACCAGACTGTTTACTTGAACTTCGATCAGTTGTACGCGGCGGTGGATAAAATATTGGAGGGGGAAATGGCAGGGATAAACTATCGGAAAGTATTCCCAGGGATATTAAACGATCATTATTCTCGGGTAATGGTATTCCTGTTATTTGCAGTACGTGTTTTTATCTGCTGTCAAAACTTACACTCATTTGTATAATCTCTTGCCTCAGAGTTTACGTGTTTCGTGTACTTGTTTGTACGTGTACATGTTTTTCTTTGGAGTATCAAAACTGACACTCGTAACTATCGTCCCCTTCCTCAGACTGGGGAGTGTGGTGCCTACGTGCTGTCTCGGGGCTTCCTGGGACCCTCCAGCCTCTGTCTTATATTCCCGAAAGGATCGCCCCTTAAGAAAAAGTTCGATCCAGTGTACGTATGCATCAGTGAACGTGTAACCATGGCCCGTATCCAGAAACGCTGATCTCTCTCACCACGACTTTTTTTCAAGCTCACAGAGATGATTAGCCGGGTTCTCAAGACTGTTTCTCCTGTTATTAATGTATAAATCTTGTTATTCTCTCGCTAGAACGGTAAGAATACCTTTAAAAACTCGTATAGCTTCAACCAAAGCCTTTTTAAAACAGTAGAGGTGGGGCGCAGAAGTGTTTCGTTGTACAGGTTCATGTTGGAGTCTATTGTGCGCACCTTTCATAGTGCACACCACCTTTACTGCCAGTCACGCCATTATGGTCTTTGCGATTTTCCTTCTTTTTATTTCTATTGATTGTGACTCGGGATCTTGTTTCTGTGGGGTTACATTTGTGATTATCCCAAGGGAATGTCGAGTGTTATGCATTTGACAATTTCTCCTTTTCCTTTGCATTAATTGACTCCCGAGTGGCGCTTCGAAGTCTGGCGTGGGTATTTACTTGCTTCTGTGGGGCTGTGTTTGTGATTATCCCGAGGGAATGTCGAGTGTTATGCAATTCCTAGCTTCTCTAAACGCTTGGCTTTAGTTGTGGGTTATGTGTAGCCCTGACAGCAACTATTGTAAGATTTCCAATAATTTAAAGTTTTATAAACATTCCCATGGAAACATTACTCATAAGCTTGGCGAGTGACTTTCTTTACTTCTTTGTTGTTGTTGTTGTTGTTTTCATTATTATTATTATTATTGCTTGGCTACTACTATTACTACTAGTACTACTGCTACTACTACTACTACTACTACTACTACCACTACTGTTACTGTTGCTGCTACTGCTACTATTACTACTACTGCTAATACTATTTTTTTCCCCTTTTTCTTTCCCTGCAGTATCCTGAGGCTGAAGGAGTGCGGCCTGCTGGCGAAGATAATGACCAAGGGCTATGTGAACGCCACGGAGTGCCTTAAGCCACTCACCTCGATGGTCGCTCCCTCACACCGACCGCTGCAGCTTCTGGACTTCTACGGCATCTTTGCTGTCTATGTTGCTGGTAAGACGTGAATGTTGCTGTGCGTTGTGGTGGCGCGGTGCATTCAAGAGGCAGAGGAATGCGGCAGCAAACAGATGAACTGCAATCTTTTTGTTAGTTAATTGTTCCATTCAGGAATGATTCTGGCTGGCACGACATCCAAACACGGGTGTTATGGGTGTGTGGTGGCGGGGCGGTGCATTGAAGTGTTAGTGGAGTAGAGGAGCAAACAGATGCACTGCAGCAGTTTCATTATGGACAACACCTAATTGTACCGTGAGGAGTGATTCTACCTGGCATAACGTTCCAAACGTGGGTGTTGCGGGTGTGTGTCGTGGCGCGGCAGTGCATTCAAGAGGTAGTAAAGTAGAGCAGCAATCAGATGAACTTCAGCCATTTTGAAATTCGAGACAGTATTTGTTTGTCTCAACAGGAGTGACTTTGGCTGCCATGGCATTCCTGTGGGAGATGACCAGGGGCTGCGGCGGGACGAGGCGCGGCGCAGCGGAGCCAGGCCTTTGGGCACCGAGTCTGCCAGCCCGCAGGATCATATCGCTACCCCGACTTGCCTGAAACTTGTGATTTTTTTTTTATTTGTGAGTAACGTGCAGGCTATAAATTCATGTCTGTATATTCTGTGTGTGATTACTTCCCTGATTTCTCCGAGGCGGCAACTAACAAGACCATTTAGCCGAGGTGAGGGTGACAGCAGGTGTGTGACTGTTCTGTTATTATAGTTCTCTGGAATATGAGGAGGTAGGTTGATATTATCAGTTCAACCTTTACTCTTCCACTCACAATCTGCGAGGTATTAATTACCTATCAGTTAAGCTTTTGCTGTTCCATTCATAATCTACAAACAATAATAAACTTATCAGTTCAGCCCTCACCCTGGCACTTACACTCTCCAAGGCAATAATCATCTATCACTTGAACTTTCACCCCTCCACTCACAATCTACAAGCCGTAAGTATCCACCAATCAAACCTTCACCTTTCCACTCAATCTACAAGCAATGATCACTTAACACATTCTTGAAAAGTGTTACAGTTTGTTCCGTGAGAAGGATAATCAGGGAATTGGTAATTTTACAGTAAGGACCCATTGCCAGTTCGTGTTAATGGTCTTTTCACCCCTAGAGGTCTTGATACAGCTTTACAAGACTTAATTGCTGCCAGATGTAGTGTCTCACCTTATACACATTCTGGAGGGAAGAGAACAAGTTTGCGTTATTAATCTAATAACCAAACGAAGGAATGCAGTGTTTCTATGTCACGTGCTCCACCTCCTTTAAACACATTCTGGCGGAGGAAGGCAAGTTTGCGTCGTTCATGTAGTCATTAAAGGATGCAATGTTTCTTGACCGAGTACTGTGATGGGTGGTTTGCAAGATGTCTTATGCAGCCACGTCGTTAGATCTGTGTAATCATGAGGACAGAGTGGCTTAATTGTTGTGCATGTACTACTCTTCTCTTTATTTGACAACCCTAGCTTTGCGTATTGTCACATTTATGTTTGTGTCCATTACTCGTATGTGACATTTTGTAAACTGGTTATGCTATAATTGAATGAATGTGTATGAACTGTGTACTGCGTGATCGCAATATGACTGTGTTCCTTATTTATGTACATATAATGCGTAGTGATGCTACGTAGCCTCCACACCTGTGTGCATGTGAGTTGCTCCTCCCTCTTCCTTCTGAAAAAAGACAATAGCTTTGTAATAGAATCAGGAACTCCGTATGGATGAACAGTGTGTTAAGGAAGGAATGTATGTATTATATTGTATATTTATGAAAATGAACAAAACAGAAATATATAAAACCAAAAATACTTAAAAAATACATAAAAAGAAAACAAAAATACATAAAAATAACATAAGGTTAAAAAATACAATAAAAATGAAAAATAATAGAAATATAATAAAATAATAAAATGACGTAATATTCACGTTAAGGTGATTAAAAAAAAAAAAAAAAAACGAATGTCCAATCATTCCAGAGGCTACTGAGAAAGGCTTAAGGAAACCGAAATCATGATCTAGCAAACATGACTAGCTACGGCGAAGTCATTCACCACACTTGAAAAGAGAACAACACTCGTGTAACATATAAGGAAAATATTTTAAAGAAAATAATAGATGCTGACTCCGCGTTCACATTTCATATATATATATATATATATATATATATATATATATATATATATATATATATATATATATATATATATATATATATATATATATATATATATATATATATATATATATATATATATATATATATATATATATATATATATATATATATATATATATATATATATATATATATATATATATATATATATATATATATATATATATATATATATATATATATATATATATATATATATATATATATATATATATATATATATATATATATATTATATTCTGTTGAATCGCAGCGAGGAATAAAAAACACCAGGAGTGTATGTCTTTTTTTCATCTTTTTCCTTTCATTTCTCAGATTAATGCCCAGAGAGAGAGAGAGAGAGAGAGAGAGAGAGAGAGAGAGAAAGGGGCGGGGCGGGGCGGGGAGAATGACGGGAGCACAAATCACCTGCGTGACTCCCCGAGGTGGCTGAGGTCGCTGGCACTGAATGGCTTAAATATTTTTAGGTTATGTGTTCCACCAATCCGCGCCTCTTGAAGCGGAAAAGCGGGCGGGTCAAGGTGGGGGAGAGGAGAGGTGAACAAAATATAGTGGATTTCATGACTCTTGCGGCTGTCAGGCTCCTGTCTCCAAGCGGCGGTGTCTGAGCGGCGGCACTAGGCATGGCGACACACGCCCAGCCCGCGTGCCTCAAGGTGCTCATGAGAGAGGTAAACAGTTATATATATATACGAGTATATATATATATATATATATATATATATATATATATATATATATATATATATATATATATATATATATATATATATATATATATATATATATATATATATATATATATATATATATATATATATATATATTTATATATAATATAATAATATATAAAAGCGGGCGGGTCAAGGTGGGGGAGAGGAGAGGTGAACAAAATATAGTGGATTTCATGACTCTTGCGGCTGTCAGGCTCCTGTCTCCAAGCGGCGGTGTCTGAGCGGCGGCACTATATATATATATATATATATATATATATATATATATATATATATATATATATATATATATATATATATATATATATATATATATATATATATATATATATATATATATATATATATATATATATATATATATATATATATATATATATATATATATATATATATATATATATATATATATATATATATATATATATATATATATATATATATATATATATATATAAACAAGATGCACGGGAAGAAATTGCCAAGGAAATGGGATCATCGGCAGATGTGTCAGGAAGAAACTGGATGATACTGTTGCACCACGGAACGATGATACAGCACGAGGATACGCAACAAGTGGGTACAATACCCTGTTTCACCGTATTACAATACGGTAGGATCACTAGGTGATACGCAACGATGATACAATACGTGGAAATGCAACAAGTGTGGACGCGGCTTTACGTGTGCTGATGCAACTCCCAGGTGTGCTGTGTCACAACCAGGAGTGCTGCTGCACTCTCTGATGTAGTAATACACCCTGAGGTGTGCTGCATCACACCCAGGTATAGTGTTGCACCTGAGATGTGGTGCTGCACCCTGAGGTGTGGTGTTGCAACTGAGGTGTGGTGCTGTAGCCTGAGGTGTGGTGTTGCACATGAGATGTGGTGCTGCACCCTGAGGTGTGCTTTTGAACTTTGAGGTGTGGTGCTGCACCCTGAAGTGTGGTGCTGCACCCTGAGGTGTGGTGCTGCACCCTGAGGTGTGGTGCTGCACCCTGAGGTGTGGTGCTGCACCCTGAGGTGTGGTGCTGCACCCTGAGGTGTGCTGGTGCACCCTGAGATGTGCTGCTGCACCCTGAGCTGTGTCGTTGCACCCTGATGTGTGCTGGTGCACCTAAGGTGTGCTGATGGACCCTGAGCTGTGCTGCTGCACCCTGAGCTGTGCTGGTGCACCCTGAGCTGTGCTGCTGCACCTTGAACTGTGCTGCTGCATCCTGAGGTGTGCTGGTGCACCTGAGGTGTGATGCTGCACCCTGAGCTGTGCCCTCGTGCGGCAGACGGCTCAGGAAGGCTTCGTCACCCACTCGAATTGTCATGGACCGTGACAAACAGTCTCCTTACTGACTAATACTTTAAAAATAACCTAATCCCTAAAGGAATTTGTCGTGTACTGAATCGTAATACTTATCCACTTGCAAATTGTTGGTGAGGAGAAGTTTACTTCTTAATCTTATCTTAATTTCCTTGTAAATACGAGTATATATGTTTGTTTACATTAACTTCTTTCGTATAGTCTGATAAAGAAAAGTCTATAATGTATTCCCAGCAGCGTGTCAGTGTGTCCCTCTGTCCTCAGGTGTACACGCTCGCCTACATCTCCGGCACGCCCGGGAACTACCAGTTCAGCGGTCCCATCATGATCATCCTGGAGATCCTCAGGGACCACCTCGGCGTCTGGTGAGTCAAGCCTGCGTGTGCACGACAGTTTCCATCGTTGTTGTTGTTGTTGTTGTTGGTGTTGATGATGATGATAATGATGATGTTGCTCTTGTCGTTGATGATAATGCTGTTGTTGTTGTTGTTGTTGCTGACGATAATGCTGTTGTTGTTGTTGCTGGTGCTACTGCTGCCGTCGTTGTCTATATTCGTAGTGCTATGTTGATAAAATACACAATTAGGTACAGCAATGCAGTAACCTTGACTCATCGCACTGTTGCAGTTTAGACTTCGTCGTAACAGAAGAGCAAGCGTACGGCGTCTCCTTGCGCAACGGCTCCTGGACTGGAATGATGGGCATGGTGCAGCGACACGTGAGTCACTGAGAACCATTGTCCACTGTTTTACATGCTAACTACTTGCATAGTTAACACAGTAATTTTGCCAATGCTGGATGCTTTGGCTCTTGTGAAATGTGGGCTCTTTTTGATAATATACATATTACGATAATACTTATTTTGTTGTAAGGTTATAGCTACAATTATTATTTACTATGTTCTTTTAAGGAGGTGGATTTCAGTGGCATGTTTTTCACGATGAATTACGACTCGCTGAAGGCTGTGGAATTCAGCGAGTCGATCCACACAGACGAGATGACGGCAATGTACATCCGACCCCGCGTGTCGCCCAACATGATGGGCTTCGTCATGCCCTACACCGCCTCGGTCAGTGACGCAGGCCAGTTGGTCAAGCCGTGCATGGTTGTGACTTGTTTGTGGGAAACGCTCATTGGAACATGGAATATGGCTTCGATTTCCCTGAGAGTTTTGCACACACACACACACACACACACACACACACACACACACACACACACACACACACACGCACACACACACACACACACATACTGTACTCTATGTGTGGTATTCTTGCCCGAGATATTAGACGCGCAAAGGTGCGGGCATCGTGGGAGCCACGTCACTGTGCTGCCGAGACGCAGACGGGCCACTTTGCGTAGTTACTAGTTATTAATCAATTGCGCCAAACACTTACCTGAAGGTTTCTACTTGATTTTACCTGTAATGAAGAAATGGGGTGGTAAGAATAGTGGCGCTGGTGTTGTTGGGTAGGTAATTAAGACGGCGCGGGGTTGGCCTTTAGAGGCGCTCCTTTTGCTCAGATCAATATAATAGCTTAATGGGTTGTTCTGCAACGCTGCCATTTGTGTGACGAAAATCTTATATGAAAATTTGAAGATTTGCTAAACATCCTATTAATAGAAAATTTCTTTACGAATTTGTCCAATATGAATTGTTTTCACACAACGAATAAATAGTACTATATCAAGAATATTAATGTTCCACGAACAGTGAGTCACTGAGGCAAACCACCACTCTAGCGAATGCACAGGGAATGTCTGCTCAGGAATGCAGCAGGTCGCCGCTCTACTTTAGCGAATACTCAAGAAACTTTACTTATGAATACTTTTGGTGTGGCGAGAAGAAAGTTCGATATGGAAGTAAAGATTCACTCCTGCAGGTGTGGTTGTTCGTGATGGCGGCGTGTGTGGTGCTGATCGGAGTCATCATGGTCACTGTCAGGTTTCAGAGGAAATTCAGCTCGACTCATCTACTTCACCACTCATCTGAGCCAACCACTCGGCAAGTGTTACTGTGACGTGATGCAAGGTGTTGCCGGACGTGGACCAACATGGCCAGTCTTGCGCATCAACACCTTCTTTCGCGACAAGTCATTGCACACCTTACTTCCTTACTTTGCATAGAGAGGGGGTGGGTGGCAAATTAACCTGACGAAATACCTAAAAAAAATTTTTCGTAACCTAAGCACACATGTTCACGAGCAGGCGGAGCGTTGGCTCATCTGACATGATCCCGGAGCAAAGCAAGACCAGACGACTGCCCTCAGGTGCCGCGGCGCCGGACGGTGATGTCTCGATCTCTTCAGGGGAAGAGGACAAAGCAGTGTTGACAGGAGCGGACAGAGACTGGCTTTGGAGTCTTGAAAAGTCTCTTCTGTGGACGTGGTCAACACTGATAGCTCACAGTGAGTAAATACCTCGTTTTCTTCTAAAAGTCCCTTGTGACTATGCACTGACTGCCTGCTGATTCCTGAATGTACTCCACTCATTTACCACTCTACCATGTACCATGACCGTGGTCCTGGTCTCCGTCAGTCCACAAATATGGTGTGAAACAGAGAACACCATCAGCCGTATCACTTTAACCCGTGCCAGGCGTGCCGTGGCAGCCCGTGGGGGGCCTGGTGCGTTGCGTGACGGCCATGTGGCTCCTGGCTGCCTTCATCCTGGGTAACGTGTATCGCTCCAACCTGAAGGCCATGCTCACCATCCCCAGGATCAACATTCCCTTCGACAGTGTGGACGAGCTGGCGGACTCCGACGTACCCACCGCCATTCTCAGAGGTTCCAAGATGCACCAGCAGATAGTGGTAGGACTCGACAGGGCCCGAGGCGGAGATGCATCATGGCAGACAGTGTGTTGTGTATGGCCGTCTTGGTGAAGCACAGTTCCCTGTCCACTTGCGTGTACCTTCTAGTTAACCGAATAATCTCCCATTTTTGCCAGATAGTGGTAGTAGTAGTAGTAGTAGTAGTAGTAGTTGTTGTTGTAGTAGTAATTGTTGTAGTAGTAATTGAAGTAGTTTATTGACCAATGAAAAGTGTATAAAAACTGACGAAAATGCGTAGTAGTAGTAGTTGTTGTAGTAGTAATTGAAGTAGTTTATTGACCAATGAAAAGTGTATAAAAACTGACGAAAATGCATATAGTACCAATTGTAGAGAGTTAATGCAAACCGCTTACAATGACAGTGACACAGTGATAAGCTCATAATGTTACTGTTTACTTCTATGACTACCAACAATTCTGTTTTATGAAATCATCACCTTCTTTCTTAGCTGTTGGCGTGAATGTCTGCTGTTGTGAAGCTGGGAGAGTGTCTTGAGTGTGAACGGAGAAGTTAAGTCGTTTTATTTTATTTATATATTTATTCATTTATCGATTGCTTTCCGTATCTCTTACTCATTGTTTCATTATGAAGGGACAGGGGTAGACCAGTGTATGCTGTGGTGCCTTGCTGTGGGTGTGTGCGGCCAGCTGTGTTATACCTGACTGGAGTTTAGCTCCGTGGTCCACGAGACAATCGCTTTCTCCCGTGGCCGACAGGGTTAAGTGTGTGAATGATGTGTGTGTGTGTGTGTGTGTGTGTGTGTAGGGCTTTGTCTGGGCCACCCAGTGTGAATATATATAAAAAAGGTCTATTACTGTACATATTCATCTATTTTGTACATGTGAGGTGCGTGACGGGAGCCTTTGCAATAAGAATCCTTCTCGTCACCAGGTGGCGGAGGACAACAGCACTCTCGGCCGGCTGAGGGACCAGACTGTTTACTTGAACTTCGATCAGTTGTACTTGGCGATAGATCAAGTACTGAAGGGGAAAATGGCAGGGATGCACTATAGGAAATTATTCCCAGGGATATTAAACGATCATTATTCTCGGGTAATGGTATTCCTGTTATTTGCAGTACGTGTTTTTATCTGCTGTCAAAACTTACACTCATTTGTATAATCTCTTGCCTCAGAGTTTACGTGTTTCGTGTACTTGTTTGTACGTGTACATGTTTTTCTTTGGAGTATCAAAACTGACACTCGTAACTATCGTCCCCTTCCTCAGACTGGGGAGTGTGGTGCCTACGTGCTGTCTCGGGGCTTCCTGGGACCCTCCAGCCTCTGTATTATATTCCCGAAAGGATCGCCCCTTAAGAAAAAGTTCGATCCAGTGTACGTATGCATCAGTGAACGTGTAACCATGGCCCGTATCCAGAAACGCTGATCTCTCTCACCACGACTATTTTTCAAGCTCACAGAGATGATTAGCCGGGTTCTCAAGACTGTTTCTCCTGTTATTAATGTATAAATCTTGTTATTCTCTCGCTAGAACGGTAAAAATACCTTTAAAAACTCGTATAGCTTCAACCAAAGCCTTTTCAAAGCAGTAGAGGTGGGGCGCAGAAGTGTTTCGTTGTACAGGTTCATGTTGGAGTCTATTGTGCGCACCTTTCATAGTCCGCACCACCTTTACTGCCAGTCACGCCATTATGGTCTTTGCGATTTTCCTTCTTTTTATTTCTGTTGATTGTGACTCGGGATCTTGTTTCTGTGGGGTTACATTTGTGATTATCCCAAGAGAATGTCGAGTGTTATGCATTTGACAATTTCTCC
This sequence comes from Scylla paramamosain, assembly GCF_035594125.1. Taxonomy (NCBI): domain Eukaryota; kingdom Metazoa; phylum Arthropoda; class Malacostraca; order Decapoda; family Portunidae; genus Scylla; species Scylla paramamosain. Next base: position 26,659,789 of record NC_087162.1, on the reverse strand, counting down.
TTTTCCTTTGCATTAATTGACTCCCGAGTGGCGCTTCGAAGTCTGGCGTGGGTATTTACTTGCTTCTGTGGGGCTGTGTTTGTGATTATCCCGAGGGAATGTCGAGTGTTATGCAATTCCTAGCTCCTCTAAACGCTTGGCTTTAGTTGTGGGTTATGTGTAGCCCTGACAGCAACTATTGTAAGATTTCCAATAATTTAAAGTTTTATAAACATTCCCATAGAAACATTACTCATAAGCCTGGCGAGTGACTTTCTTTACTTCTTTGTTGTTGTTGTTGTTGTTATCATTATTATTATTATTGCTTGGCTACTACTACTACTACTGCTGTGACTGTTGCTGCTACTGCTACTATTACTACTACTGCTAATACTATTTTTTTCCCCTTTTTCTTTCCCTGCAGTATCATGAGGCTGAAGGAGTGCGGCCTGCTGGCGAAGATCATGGCCAAGGGCTATGTGAACGCCACGGAGTGCCTTAAGCCACTCACCTCGATGGTCGCTCCCTCACACCGACCGCTGCAGCTTCTGGACTTCTACGGCATCTTTGCTGTCTATGTTGCTGGTAAGACGTGAATGTTGCTGTGCGTTGTGGTGGCGCGGTGCATTCAAGAGGCAGAGGAATGCGGCAGCAAACACATGAACTGCAATCTTTTTGTTAGTTATTGTTCCATTCAGGAATGATTCTGGCTGGCACGACATCCAAACACGGGTGTTATGAGTGTGTGGTGGCGGGGCGGTGCATTGAAGTGTTAGTGGAGTAGAGCAGCAAACAGATGCACTGCAGCAGTTTCATTATGGACAACACCTAATTGTACCGTGAGGAGTGATTCTAGCTGGCATAACGTTCCAAACGTGGGTGTTGCGGGTGTGTGGCGTGGCGCGGCAGTGCATTCAAGAGGTAGTAAAGTAGAGCAGCAATCAGATGAACTTCAGCCATTTTTAAATTAGAGACCGTACTTGTTTGTCTCAACAGGAGTGACTTTGGCTGCCATGGCATTCCTGTGGGAGATGACCAGGGGCTGCGGCGGGACGAGGCGCGGCGCAGCGGAGCCAGGCCTTTGGGCACCGAGTCTGCCAGCCCGCAGGATCATATCGCTACCCCGACTTGCCTGAAACTTGTGATTTTTTTTTTTATTTGTGAGTAACGTGCAGGCTATAAATTCATGTCTGTATATTCTGTGTGTGATTACTTCCCTGATTTCTCCGAGGCGGCAACTAACAAGACCATTTAGCCGAGGTGAGGGTGACAGCAGGTGTGTGACTGTTCTGTTATTATAGTTCTCTGGAATATGAGGAGGTAGATTGAGATTATCAGTTCAACCTTTACTCTTCCACTCACAATCTGCGGGCTATTAATTACCTATCGGTTAAGCCTTTGCTGTTCCATTCATAATCTACAAACAATAATAAACTTATCAGTTCAGCCCTCACCCTGGCACTTACACTCTCCAAGGCAATAATCATCTATCACTTCAACTTTCACCCCTCCACTCACAATCTACAAGCCGTAAGTATCCACCAATCAAACCTTCACCTTTCCACTCAATCTACAAGCAATGATCACTTAACACGTTCTTGAAAAGTGTTACAGTTTGTTCCGTGAGAAGGATAATCAGGGAATTGGTAATTTTACAGTAAGGACCCATTGCCAGTTCGTGTTAATGGTCTTTTCACCCCTAGAGGTCTTGATACAGCTTTACAAGACTTAATTGCTGCCAGATGTAGTGTCTCACCTTATACACATTCTGGAGGGAAGGAATGCAGTGTTTCTATGTCACGTGCTCCACCTCTTTTAAACACATTCTGGCGGAGGAAGGGAAGTTTGCGTCATTCATGTAGTCATTAAAGGATGCAATGTTTCTTGACCGAGTACTGTGATGGGTGGTTTTCAAGATGTCTTATGCAGCCACGTCGTTAGATCTGTGTAATCATGAGGACAGAGTGGCTTAATTGTTGTGCATGTACTACTCTTCTCTTTATTTGACAACCCTAGCTTAGCGTATTGTCACATTTATGTTTGTGTTCATTACGTGACATTTTGTAAACTGGTTATGCTATAATTGAATGAATGTGTATGAACTGTGTACTGCGTGATTGCAAAATGACTGTGTTCCTTATTTATGTACATATACATAAGAACATAAGAACATAAGAAATAAGCCTGGAGGGAAGCTGCAAGAAGCGACCAGGCTTACACGTGGCAGTCCCTGTATGAAACACACCTACCTATTTCCATCTGTTATCCCCATCCATAAACTTGTCTAATCTTCTCTTAAAGGTCTCTAGTGTCTTAGCACCAAGTACATGATTACTGAGTCCGTTCCACTCATCTACCACTCTATTTGAGAACCAATTTTTTCCTATCTCCTTCCTAAACCTAAATTTTTTAAGCTTGAACCTGTTATTTCTTGTTCTACTCTGGTTGCTGATCCTAAGAATTTTGCTTACATCTCCCTTGTTATAACCCTTATACCACTTAAAGACTTCTATCATGCGTAGTGATGCTACGTAGCCTCCACACCTGTGTGCATGTGAGTTGCTGCTCCCTCTTCCTTCTGAAAAAAGACAATAGCTTTGTAATAGAATCAGGAACTCCGTATGGATGAAGAGTGTGTTAAGGAAGGAATGTATGTATATTATATTGCATATTTATGATAATGAACAAAACATAAATATATAAAACCAAAAATACTTAAAAAATACATAAAAAGAAAACAAATATACATAAAAATAACATAAGGTTAAAAAATACAATAAAAATGAAAAATAATAGAAATATAATAAAATAATAAAATGACGTAATATTCACGTTAAGGTGATTAAAAAAAAAAAAAAAAACGAATGTCCAATCATTCCAGAGGCTATTGAGAAAGGCTTAAGGAAACCGAAATCATGATCTAGCAAACATGACTAGCTACGGCGAAGTCATTCACCACATTTCAGAAGAGAACAACACTCGTGTATCATAATTATAAGGAAAATATTTTAAAGAAAATAATACATGCTGACTCCGCGTTCACATTTCATATATATATATATATATATATATATATATATATATATATATATATATATATATATATATATATATATATATATATATATATATATATATATATTCTGTTGAATCGCAGCGAGGAATTAAAAACACCAGAAGTGTATGTCTTTTTTTCATCTTTTTCCTTTCATTTCTCAGATTAATGTCCAGAGAGGGAGAGAGAGAGAGAGAGAGAGAGAGAGAGAGAGAGAGAGAGAGAGAGAGAGAGAGAGAGAAAGGGGCGGGGCGGGGCGGGGAGAATGACGGGAGCACAAATCACCTGCGTGACTCCCCGCGGTGGCTGAGGTCGCTGGCACTGAATGGCTTAAATATTTTTAGGTTATGTGTTCCACCAATCCGCGCCTCTTGAAGCAGAAAAGCGGGCGGGTCAAGGTGGGGGAGAGGAGAGGTGAACAAAATATAGTGGATTTCATGACTCTTGCGGCTGTCAGGCTCCTGTCTCCAAGCGGCGGTGTCTGAGCGGCGGCACTAGGCATGGCGACACACGCCCAGCCCGCGTGCCTCAAGGTGCTTATGAGAGAGGTAAACAGTTATATATATATATATATATATATATATATATATATATATATATATATATATATATATATATATATATATATATATATATATATATATATATATATATATATATATATATATATATATATATATATATATATATATATATATATATATATATATATATATATATATATATATATATATATATATATATATATATATATATATACTCGTATATAGTGTGCTGTTGAACCCTGAGGTGTGGTGCTGCACCCAGAGGTGTGGTGTTGCACTTGAGGTGTGGTGCTGCACCCTGAGGTGTGGTGCTGCGCCCTGAGGTGTGGTGCTGCACCTTGAGGTGTGGTGCTGCACCCTGAGGTGTGATGCTGCACCCTGAGATGTGCTGGTGCACCTGAGTTGTGGTGCTGCACCCTGAGATGTGCTGCTGCACCCTGAGGTGTGCCGGTGCACCTAAGGTGTGCTGATGGACCCTGAGCCGTGCTGCTGCACCCTGAGCTGTGCTGCTGCAACCTGAGCTGTGCTGCTGCACCCTGAGCTGTGCTGCTGCAACCTGAGGTGTGCTGGTGCACCTGAGGTGTGATGCTGCACCCTAAGCTGTGCCCTCGCGCGGCAGACGGCTCAGGAAGGCTTCGTCACCCACTCGAATTGTCATGGACCGTGACAAACAGTCTCCTTACTCACTGATACTTTAAAAATAACCTAATCCCTAAAGGAATGTGTCGTGTACTGAATCGTAATACTTATCCACTTGCAAATTGTTGGTGAGGAGAAGTTTACTTCTTAATCTCATCTTAATTTCCTTGTAAATACGAGTATATATGTTTGTTTACATTAACTTCTTTGGTATAGTCTGATAAAGAAAAGTCTATAATGCATTCCCAGCAGCGTGTCAGTGTGTCCCTCTGTCCTCAGCTGTACACGCTCGCCTACATCTCCGGCACGCCCGGCAACTACCAGTTCAGCGGCCCCATCGTGATCATCCTGGAGATCCTCAGGGACCACTTCGGCGTCTGGTGAGTCAAGCCTGCGTGTGCACGACAGTTTCCATCGTTGTTGTTGTTGTTGTTGTTGTTGGTGTTGATGATGATGATAATGATGATGTTGCTTTTGTCGTTGATGATAATGCTGTTGTTGTTGTTGTTGTTGCTGACGATAATGCTGTTGTTGTTGTTGCTGGTGCTACTGCTGCCGTCGTTGTCTATATTCGTAGTGCTATGTTGATAAAATACACAATTAGGTACAGCAATGCAGTAACCTTGACTCCTCGCACTGTTGCAGTTTAGACTTCGTCGTAACAGAAGAGCAAGTGTACGGCGTCTCCTTGCGCAACGGCTCCTGGACTGGAATGATGGGCATGGTGCAGCGACACGTGAGTCACTGAGAACCATTGTCCACTGTTTTACATGCTAACTACTTGCATAGTTAACACAGTAATTTTGCCAATGCTGGATGCTTTGGCTCTTGTGAAATGTGGGCTCTTTTTGATAATATACATATTACGATAATACTTATTTTGTTGTAAGGTTATAGCTACAATTATTATTTACTATGTTCTTTTAAGGAGGTGGATTTCAGTGGCATGTTGTTCACGATGAATTACGACTCGCTGAAGGCTGTGGAATTCAGCGAGTCGATCGACACAGACGAGATGACGGCAATGTACATCCGACCCCGCGTGTCGCCCAACATGATGGGCTTCGTCACGCCCTACACCGCCTCGGTCAGTGACGCAGGCCAGTTGGTCAAGCCGTGCATGGTTGTGACTTGTTTGTGGGAAACTTCCATTGAAACATGGAATATGGCTTCGATTTCCCTGAGAGATTTACACACACACACACACACACACACACACACACACACACACTTTACTCTACTTTAGCGAATACACAAGAAACTTTACTCATGCATACTTTTGGTGTGGCGAGAAGAAAGTCGATATGGAAGTAAAGGTTCACTCCTGCAGGTGTGGTTGTTCGTGGTGGCGGCGTGTGTGGTGCTGATCGGAGTCATCATGGTCACTGTCAGGTTTCAAAGGAAGTTTAGCTCGACTCATCTACCTCACCACTCATCTGAGCCAACCACTCGGCAAGTGTTACTGTGACGTGATGCAAGGTGTTGCCGGACGCTGGACTAACACGGCCAGTCTTGCGCATCAACACCTTCTTTCGCGACAAGTCATTGCACACATTACTTCGTAATGAAAGAGGGTGGGGGGAAAATTAACCTAACGAAATACCTAAAAAATGTTTTTCTTAATCCAAGCATACATGTTCACGAGCAGGCGGAGCGTTGGCTCATCTGACATGATCCCGGAGCAAAGCAAGACCAGACGACTGCCCTCAGGTGCCGCGGCGCCGGACGGTGATGTCTCGATCTCTTCAGGGGAAGAGGACAAAGCAGTGTTGACAGGAGCGGACAGAGACTGGCTTTGGAGTCTTGAAAAGTCTCTTCTGTGGACGTGGTCAACACTGGTAGCTCACAGTGAGTAAATACCTCGTTTTCTTCTAAAGGTCCCTTGTGACTATGCACTGACTGCCTGCTGATTCCTGAATGTACTCCACTCATTTACCACTCTACCATGTACTTGTGTGCGTGGTCCAGGTCTCCGTCAGTCCACAAATATGGTGTGAAACAGAGAACACCATCAGCCGTATCACTTTAACCCGTGCCAGGCGTGCCGTGGCAGCCCGTGAGGGGCCTGGTGCGTTGCGTGACGGCCATGTGGCTCCTGGCTGCCTTCATCCTGGGTAACGTGTATCGCTCCAACCTGAAGGCCATGCTCACCATCCCCAGGATCAACATTCCCTTCGACAGTGTGGACGAGCTGGCGGACTCCGACGTACCCACGGCCATTCTCAGAGGTTCCAAGATGCACCAGCAGATAGTGGTAGGACTCGACAGGGCCCGAGGCGGAGATGCATCATGGCAGACAGTGTGTTGTGTATGGACGTCTTGGTGAAGCACAGTTCCCTTCATCACCTTCTTTCTTCGCTGTTGGCGTGAATGTCTGCTGTTGTGAAGCTGGGAGAGAGTCTTGAGTGTGAACGGAGAAGTTAAGCCGTTTTTTTTTTATTTATATATTTATTCATTTATCGATTGCTTTCCGTATCTCTTACTCATTGTTTCATTATGAAGGGACAGGGGTAGACCAGTGTATGCTGTGGTGCCTTGCTGTGGGTGTGTGCGGCCAGCTGTGTTATACCTGACTGGAGTTTAGCTCCGTGGTCCACGAGACAATCGCTTTCTCCCGTGGCCGACAGGGTTAAGTGTGTGAATGATGTGTGTGTGTGTGTGTGTGTGTGTGTGTGTGTAGTGCTTTGTCTGGGCCACCCCGTGTGAATATATATAAAAAAGGTCTATTACTGTACATATTCATCTATTTTGTACATGTGAGGTGCGTGACGGGAGCCTTTGCAATAAGAATCCTTCTCGTCACCAGGTGGCGGAGGACAACAGCACTCTCGGCCGGCTGAGGGACCAGACTGTTTACTTTAACTTCGATCAGTTGTACTCGACGATAGATCAAGTATTAGAGGGGGAAATGGCAGGGATGCACTATCGGAAAGTATTCCCAAGGATATTAAACGATCATTATTCTCGGGTAATGGCATTCCTGTTATTTGCAGTACGTGTTTTTATCTGCTGTCAAAACTTACACTCATTTGTATAATCTCTTGCCTCAGAGTTTACGTGTTTCGTGTACTTGTTTGTACGTGTACATGTTTTTCTTTGGAGTATCAAAACTGACACTCGTAACTATCGTCCCCTTCCTCAGACTGGGGAGTGTGGTGCCTACGTGCTGTCTCGGGGCTTCCTGGGACCCTCCAGCCTCTGTATTATATTCCCGAAAGGATCGCTCCTTAAGAAAAAGTTCGATCCAGTGTACGTATGCATCAGTGAACGTGTCTCCTTTTCCTTTGCATTAATTGACTCCCGAGTGGCGCTTCGAAGTCTGGCGTGGATATTTACTTGTTTCTGTGGGGCTGTGTTTGTGATTATCCCGAGGGAATGTCGAGTGTTATGCAATTCCTAGCTTCTCTAAACGCTTGGCTTTAGTTGTGGATTTTTTGTAGCCCTGACAGCAACTCAGATTTCCAATAGTTTCAACTTATATTAACATTCCCATGGAAACATTATTCATAAGCCTGGAGTGTGACTTTCTTTACTTCTTTGTTGTTGTTGTTGTTGTTATTATTATTACCGCTTTACTACTACTACTACTTTTACTACTACTTTTACTACTACTACTACTACTACTACTACTACTACTACTACTACTACTACTACTACTACTACTACGACTACCACTACTACTACTAGTACCACTGCACCTGCTGCTGCTGCTACTACTACTTTTTTTTTCCCCTTTTCTTTCCCTGCAGTATCCTGAGGCTGAAGGAGTGCGGCCTGCTGGCGAAGATAATGACCAAGGGCTATGTGAACGCCACGGAGTGCCTTAAGCCACTCACCTCGATGGTCGCTCCCTCACACCGACCGTTGCAGTTTCTGGACTTCTACGGCATCTTTGCTGTCTATGTTGCTGGTAAGACGTGAATGTTGCTGTGCGTTGTGGTGGCGCGGTGCATTCAAGAGGCAGAGGAATGCGGCAGCAAACACATGAACTGCAATCTTTTTGTTAGTTATTGTTCCATTCAGGAATGATTCTGGCTGGCACGACATCCAAACACGGGTGTTATGGGTGTGTGGTGGCGGGGCGGTGCATTGAAGTGTTAGTGGAGTAGAGCAGCAAACAGATGCACTGCAGCAGTTTCATTATGGACAACACCTAATTGTACCGTGAGGAGTGATTCTAGCTGGCATAACGTTCCAAACGTGGGTGTTGCGGGTGTGTGTCGTGGCGCGGCAGTGCATTCAAGAGGTAATAAAGTAGAGCAGCAATCAGATGAACTTCAGCCATTTTGAAATTAGAGGCAGCATTTGTTTGTCTCAACAGGAGCGACTTTGGCTGCCATGGCATTCCTGTGGGAGATGACCAGGGGCTGCGGCGGGACGAGGCGCGGCGCAGCGGAGCCCCTTTGGACGCCGATGCTGCCAGCCAGCGGGATCATATCGCTACTCCGACTTGCCTGAAACTTGTGATTTTTTAATTTTTTTATTTGTGAGTAACGTGCAGGCTATAAATTCATGTCTGTATATTCTGTGTGTGATTACTTCCCTGATTTCTCCGAGGCGGCAACTAACAAGACCATTTAGCCGAGGTGAGGGTGACAGCAGGTGTGTGACTGTTCTGTTATTATAGTTCTCTGGAATATGAGGAGGTAGGTTGATATTATCAGTTCAACCTTTACTCTTCCACTCACAATCTGCGGGCTATTAATTACCTATCAGTTAAGCCTTTGCTGTTTCATTCATAATCTACAAACAATAATAAACATCAGTTCAGTTCTTACCCCGGCACTCTCAGTCCTAGGCAATAATCATCTATCACTTCAACTTTCACCCCTCCACTCACAATCTACAAGTTCTAAGTATCCACCAGTTTAATTTCGGGCGAAGCCTGACTAGGGGAGTGTTACCGCCGAGCGGGTGCAAGAAGTTGTTGTGCAAGCGAGGTTGTTAATGAGAAGGGGAAGGACTTGGAGTTCAGGGCGTGGGCCAAGACAAGGCCTAGTCTGCGTTTTTCTTGTACGGCTGGTGTTGATGTGGTGTTCATGTAAGGGGATGAAGGATGCGTGTTATGACGTAAGGCCGATACGAGCCTGACTTTATCACCGTCTTTAATGGATAACGATAAGCAGTGTAGGAAGTAACCGAGGACGATAAGTACACATTACTGAGGACACTCGTGCAGGAAGGACGTGTGTTGCTGTAAAGAACAGACCTAATAATATAACCTAACCTAACCTAATGCTGTGACGGGTGGTTTGAAAGACATCTTATGCAGCCACGGCAAGTCAGGTCAGTATACGTGAGGTCATTTGGCTTTATTGTTGTGCATGTACTACTCTTCTCTTTATTGCACATCCCTAGCTTTGCGTATTGTCACATTTATGTCTGTGTCCATTACATGACATTTTGTAAACTGGTTTGCTGTAATTGTGCACGCGGTGTAGTTTAGCACGTGAACCTTTTTGTTTTCATCTCTTCCTTTCCTTCTGTCTCTCTCTCTCTTTTTTTTTCTTTTTAACCTGTAAATATCAGACAATCTCACATCCACGTAATAAATAGAACACCCACATGGTTGTTCTCCCTTCAGTTATGTTATATAAGAAAGAGTAGCGCCACACGGCGGAAAAATCTCTTTAAGACGAGAACGCCTTGCCTTTCATTACTGCAGCTTCTCCAGTTACCTAGACAAATTTGCAAGGACACTCTTGATATGGTATGTCAGTGGAAATAATCAACATCTTTGTGATGGCAGTTCGCTCATGACTGCAGTGTTACTACCTCCACACCACTGAGTTACGGGTGGATGAATACCAGTATGTTGACTATTATTCGCGAAACATGCATCCGTTCCTTATTAACACGTACTTTTGCTAACGTGAATTCTGTTTAGCATCAACTGTAGTTTTATAATAACTCCGAGGCATTATAGAATTGCCATCGTGTTCGAATCTTTACAATGCTCCGAACTTATGGTTTGGACCACTACGTGCGTAGCAAGGGAGGTCAGAAGGCCAGTGAGGGAAGATCAGCCAGGAGGGAAGGACGCTGATGCGCTCACGCACTGCTCCGCATCTCGTGTTTCCTGGTATAAATCTGCTACAGCTTGCCGCGGCCTTGCCTTGCCAGGGTGAAGAAGTTGTGCATGTCAGCAGGTAACCAGGAACTGATGAACGATGAGTGATTGACGTTACTGTCATACACCCCTCCCTTCTCTCTCTCTTCCAACCCCCATCACTATCACGCCCCAGTAACTTCTATAACTTCCCATCCAGAGTAACTTCCTCTGTCCCTTCCAATAACTTCTCTATCCCCCACAAACATCGCACCTCGTTGACTTCCTCAATCCTCCCCACCTTCGACACCGTCAACCCTGAGAATTTTCTGACAACCCCCCTTTTTCCAATGACTTCTTTTACAATACCCAGTGACTCCTCCATCTCTTCAACACCGCTTCCCCAATAGCTTCTACTCTACAACACTGCCCCTCTACTCTGCCTTGCGAACGGCGACTTTTCTTCTCTTCCCGATGATAAAATGGGAGTGAATTACGGAATATTCTTGTGTGAGCAATTTGAATCTGTCCTCTTCGGCATCCTTTACTCATATTATCGCATGTTAAAATTTCCCTTGTTCATATTTTTCTCCTCCGAATGTTAATATGGACTAAACTGCGAATGTATGCATGCGTGAGTGTTCGCGTGTGTGTGACTGAAAGGTCTCTACTCTTAATTGTGGACTAAAGTGTTCGACTTGTCAATGGAGTTTGTGTAATTTTACCACGTTTGAGCTTTGTGTTGTCTTAAAACTGTGATCATTAAGTCCTCTATCCGCGAGGCTGCGGCTGAGTGAGTGGGTGGACGGACAGGCGGGCAAGCGAGCGGGCGGATGTGTGTGTGTGCGCGCGCGCGTGTGTGTAGGTGGGCGGGCGACCATGTGGTGTCCTGGGCCGGCCGTGACTCGGGCAGTAGAGACACGAGGCGCGAGTGGGCTAATAATGGCTGCATCCTCCCTTCGAGCTCAATTTGTCATGATTTATCTCTTCATTGGAGGGAAGAGTCTCGTTGTGGGCACATTGCTCGGTCATTTGTATGCTCTATTGCACTAAATACTTTAGAATTTGCACATTCTAGTCTTTATATATTTTATTTAATTTTTATTTAGATTGCCTGAAGCTTCGTAAATTTGCACGTCTTTATATATTTTATTTAAATTTTTATTTAGATTGCCTGAAGGTTCGTAAACAGTGTTGGGCATCGTTGGGCATCATTCCTAAGTTAACTAACTCCTTGGTAACCTGGTGACTGAAATACTGTGCTCAGTAAAAACAGTCGAAGTTGCTTCGAGATTATACTATAAATGGTGTTTGATGATTGATTGGAGTTAGAAAATGCTTGGTTCAATGCAATATGTGGAAGAAAAAATTGATTGGAGTTAGAAAATGCTTGGTTCAATGCAATATGTGGAAGAAAAAATAAAAAAAAATAAGTATATAATTAATTATAAGATCACTGAGAATAATTGCGTCATTTTAGCAGCGCACCGTATATAGCAGGCACATGACAGTAGTTGTTGAACGATCAATACTCTCTCAGGCAGGGATGGCACCATCACGGCGGCGGCGTCCTTGCTGGCTTAATTCCCGCCGTAGAATCATCCCCTCGACTCCGCCAGCTACACGGTGAGTACTGAGTCAGCCGTACGATTTAGTGGCGACTGATTGGCGATTATGATGTGCCTGGGGCGTGAAATGACAATAATAAATCTGGCGATCGATTCTTCTTTCATATTAAGAACAGTTCAGTGATCATCATCGATTTAGTATTATTATTAGTGCCTACTAATCCAGTATGGAAGCGGATGCGCGTGTCCCAGCCTCGCGGCGTTTTAAGGAATAATAATAATGGATCAATTGCAGTGTTCGTAGTGAATCTGATGCATAATCACAACAAACAAACACACACCCTCTCCTCCCTGCACTGGTAAGGAAAATTGCCCCTAAGGCACTTTTTTTCTAGAATTCTTGGTCAGACGCTGCAGAGTGGGTGGTCTCTGTCAGTCAGGTATTGATTGTTGTTACTGGGATTATTTTAATTATTTTAAGCAATAAAAGATATGCGGGGTTGGGGGAACCAACAACATTGACAAAAAAAATATTTGACAATTTTTTTTTATTCCATTCCATCATCCGTTTTTTGTGTTATGTCCTCTTGACAGAATGTGTGAATGGAATCATCTAGCGCGTCCTGTGTGGAACCGACAACCGTCTCTTCCGGTCAGCGGGGGTCACCTGTCTAGAAGAAAAAATCGATCGTCGATCATCTAGCGCGTCATGCCTGTGTGAACCGCGATGCAACCGTCTCTTCCGGTCAGCGGGGGTCACACCTGTCTAAAGAAAAAATCATAATTTTAGATGAGGGGGCATGAGAGGGGCTGGGAAAATAACTAAAAATGCTCTTCTCTCTCATCCATTGAACGAATCTCGTCGCCGTTGAGTACACACACACACACTTATGAACTAACTCTCTCGTATCTACTACTACACACCAGCCATTGTGGTGTTTGTGTCACATCATGAGGGAGGAGGGGAACTGCAGCAGATCTGAAAGGAAAATGGGATCTCACCATTCATTGTTGTTGTTGAATTTGTTCAAATATATATATATATATATATATATATATATAAATTTAGATTGATTTCATCATGCAGTTTTTATAAAACTGCAATGCAGTTTTTATAAAACCAATGCAGTTTTTAAAACTGCAATGCAAGTTCAATGCAGTTTTTAAAACTGCAATCTTTAAAATAAACTTTTTTATTTTATAAAAAAAATTATTTTGCTTTTTATTTAAAAAAAAACGAATGAGAATATAAAATAAAAATTTATAAATTTTTGCTTTTTATTTTAAACCGAACGAAAACAAAAAATCTTTTTCCCCATTTCGATCGAGTAATTAATTCATTCATTCATTCAGTCAGGTAAGTAAACTTCCCCTCACGTTCAGAGTCCGGCGGTGTGGTTCAGCGAGGGGCGGCTCACGCGTAGAGGGCACAATATCAACAATGTCTTCCCTGCAGCTGCCTCCTGCTTTCTCACCAGGATGGATGGATCTACAAGAAATTAATAAATAATAAAAGTACATGAATTATCATTATAATTCAACTTTATAAATTAATAAATAATAAAAGTACATGAATTGAATTATCATTAATTCAACTTTATAAAATTATATAAACTTGACCCAGCCAGAAAGTGTGAAGTTTATTACATTCCAGCTCTGACGACCCAGCCAGAAAGTAAGTGTGAAGTTTTTACATTCCAGCTCTGAGAAGGGGCACACAGCGTGGTAGAGGACAAGCTCGTTAACAGAGGTAAAGCTCGTTAACAGAGGTATGATGTATATATATACACACTTACAACAAAAATACACGAGTACAAGGCACTACTGGGAGGGTGTTGTGAAGGCAGTAGTAGTAAGTCCGACTGAGGGGAGGCTGGCACCGCTGGACTCGCCTTTCGTATTCTCGTGCTTCTCTGGTACTGCTTGGCGATGCTCGGTGCAGGTAGAAGCTGCCTGGAATACGGAAACCCTGGTTAATAATAATAAATAACGCGCGTGTGGGGGCAAGACTGACCAGTGCTGACCAAAACACTCCAGCCAGCCGTCCGCCCTCTCCTCAGCGCCACCTGTCACTGCTCCTCAAACCCACACACCGCTCGCGTACACCCACACAAGTTGACAGCGCGCACACCCACACAAGTTGACATGTTATTATATGATAATTAGAATATAAATTTCCTCACTCCCCTTTCTCCACTCCATTCCATTCCAGCTACGTACTTATGAACGAAAACTTCACTCACTGCTGCACCATGTCACGCAGCAAACACGAACCAGCGCGGGTTAGGCTCAACTAAAATTCTCTCGATTGTTTCTCAAAGCCATAATGATGATTAGCAGGGTTTTCAAGGATATTTTCTCTTGTTACTAACTAATATGTCACTAGAACCGTAAGAACACCCTTGAATACCTGTCACTTCTACTAGACCCTTTTAAAAGCATGTTATTCTCCTGTTACTAATGTTGTATTGTTAATTTGTCACTAGAACCGTAAAAACACCCTTGAAAACCTCTGCAACTACTGAGAGAGAGAAAAACACACAATGCATTTATAAACCTTCAAATTTCCCGCACTTTGAACATTTTCCCAAATGTTACAGGATGGAGGGCTTAAATACCACACGGAGGGGGGGGGGTGGAAAATCCTTTGGGATGCTTTAAGAAGGAACAGTGAAGTGAAGGTCAATCATGGCCATCCATTACTCGTTACGTATATGTTTAACTCAGACATATGTAAATTATCCATCTAAGCTTTCACGAGCTGCTCTAAAATCAATGTTGTTCATTTACTAATTGTGATATAGAAAAAAAGCCAGTCAGTCTTGACTGCTTGATCTCGAACCTTTAAAATATACCAAAGACTCCGAGTTGCTGCCCAGTCGCTTCATTGACGAGGGAGGTCACTGGAAATTGCGTTGGTAGATTTAATAGCGCCTCACCAACTGTCACGGCGTAAGATTTAACATTACTCGTTCAGGGTTCAACACCTCTCCTCGTCACTGCTAATCCTTCACGTCAACACTCCCACGTCACTTAATCCTTTACAACTCCCTTGCCACTGCAATCCTTCACGCCAACACAATGCAGATCACGCATAAGAAAAATAGTTTTGGAAGCGTTCTTATAAAAGTTGTCGGGACTGACTTCTAATCAAAGAACCTGGTTATAGGACATAAAATGTAGATTGCATTTAACATAAGGCAGTCAGAAAAAAAAAAAAGTTCACTCAATCTATTCCCTCAATCACGGAAATAAAACATACGGCAGTCAAAACAAAAAAAGGAAAAAGCTTCACTCATCTGCTATTCCCTCAAACCACGGAAAAAAAAAAAAAGTAAACGGCACTGCAAAAGCATCTTAATGGCATTGTGAAATGTCAGCCACTCTCATCTTTGCTCTATCCGTAGCACTACGTAGCTTTAACTTCGCAACCATCAAGGAACAACATTAACACGCACTCACCTTTCTTCTGTCACTGCTACAGCTGACTGACTCCTGTCCTTTCCCAGTCGCCGCTTCGCCCCGTCTAGTCGCGGCTGTGAGGCGGTCAGTGAATAAAACTACTGAGACTGCTTCGAACAACGCCAGGAGAGTTTGACGGTGGTTATGCATGTGAACTTTAAGATAACATTGATTTTATTGTTATGTTGAATTGACTGCAATATATGGAGTCAAATTCATAAGATGCAGAGGACTGTTAAGTTACAACATACGTTCAGGATTACAGAAATGTGATGATAAATTGTGTCAGTGTTTCGCAGCGTTGTGGTGTGGGCAGCTTTTAATATCTATTTATCTGTCTATCTATCGATCTACCAGGACGGCAATACCACACGGGGTAGCCCACACAAAGCACCACACACACACACACAAACACACAATCATCACATTTTTAGCTCAGTCGGTCCCTGGTGGAAAGGCATATAGTCTCGTGGACCACCGTACTGCACCCTTAGACAGACAGACAAAGCAAAACACTGCATTAATTAATATACAGATGTGAGATAGTTGCTGATGTGTCCTGGTATCACAAGAGGAGAATTTATTTCTTGCACCAATCATGTGTTGCAAAACGAAAGATGGAGCAAAGAGAGGGGAGTGCGGGGAAGAGGCAAGGCAATGACAGTGGAATGGATCGTTTCTGTGATTAGTGGTTAACGCTGTTCCATGTTCTATTTATTATCTGTTTATGTATTTATTTATTACTAGGTGTCATGAGAATGCATATCACAACGCAAGCTATATTACTTACTCAACAAGTTTCATATACACACTAAAATACATCTATTAATCTATCTATCTATCAATCTGTCTATCTACCTGCCTATCTATCATTTTACTTAATTATCTATCTATGCATTACATTTTAAGATAATCAGTACTTGTTGTCTGCCTCCATGTTCAAATCACCAGCTTCAGTCCTGTGTTGTGCTGGACAGTGACGGTTCAGAATAGGAATGTGATGTTCAAGTACAGCAGCTACCACGCCGCGAGCTAAACATGTGACCAATACGTCTCCTCATCACCTTCACATGCCTGACAACCTGCTTACTCTCCTGCTGGTCTCTCAGTCTTTCTTACATATCACACCTCGGATTAGCATACTGTTTCATAAAGTGCTCCCATAAGTGCTTTCATAAGTGTGCTCCCAGTGGTTTGAGTATTAGATGAATTTTAGATGAAAACGTCTGTGGCCTCGTAGCTTCCTACATCCCTGCTTTTGTGGCACCGATTTTTCCTCGTTTTTGACTGACACACACCGTACTGAAATGATTATTCAGTTGGTTATTAACCTTTTTACTGCTATAGACATCCTTCGTTAACCTCAACTACATTGTAAAGATTGTTTGGGTGGAGGAGGAGACAAAATAGAGGATAGGAAGTAAATTTTTTATCTATATAAATATTTAAGGGAGTTTATCGCAAAAATGTGTCTGAAGAGTTGTTGATGATTAAGGTCAAGCAGTAAATGTTAAGGAGACTCGTTCCTACCACATAATTTTCCAAGACTCCGTAAGTATGCTGCTTTGAATCTCCTTGCTTTTAATAGTCTTATAGAGCAGGAGGAAAAGCAACTCATAATGAAGGATTCGCCACATGAACAGTACTAATAAAAGGAGTTCGGAGGATGAAAAGTTTAAGAGCCAGTAGTGTAGAATATAACCACAAAATTACCTGTACCATGGACGCGCCGGTTGAAGGCTCGATGAACTGCTAGTGTGTTGTTGAAGGCTTCGTTTTGTTAATGGAACTGCCTTCTCTCACACTGGGTTCTACAAGTGAGTTTCATTACATTTCATGCTGCTTCTTCATTTATCTTTTTTTTTTTTTCCTTCCTCCAGAAACTTGAATTGCTGCAAAGGAGAACGTCCGTACTTACCAGCCTCCTCTGCCAGACTCCGCCAACCAGCGACATCATGGTTTGTCAGCTACTGATGCCTGATGTCACTGGCGACCTGAACTCTCTCTGGCATGATACCAGGGACCGCATGGCATGAGAGGCGCGCAGCGGCGGGCCCACGCTGGAAATAGGTAATTTACGTACTTGTGCTTACGTGCACACTTCGTTGCTAAATTAAGGAACCTAATATCTATTGTTGTGGAAACTCTATACAGATCATTCAAACCAGATGTGCCTAATACTCTGCTTATAGAGGGAAAAAAAAAAAAGACCTAATAAACTACAAAATTCAACGTTATTCCTGATACTTGATAAAGTATCTGTACTGTACAGTGCGATGAGACACTACACATTTCTTATTTAGTGCCACAGTTTGTTCTTAGCAGTCAAAGCCCACACGTGGCGAGGCCCCGCCCTGGGAACAAGCCCGGTAACGACCGACACGTGGTGGCGGCATGTGACGCAGCACGCCCTAGTATGTACAATAAGCAACCCCGTGACATAGAGCAAGGTTCTCTTCAGACTTATGGTGCAGGAGCGTGTGTAGCCAGAGACCACGCCTGACCGTGACTCGCAGCACGGCGCGTAACAGCCGGGGATGAAAGCTGTACATTTGAGACCATCACTCTCTGCAGAGGTGCTGTTTATTTTCAGCTTCATAAAAAATGGTACTAAAATAACCTACTTTACCAGGGCACAATGAAGGAATGTGTATATATATGAAAACATTTTATCTTAAAATAGAGTATAAAAAGTAATGTCTAGCGTACAGTGTTTCCCGGGCGCATCGCCGAGGCGTGTTACATGACTAACTCTAGACAGGGACTCGACCCGACCGTCCGCTCACCGCCCGGCGCGCTGGTGGCAGCGGCAGGCCTTGACCCGTGAGCAGCGGAGCCGCCGGGCCCCCACCCGTCCGCACCCTGAGAATGTAATGTGGCGAGGTTGACATGGCTGCCGCACACCGCTCCCTTCCCTTAGCCATGTGAGGCGTCACCCGGTGGAGCACACGCGACCCTCAGGTAATAGCACTACTCAGCCCACCACGGTGACGCCTGAGTCCCGCGGATCCTGCGTGCGTGCGAGCAAGCCTTACACGACAGTCTCCAGATCTTGCAGGAGGTGCGGCGGCGGCGGGTCCTTGTGTCGGGGGAGGCGGCGACGAGGCCGACGGTAGCGGCGGGACAGCGGTTCTGGGCTGGTCGAGTGGGAGGATTCTTGAGGCGCCTGCTGCGGGGGAGGCGGCGGCATGCGAGGGCCACGCGCCTGCTGGTGCCTCAGCCATGCTGTCACATAATCATGCGAGCCGGGGTGCAGCTGCAGCAGGCGTGCCATGCCTGGGCCTCGACCCACCGGCCACGTAGTGTATGTGGAGTGGGACTCAGCCGATGCGGAGCTCAGCGTGTCCGCCGTAGCCGTGACTTCGGTGTCGGAGGGGTAGTCAGTGCTGGAGCCCCCGCCTAGGCCCACGCAGGAGCGACTGAGCACCACGCCCGCCACGGAGCCCAGCACCGAGGGGCCTCTGTGGTGGTCTGGGCTCAACATCACTTCCGAAGACTCCAGCCGACCAGGAGTCCGGAGTGAAAGAGCCTCCGTACGCACGGCAAGGGCGTGGCACTGAGTCAGGAGAGGGTCGTGGGCGTGCAGGCAGGCTGCGCACACCACGCGGAACCTTTGTACGCCCCGCACCACCGCGACTCGCGGCGTGGGGTCGCTGGCCGCATGGGCGCCCTCGTGAAGCACTTTGAGGGTGGCAGCGGCGGTGGCTCCGTTCGTCACCTGCACGGCCAGCGAGGGCTCGCCCGCGTCCTGCTGCACGGCCTCTTCATTCAGTGGAGTTTTCTCCACACCTGTTGAAGGCGGCGCCTCTTCCTTCGCCTCCTCTTCCTCCTCGTTCTGCTCTTCAACATCACAATGGCCTTCGATTCCGTCAAACAGCTTACAGTGACAGAAGCCATTCCTGCAGGAGGAGTGAGAGGGCGGCGCCACCCTGGTAGCTGGCGGTGGGGTGAGGGCACCACGGGGATCGGTGGGCGGTCCGGCGCGGCCCGCGATGGGGCGCTGGATGGTGCCGCAAGAGAGCGAGCTAAAGCTGTCCGAAAAGGAGCCGTGGGTCCTGTGCAACACGTCGTACTCTGGCGGCAGCTGCGCGGGGAGCGTGTTGGTGTTTCGGGAGTTGAACGAGCCATTGTCGGTGGAGGAGCGCTCGGACTTGGCGTGTCGTGGAGGCAAGATGTCATGGGAGAAACTGAACATTGTCGGTGGGAGGTGTGTGGCCATGAGCCGCGGCTCTAGAGGCAGGGGCGTGCGAGGCGTGGAGTGAGCCATGGGTGGCAAGTTCTTGAAGGGCGTCACTCCCGCCTGGCCGTCAGCGACGCCCTCGTCCAAGTGATCATCGGGCGCGGCGGCAACGCCTTCCTCCACGTCCTTAAAGTCGATGTAAGAGTTGTTGTGGTGCGGAGCCTCGGAGGAGGCGGGAGCAGCGGGCTTGGTGGGGGCAGTGACTAGTGATACGGCTGAGGCGGGCCCGCCAGCTTTGTCGCGGGGCCACGAGGGCAGCAGCGAGGAGCAGTAGAGGTAGGAGAGCGCCAGGAGTAGCAGTGCCACAGCCTGAGCCGCCAGCAGGGAGGAAAAGATGGCGGTGCGCACCACAGGGGGCGTGCCCTTCCCGGTGGTGTACCACGTGGCGGTGATGGCCACATTCTGGATGGCGGTGATGGTGTAGTAGGCGGCGGGGAGGCGCGGCCGCGCACACACTGTGAAGGCCGAGGCGTCGTCGCGGAACACGTGCCAGTCCCACAGCAGGAGGTAGGCGAGGAAAGCACGTCGAAGAGCTTTGCGTAAGGGGCCGAGAGTCGTGGGTTCCAACTCCTTCTGCAGACTGAGCCACACGAGGGCGGCCAGCCAGTGCACGCCCACCAGCACCCCCGCCCACGTCAGATGAAGGCAGAGCAGTGCCGCCAAGGCCACTGCGCGCGTCCACACCACGCAGGAGGTGGTGACGGCCACCACCACTCGCGCCGCGGCGTCGTGGCTGTGCTCGGAGCCGTGCACGGGGTTGTGGGCGACTTGGGTGATGGTGGGCGGGGTGAGGGAGGAGGGGCGGGAGCTGGGGCTGGCTGTGGTGGCCACGATGATTGTTACCACCGCCGACACCACCATGGCCGCGGCCACCAGCACGCTCACGATGCCGGGGCCACAGCCGCCGCCCACCACGATGGCCACGTGCACCACGAGGAAGGGCAAGGTGTGCACGTGGACTTGCACGAAGCGAAGCGTGCCCAGCTCCGCCACGTCGCTCGGATCGAATGCGAGATGAACCTTGAGGAAGCGCCACAGGATAGACGCCTGCAGGAGGTGCAACAGCCAGCATAGGAGTCTTGCCGTGGCTCGCCCGGAGAAGTCCTGTGCTCGCACCGCCCACACCAGCGAGATGGTGGTGACCAACAGCAGCGGAGCCCCGCCCACGCCCACCTGCAGAAAAATGGCGGAGGATCCCCACACGCCGGGTCGGTGTTCGTGAGCTAGTGTGGAGGCTTGCTGCGTGTCCGCGGCGTGCTGAGTGTCCGCAGGAGCGTGCGGTGCTCCTTGCAGCCTGGCCTGGGCCTCGGGGGAGGGGGGGAGGGGCAGGGCGTGTACCAGAGTGGCGGCCACCATGGCGGCGAGCTCCACCACGTGTGTCAGCAGCAGCACGGCCGCCGCCCACCGCCCGCCGCCCTCACGGCCGCCGCCACTGTTGGAGTTGGCGTCCGCGTTGGCGGTGGTGCTGGATGGGGGCGGCGCTCCTGCCCCTGCCGCGTCCCCTGACACCGTGGGCGGGTCCGGCGAAGGCTGGGGGCGCAGACCCCCGGCCGGGGCAGGAGCCACCTTCATCTTCACATCGCCGGCGCTGGGTCAGAGACTGTCCTCCCGCCACTGCTCCTCGCCTGCCCTGAAAAAGTCAGCCAGTTAACATCACTGCGGCACAAACCAACACTGTCACGTACCACCTGGCGCCTCAACACTTCCCTGCATGGAACAATCATGATGCAGGACTAATCTCCCCCTCGTTAGTAAATACTCTCATTGCGATTCCCGGACAAAATTACCTAACTATTATCATTTCAAACCTAACCTGACCTAACCTGACCTGACCTGACCTAACCTAACCCCGAATTGGCGGGGGCCGCTTAAGAAAGCCCTTGACGAACTAGTATACAATTGGGAAATATGCATCAGAGAGACACCTGCGGCTCATCTGGTGTTTTGTTGCTCCGCCTGGTGACGCCTCAGACTGCTTTCATAATTTACATTTATTTGAGCTACAAAGATTAATGAAGCGTGGGGCCGCGGAGCCGCCTGCTGCCGCCACCTCCAAGCTGGAACAACAGACGCGTGAGACTTTTTTTTCTTCCCCTGCATGTTAGAGACGCAAGTGTTATTGTCATTACCTGGAGGCGGAAACCTGAGAGTCTGTGCGTCTACATTCTTCAGGGAACCGAATCTGAGGACCTGACATCCCACGCAGGGTGACGGGGAGAGAGAGAGAGAGAGAGAGAGAGAGAGAGAGAGAGAGAGAGAGAGAGAGAGAGAGAGAGAGAGAAAATGGTTGCAAGCCAAGTCAAGACAGATGACGCAAATTAAAATCTCGGAAGCGGCAGCGGCGGGCGTCCAGCGGGCCGCGCCGAGCCATGGGCATCTTCCCGCACGAAAGGAACCTGGAAACCTCATCTGTGTAGCTCCCCCCTTTGTTGCCTCAGCGGCGTATTGACGTGTGACCCGCGGAACAATGGGCCTAATTTGATTTCTGTGAAGGGACACTAGTCTACAATAGCGTTGTTAGCCGCTGATATTTCGCGCTCGCTCCCTCCATCCCTTTCTCCGCGACAACTCCTCTCTTCTGCAGAACGTAACGCGGATCTAAGGGTGAGTTCGCCGTGTCCCCAGGAAGATAAGGCCACCGCTGACCCCGCCGTGGTTAAGAGAGAGATAACGAGGTAGAGGCTGTGTGTATACGTAGTGTTGGTGATGGTAGTAGTAGTATATGTTACAGTAATAGTAGTATTAGTACTAGCAGTATTAGTAGGTAATAGAAATAAGAGGAGAAGGAAAAGGAGGAGTAAGAGGAAGAGGAGAAAAAGAAAAAATAAGAAAGATGATGATAATGATGATTTCAATGAAGAACAAGGAGAGAAAATTATAACAATGAAAGTTGAAATGAAGATGAAAGATAATCTTGTTAATCTGTCATTAGAACGATGAAAACACCCTCCCTTCAAAACCCGTGTAACTTCAACTAGAGCCTTTTGAGTGTAGTGGAGGTGGGGCGCAGAAGTGTTTCAGATTATGGCCCACTGAGTCGCGACCGCAGTGTGAGAGCCGCTGTGTAACTAGAGCCTATCAGAAGTAAGAACAAGGCCAGTTCATAAGGGAATGCACAGAGAGGCTGACGGAAGCTGGCAAGTACAAGAGTCTATTAAAAGTAAGTGCAAGTAAGTTTAGACAGTAGAAGACAGTAGTACAAGAAGCAACTAATTATGTATTAGTATGTGGCAGGCAGGGAGAGAAACCCGCCCCTGTCCAACCATAGTGACATCAGTAACTCATCATACACTCCCTGACCTAACCTCTCCCTCCTCTACCTCCTCCTCCTCCTCCTCCTCCTCTTCCTCTCACTTCTTTCCTTCTGCTCCACCTAACACTGAACCACTAAACACTAATGGTCTTTCCCTCCTGTACACGGTTCCAATTCCCAAAGAGAGAGAGAGAGAGAGAGAGAGAGAGAGAGAGAGAGAGAGAGAGAGAGAGTTTAACATTCTATTACAACACACATGAACAAACAACACATGGCAGATCAAGTTGTTTATACATTTCTGTATTTCTGTAGAATACACAGGTAAGGGATGACGAACAATATATGGGTAATAGGAAACACACAGACACATACTCACACACACATAATATCTATAAACACGAGTATGTATATTCACATCCTATATACACATGCACGCGTATCATAAACACTCATATGCACATTTATAAACACTAATAGGGTGTGTGTGTGTGTGTGTGTGTGTGTGTGTGTGTGTGTGTGTGTATAAGTGTAATCAGGGTAGGAGCGTGGCCGGGTTGGCTGGCTGGCTGGTGGCTGGTGGCTGGTCGGTGAGCCAGGCAGCCTATTCAGATGTCAGGCCTCGCACCTTTGTCACCCTTGTACATTGTCACCCTCACCCTCCTCACCCTCGCCATGTTTGGGCCAAGTATGTTAATAGGTGCACCGAGTGAGTTACCTCCCCACCATCCCTCACTCCTTTCTCTCTCTCTCTCTCTCTCTCTCTCTCTCTCTCTCTCTCTCTCTCTCTCTCTCTCTCTCTCTCTCTCTCTCTCTCTCTCTCTCTCATAGTTTTTTACTCCAGTTAAAAGACAATTTCACTTTTTACGAGCTCCAGCAAGAAAAATATACACGACTTGAAAAGGAGATCGCTTCCTCTACTGCATAGAAAAAAAAAAAAAACTTTTCTTCCTTTACCACAATCCATGCTTTCATCTATCCTCACGTCAGGAAACTGCACCTTCTGCTTCAGCATCTCGTCCCTCAGAATGACCTCACCTGATAACACAAAAACACGAGGGAAGCTGCAGGAAGCCATCAAGCATACACGTGGCAGTCCCTGTGTCAAACATGCCTTCTCATTTCCACTTATCACCATCGTCCATAAATCTGCCAAACCTTTTTTAAATCTTCCTAATGACTAGGCACTAATAAACTGATTCAACCCGATGATTGAGTCTATTCCATTCATCTATCACTCTACTTTAAAACTGATTCCTTTTTAGCTCTTTAATTTTTAAACCAATTTTGTCAAACTTGAACACATTATTGCTGGCACGTTCACTTAATTTCCTTCATTTGGTAGGAGACAGGATGAATCAGTGCTGAGATAAGATAGCAGATGACTGGAACTGACTCAGTAATAAGGTTGTTAGTGCCGAGTAGGCTTTTTTTACGTCTTTTGGAATTAATAAGGTACTTATCAACCCCGCAATCCACTCATTTGTCATGCAAACACTTGATACACCGTCTCTGAGTGTGTGAACTATACATAATGTTGTCTCTATTTCTCAAGGACTGAAGCCTGAACAACTCATCAACACAGTCTCGACGCTTCCCTCTCGACCACTCCGGGCTGCTTCTTTCCTCTCCATCTCGGGAATCAGGTATTGGAGTGAATCTGACCATTCTTCCCTGTAGCTTTACTTGTACTTAAGTTCCTCTGCAGTCACATATTGCCTTTGAGTGACGATGATGGTGATGATAATTATAAAAAACATAACATTAATAATGATGATGATAATAATAATAATAATAATAATAATAATAATAATAATAATAATAATAATAATAATAATAATAATAACAACAACAACAACAACAGCAGCAACAGCAGTAATAACGGAAGCAGCAGCAGCAATAGCAACAACAACAACAACAACAACAACAACAACAACAACAACAACAACAACACAATAACCACCACCACCACCATCATCACATCATCCACTACTACCACCATCAGCACCATAACACGAGGAGGAGGAAGCTGAGGAGGTACCGAATCCCCAAGGCCATAGCGGGAATGGAAGGCGAGAGAAGGAGAGGAGAGACGGAGAGACGCAGAGACGGAGAGACGGGCCTCGGAAATTCAACACTTTGGCGATGGCTGCTGCTGCTGCTGCTGCTGGTCCTGCATTCTTGCTCAATTCTTCCAACTGAGTGGACGCGCCCACCGCCTCCCCCGCCGCCAGCCACCACCACCACCACTACCACGCCAGGGCGACACGCAACGCCTGGTCCTGCACGCCACCATTAATTAATAGTCTTTCCAAGTCGTGGGCGTGGCGGTGTGTGTCAGGTGCGTCAGGCGTGGCGTGGCGTAGCGTGGACCTTGGCGTAGCGGACTGTACATCGTCACGGGCTTAACGAGGAGTGACTGCAGGTATTGACTTTCTCTGCTGTTTGGCGGATCATTACTAAGTCACTGACCACTCTGAGACATTTCTTCTTGTTCTCCAGCCACCTCCAGACATTACAAGGATTATAAATTGCACAATCTAATTTTATTCCATTCTTTCTTGTACGTGCTTCTAAAAATTTCATATATTGTTCTTAGTGGTGTGAATTGTTCCTTGTCCCAGTGAAAGAGTTGACTTTTGACAGTCTGCAGCACCCAAGGAGAAACACGATGATGTACTGGTCTCCGCTCGGCTAGCTAACCTGAGCTCTGAGTTGCCTGACCTGACGTGACACAAATCAGAGAGGAAAGTAAAGGAAGCATACCTAAACTAGTAACTGTCGTGAAAGTATTCCTGCCCTGTGCAAGTGACGCGCGTTATTATAATGAGTAACACCGAGAGGTAAGAGAGGTAGGTAAAGTAAGCATACCTGAATAACTGACCAATGTGAGAGGGTGACCATCGAGAGCGAATGATTGGCACTGAGGCTTCGTGACGTCCAGGGCGGGAACGTGGTAACTCACGAAAGCAGTTGCTTTGTTTATCCCGCCTTGAGTACTGATCTGGTGTGTATTCCCCACCAGCCGCGCCACAACAAAATCTTTGGTGTGTGTGTGCCCGCTTGCGCTTGTGTGAGGCCTAGAATTAATTCACTGGTATGATTTTATGACGTGACATGTTTAAATATAAAATGACCGCGTGTGTGCTCCAGCGTGGCAGCAGAGAGGATCGCTCAGCGCTGGCCAGCACTGATGAACACGACTCACATTTAACAAAGAAAATGAGCATTGTCTCTTGGCACAGACGACAGCTAATTACGAGTGTCATTTCAGAGAGAGAGAGAGAGAGAGAGAGAGAGAGAGAGAGAGAGAGTCTGCTCCACTCTCACTTTTCCCTCCCTCTTACCTGTGATTGGTAATCCTCCTCCCGCCCACCGCTTCACCTGTCACTCTGTCTACCTGTCTGTGGCCCCAGTCACCTGCCCTCCTGTCTCCTGCCCCTCCTACCCACCCAACTTTACCTACCTATCTACCTACGTACTATGTCTTTACCTACCCACCCACCTACCTCTGCTTACTTCTACCTACCGACCTTTATCTACCTACCTACCTACTCTCCTCTACCTACCTACTTGTCCATCTAACATGCTATCTACCTATCTACATACCTACACACACACACACACACACACACACACACACACACACAGGTATCTCTCTCGGCGCCATACACGAGTCTCCTCCAGTTACTTATGTTCGTAATCCTCACTATAAACCCCAAAAATTTAAACGTGGGTACTTAATACATTTCCTCCTTTAGCACCCTATCCTTCGTGATATATATAGAGAGAGAGCAGAGGTGGAAACAAGTAAGTATATTAATGCAGAGACAGCCACGTTTAGGCCTGACGACCTTTTGCTGTATCCTTTTACGTGCAGCGGGAAGGAAGCGCATGTGAGGTGAGGTGAATGGCCAGAAGGAAGGAAGGAAAGGGGAGGTGAAGGACAGATGCGCAAGGAAGAGATGGGAGGACGAGGTGAAGGATTAGTCTTACGGAGCAGCGGGGCAGAGGGGAGGCTGAGGTAAGGTGGTGAAGGCAGTGGGGGTGGACGA
>NC_087162.1:26140447-26292947 GCF_035594125.1 Scylla paramamosain | reverse complement strand
TATATGTACGTATATGAAAATGGAAAAAAAAATCAATTGCCGATATGAATAGAATTATTCATTTTTTTATATCATTTTTTTTTTTTTTTACAAGGAGAGAAAAAAAGTGTAGGTCATGTTCTGAGTTTATTGAAGGAGGAGGAGGTCTAGCAAATAGCAAATCTTAAAATCTGGAAACGAAATCACTTTTCTGGCTTTGAGGAGTTTGCAGTTTACGGAAGTGGCAGCTCTGCTTAACTCTCCTCTGTGTATCACGGCGCGGCAAACAGGTGGTGCAAGCGTCCTGCTGGAGGCTTGGTAGTGGCATCAGTTGCCTTGTCTGTAACAGCGGTAAGAGTGGTAGCAAAGTCAGTGAGCTGGCAGCGCCTATAGCCTCGCCTACCTTAATATATCTTATCTAATTTTAGTTAGGATAAAATTATCCAGTTATCGTCATCTTGGAAAGACTGAGAAGTGTTGTCGCGATGCATCAGCCTCACCACGGGGCACAGAATGACAGCGTGCGCTGAGGGACGGTAAAGACGGACGTGTCTTGCACCAAACTTGTGAATCCCTCAATGGAAACTGCGGACGTCTTCACATTGATTCACATCATAGTGAACATACATCAATGATGAAGAATGTGCAATAAAACTCAAACGGTTTGCAATGTTATCAATCAAGAAAATGAGTGAATGAATTTCCTCACTCGCTATTTCAAGTGTTGACATTGCAGCTTTTATTCCACTGAGACCAGGTGATAAAATTTTACGTACAACTGATCAAACAACAACTATCACTCGTCTTGCCATAACGCGGCAACACCACCTATGACCATCCATCACGCCCCCCACCGCCACACCCCTGACAACACCACCTGAAGGGTGCGCATCCCCGCGCTGAGTATACAGTACACACCAGCACGCGACGCGTGACGCCCTCACCACACCAGCCATTGCGCGTATGTTGTACAGTCTTGATGTTGTGTAGCTCGTTAAGCATCAGCTTCGCTTACATGGAATAGCTTTTTTATATGAAAAATCATCTTCATGTTATATATTTGTCAGCGGCAAATATTGCTGTGTTTACAAAACTGTGATAAGATTAAGAATTTACCATTATAGTATGTCTTATTTCGTGCAGGAACAGAAAGAAATTGAACAGGACAATTTGCGTGTGTATATATATATATATATATATATATATATATATATATATATATATATATATATATATATATATATATATATATATATATATATATATATATATATATATATATATATATAATTAAAAAGTCTCCATCATCAGATTCATAATTGGTGTGGAACAGCGGCAGGCTGGGAACACTATAGCTGCTGGCATCCTGAGACACCAAAACTGGAACTCGGCAACCATAAGGGGAAATCATTCGTACATAGATATACGTATAATTCCATAGTCATTGTGATCGAAGGACACACGAGGCTTGAGTGACAAAAGATTGCATAACTAGCCCACTGTAATTCTCTAATTGGTGGTGTTGTTGGTTAGCAGTTCGTTGTTTCGTGTCTGCATATTACTTTTTTTTATTTTATCAAGTTCAATTTTACTTTATTATTTTGTAATACAGTTAGTGTTTTGCGCATTTACTGGGATGCTTTTTAAGAAAAGAAAAGGCCATTGGAAACAGCGCACGAGAGTTGAGTTAGAACTGGCTGGGCCGCCCCATAATGCCTCCTTGTTCCATTCCGCCACAAGCACCATCGAAATTATCCGTGTTTTTCCTCATGCTTCATTCCAGCTTGAATATTTCAAGGTAGATTATAATATCATTTCGTTGTTTGATGACCGCGCGTGGCGGTGGTGCGGGAAGCTGGCCTGCTCTGGTCGAGTTGCCAAATATCCTAATCATCTTTCACTGCGAGTGCATCAGGAAGCATCACAAATCACACGCCCCTCATCAAGACTATTTAACATCCCTGACAGTTAACTCTATAGCGGGCTACACTCACTGGTCGAGTGTGAAGGAGCATTCCTCTTGTGATGCTGGGACAGATTTGCCTGTGGCTCTCTCCGTACATTTTAAATAACGGATTGTTTACTTTAAATTTTACCGCTACATGAGATCCTATCAAAAATAAAATATGTAATCGTATATCAAATAATGAGACTTATCTGTTAAAATGTTAAAAAGTTCTCATACGTAGCTTTTAAAGATGAAATAAAATAACTGACCACTTTGTTTGGCAAAGAAGAAAAATTAATGAAGGAGAATCCTGCATGCAAGAGGCCACACAGCCTTATGCTGAGATAGAACACGCAGCCATCAATACTGTAGAAGGAAGACAAACACACAACTGCTAGATCATTTAATAGAAACACAACTGAAACCAGGTAGACGACAACCATTGTTGGCAGTCGTTGCTTGCATTACTGCTCGTGCTGTTCCTGCTGCTGCTGCTGCTGCTCTTCCGTCCTTATGGAGAGCCCATTTCAGGTGTTTTCTCCTCTTAGGTTATTTCATGAAATTTTATAACAGATTAATTTTATTGCTATGAACAACGTTCAATGTTTGTATGTTATCCAAAGTTTTCCCAGCATGGACAGGTTGGTCTGCGCGTAGTCTTGACCATCAGGCAGTATTTGGAACACCTCTTGATGATGACCTGTGAACCTCAAGGTCACCGGTATCGGTCTGCGCATAGCCTGGCTGTGAGAGAGCTACAGGCGATAAGCGAGGACCTCTCCGACAAAGGTCAACCCGGCGACAGCTGCACCGCTGCCCAACAGGGTGAACATTCCCTGAAACATTCCAAAGAGTATTAAGACATCGCTGGTTGTGATGTGTTGTTGGCTTTCCAGTTCTCATGACTTCCACATATATAAATGCACAACAGTGTGGTATCATCTGTTTCCGTATGAGGGCTCACCCAGAGGTTGACCAGTCCCAGAGATGATGTGACGGTGACTTTGGTGGGAGCGGCCACACACGAGGTGTCATTGGGAATGGCAGCGTCCAGCCAGGAGTCGTACAGGCCAGCCTCTGTCACCGCCCCGATCCTGTTTATGTGTAACCTTTCACCACTTCAGTCCCTTTTGGCTCTTAGGGATTATGCACGTCAAGACGCGAGATATGTGACTATAATGATGAAAATAATTAAAAAATATCAAGATAACGAACTGATAGGGAAATGACACTTCTTCACACATCACATATATTGTGCATAACACGCCTTCTCCAGTGGCGACGCACCTGGCGGAGAGCGCCGGCACGAGAGGGCTGTAGCGGCGGCCCACCATGGCAAACATGAAGGGCAGGAATTTGGCCCGAGAGGCGTAGAAGTCACACTGACCTGCAAGAAACCGTGCTCACTCACTCACACACCTGGCGCAGTGGTTAACTCACAATCGGGAGGGCCCGGGTTCTAATCCTGGGTCAGGTCATTAGTCTTTGGGGAGACTTCATTGCAGTGTAGCCCCTGTTTACCTAGCAGTGATTAGGTACCTGCTAGGTAAGCTGTGACCCACTGCTTCGGTAGGAGAAACAAACTCTGAAAAGAAAAGTACACACGGGCTGGCCTGACCATCCCAGCCCTAGTTTATTAAATTGGCCGGCGCCATCTGGCAGTATCAAGTTGTAAGATACTTCCTTAGGGTTAAAGTATACTGAAGATGTAGTAAGTTGATATATAACATGTGGATTTTCAGCTGTAAGACTACAAGATCAATAAGCCGAATATTATTATTATTTATTATTATCACACACACACACACACACACACACACACACACACGCACACGCACACACGCACACGCACACACACACACACACACATTATCAGAGAGAGAGAGAGAGAGGGAGAGAGAGAGCATTTGTCACCTGACGCTGAAAAGTCGTTTGCCATGAGTACGCGGCTGGACAAGTATTCCCCTACAAAGGCGTGAGTGCCGCGCCGCACCATCTGGTCCAGCACGCGGTTATAGTCCGTGGTCTTGACAAACACGAGGCGACCCAAGCCCTCCGCCTCCCGCACCTCCCGGAAGATGCCTGACGTGACTGCCTGCAACATGATGGGTGGCGCCGCGGTCACCAGACGTTCTCGGGGAAGACAAGTGCTGGCTGCCTCAGGCTACCTTAATGACATTAACAGTGCAAAGTGAAGCTAAGTACCTTACTATGTGCGTCTCTTTTTTCTTTGAATGAGAGCATTGTAACCAATGCTGTAATGGTAATACTAACTGAGCGATGGCCTAGTGGTTTAATTACGTCAGTGTTCGTAAGTCAGGTCACCAAGATAGTACATATGGTATAAATGCTTGGCACAGCACCAAGAGCAGCGGTGGCGGACTCACCATGAGGAACTGGACGTACATGGAGCCCGCCTCCCACACCATGGTGACGTCGGGCTCGTCCAGCAGACGCCTGAGGTCCTGGAAGGGCTGAGGGATCTGCCGCACTGCCAGCAGCGACATGAGGGTGCCGGCATAGCTGCGCATCAGCACCAGCGTCAGCACCATCCACGCCCCGAGCACCAGTCTCTCCCACCACCGCATGCCCCGCGCACTCACGTCTGCCGGGGAGTAGCACCTGTGAGCCTGCAGGCGCGACGCGGGACAGGACCGCTGTGTTTCTGTGTTGCCATTGTGCCTGAGGTGAAGCAGGCGGCAGTCACTCACCCTGCTGCAACGCCACCCGCGTGAACATCAGCGCCCTGCCGTTCAGCCAGCTGGGCGGCGCCATGAGCTGCGGCGCTGTGCAGGACGCCAGGACCGCGGTGGCCGCCAGCGCTGCTGCCATGGCCGCCAGGAACGCCAGCCACACGCCGGGCGTGAAGGGTAGCAGGAAGCCCCAGGGATCCACCTCCGGCTTGCCGCTGCCCGCCAGAATCCTCCCGTAGTCTACCAGGATGGTGCGGGTGTAGTCCACCGCCGTGGCGCGAATAGTGGTGACGGCGAACGGGCCAAGTCCCATGTCCGCCTCCTGCCGCGAGAAAGTGTGCAAGAGTCACTTCAGCTATGCTGTGTCCACAAGCCATCGCTGACTGGGGTATCCCAGTATAGTGTACTTGTAAAATCAGCCTGCTGTGCTGCGTCCACGGGCCATCATTGACTGGGAGAGTGTATACCAGTATAGTGTACTTGTAAACTGTGACCTCAGCCTGCTGTGCTTCGTCCACGTGCCATCGCTGACTGGGGGAGTGTATACTTGTATAGTGTACTTGTAAACTGTGACCTCAGCCTGCTGTGCTGCGTCCACGCACCATCTCTAACTAGAGGGGAGTGTATAACAGTATAGTGTACCTTATATACTGCTCACCTTCCTGTGACCGCAGGCTGCCTGCACTGCTCTGCACTTATTGTGCTGCGTCCACGAGCCGTCGCTAACTGAGAGAATGTATACCAGTATAGTGTACTTGTGAACTGCTCACCTTCCTGTTCACCATGCCCACCATGCCGGTCCAGGAGCCGTCCTCCAGCAACACGCCCCACGACCCGTCCGGTGGCCGCTTTATCGTGTACCTGCGGGTAAGAGACGGAGGTAATAAAAGGGATGACGAGAAACCATTTGGTTGTATTAACAAACGCGCATACATCAAATGAGCTCACAGCAAGCAAACTGGCCACAAATGATGTCCCAGATTTGAACAACCAAGTAAACAAAGAACACGTGGAACATACGTGAAGTTGAGCTGAGCTGAAAGGATGCTGAGTAGTTTCTCCATGGGTCCCGTCAGGATGTAGTCTCGTCCCGGCCCAGCCTCGTTGATCAGCACATGTGGCGGGTACTCCTCGGCAGCCACCACCAATGTCGGGCCCCACGCCAGCCTGCCGGCACACGCAGGGATGACAGCCAATCACATCCTGTCTGACTGTCGCGCTGATGGGGAAGGATCATTATTGACTCAGGAGGTCAAGCTTACTTGTGGAACTTGTCAGGGAAGAGAGTCTGTTGGGAGGCAAGACTGAGGCCACGGAGAGGTGACCAAGAGGCGACCCGCGCTGCCCGGGCGTTGGATGGGCTGAAGGGCTGGTGCACCCACACACCGCACCTGAGGGATTAATGATGGGAGTGTTTCATGCACGTTTTTAGCAGAGTTAAATTGAGATTTTGGTGCACCGAAAGAAACAAATTAAACCTGATGTTGAAATCTCTTAATTTAAACATGCAAGCAGATCAATGAATGTATACATTGATTAACTTTGCCTGTGTCACAAGAGCAGTGTCTTGTGTCCCTGGAGGATTAGCTTTCCATAGAGATAGTGGACACCTACATCTTGACAGAGAGAAATGAGCCGCTTCTGTCTTTCCAGCAAGTACTTGTTAGGGCACGAGGCACCAGGCTGCTGTTTGGCCGCACCTGACCTGTCACTCACCGTGGCGGAGTGTTGCCGTCGCTCACTACAAGCACGGCGTTAGCGTGGGAGTAGGCCAAGTGTATGCGGTGCAGACGTGTTGTCGGCAGGCCGGTGAGGGCCACCAGTCGTGTGGGCCACGCCAGGAGGCCACTCTCGATGGCCAGTTCTGCCCACTTAGTCAGGAAGGAAGGGTTGTCGCTCACCACCACCACCACCACACACCACGAGGCGCGCCTCACCTGTGAGCCACCCAACACCCAGGCCTTATTGACTTGCAAATCAACCTGCTCCGGTAAACCTAGAGACTGTTAATGATTCTTACCATGAGTGCGTGGCGCAGCGCCCCACCCAGCAGCGCCACGCTTCCGTTGGGAATCCCACGTGCAGGCCGAGTCTCTAGTACAGTCGTTCCCCAAGGCGCCGGCAGCTGCTGCACCCCCTGACAAGAACGCCTGGGCTTTAGTACCCAATAGCTAATAAAATAAATCAATGGTCCAAAGAAATGAGAAATAACAACACATCCTTACTACTTGATCAATAAATCAAAGACAATACGAAGCCATCAGTGGACACACACACAACAGAGTGACTAATATTACAAAGAACATTACCAACACATCATTACATCATTCAGCAAACAACATATAACAAACAATATACCATACTATAAAGAGCACAACTTCCACCAAGCAACACATCACATTCCGTAACAAGCAACACACTCTGCAACACACGAAAAGTGTGGACACACACCTTGACCACGGCGTGTGTAGAGGCGGTGCCGTCAGTCAGCAGGATGACGCAGCAGTGTGGCTGCCAAGCCCTGGCCAGCACTGCCGCCGCCGCCGCTCCTGCCGCCTCCAGCGTCTCCCCACGCCCTGGACGACGGTAGCGAGGGGCAGGACGGGGAGGGAGATACTGTTTAGCTCAGTGTGTCTGTGGCGGTGCTTGTGTCACGGTTTGGTGCATAGTGAGATGCAACAGTTCGTGGAGGACTCACCCCGAGGCCGCGGCGCCTCCCCGATGCTCAGGCTCGCCAGCAGCGCCACGCAGCACACAGTGAGGCTGTTCCCCACCCACGCTGACATCCTGGGGACTAACCAACATATCCATAGTTGTAAAGGTGTCATGGGTATTGTAACTCTCTCCACCTTGGACAAGTGGTGGTAATGCCATATTGCTACCAGTTAAAGAATGTCTGGCTAAAGAAGACCCTATTTCAATAACACGTAGCTATCTCATATAATCTAAGATATTTTTCTCACCGTTCCACACAAAGCTTGGTTTGATGAAGAATTATAGAGGCGACTTAAAGACAGATAATGAAATGAATGTCTAAACAAATAAATAAAGCGCGTAAGTCTTGAGGTTGGAAAGGAATGGTTGACTAGGTATCTCAGCAAGTTTTGTCATCAAAGGCCAGCGGACTAGAAGTGGCTGTTCGGGAATCTTTCCAAGAGAATCAATAACTTCCAAGAGGATCATGGAGTAAATAACTGTACCAAGTTAGAGCAAACCACAATAGAATCCTGTGAAGCATTTTGTTGTCCTTGAGAATATATATTTCACTCACACCTTCAACTCTTCCCTCCTCCTTACACCCCCCGGCCTTGGTGCTACTGGTGATGAGCAAGTGAAATATTCCATCATGTTGAGACACGCTATCAGGGATGTTTTAGTACCAACATTATGTAACACTACAGTTTGTTTCTTTAAAGAGACACCGATGTTAGACGCATTAATGGAAAGACTGAAAGTATATTCAAGTTTTCATTACTTGTAAACATTTGGTGCTTTGACTGTACTCTTGTTGCTTGAAGCATTCATTAGCTATTACCTCGTGATTAGTAACGAGCCTTCTGTGACTGACACTAGCACGTGTTATAAATGCTGGGAGTTAGTCATTTGGTGGTGTTGGGGGGTGGAGGGGAATGATGGTATTCAAGTCACACAGATCTCAGGTCAGATGACCCTCAAGATAGATTAGCTTGAGTGCAAATAGGCCTCAGAACGTTTGGTGCTCGAGGCACTGGTACCCAAAGCACTTGAAGCATAAATGCTGAAAAATCATTTGGAAAAATCACATACTTTCCATTATCTCCTCCCCCCATAAAAAAAGATAAGTAGATAAATAACAGGAATGATACAATGATGCGTACCCCAGAAATGTATTAAATTTAAGTATCTTTAAATTACATAAGAACGCATACTTACTTCAATGCCAAACATTTTTTTTCTTGATCAGAGTAATTCAGAAACAGTTTCCTCCTACAACAGTGTGTGTGTGTATGTGTGTGTGTGTGTGTAGTTGACAACGCTCCCATCGCCAGGCCAGGCTGTGGTGGGACCCGGGCACGATGTTACAAAATTGAACACTTAGTGTTATGAAAAGGTAATTAAATGAGACACTCACGTGTTCTTCCTGGTGAAAGAGCGATGTATTGGGTATCCACCTTACACATCAAACAGTTAATAGCAATTTATGAATTGCTGAAGGGAAACAGACAGAACAACTTAGCTATTCACACGGTACAATGATACGCAATAAAGGGAGAAGTTTTTACATTGGTACAACCATAACTATAATTCATAATGCATCCCCCAGCATGTGATAGAAAAGAAGACACCGTAATCTCCTTGACGCAATAGCCGTACACTGTAGAAAATGTCATTATTTACTGTAATACAGGACCATATTCTGAAACACTTCTGCGCCGCACCTCCTCCTGTTGAAATTACAAGAGTTTTTAAGGAAGTTTTAACGATTCTAGATACAGATTAACAAGACTTCTATATCATTAACAGGAGACGCACTCTTGAAAACCCGACTAATCATCTTTGGCCTTTGAAAAATGTTGTGGTGAAAGAGCAAAGCGTTTCATCATACCGGCGTCTTGGTGTCTTAGGGAAGCTGATACTGATGAGTCCGTTGTCGAATATTGTCAATCAGAACAGTCAAACTCTTCCTGTTTACTTTTCTCACATATATACAGTCTAGTATTCTTCTTTCTGTGCACTAAGCATAGCACTAAGCATCCCTTGCCATTCTCTTGTCCACCATATCTATGCATAAGTACAGAGCCTACGCTTTTGACTGACACTCCGTCAGCCATCCAGTACTGCTGATTAGTTCTCGTTCGAGTCATCATTAACTCCGCATCTTTCTCACTACATCATGACTTACTAAATACAATGTAGTGGTGTCTGAAGCCACGTTTCGTTCTCTTCTTGCAGGCTACCCTTTGAAATGTTCATTTATATGTTATATGTAGGCTATGCTACCCTATAGTTACCATATACTTATTCCATCCTCGGGAGTTGACCAAGAAACAGACTACAGTTCAGCACCTGACCTGACCTAGTGCTGATCCGGTGTAAGTATGTATATGGTAACTACAGGCCTGCATATTCTACCTACACGAGGTCTTGGAATCACTGGGGTTGGGTGGCACCTGCCCGATGTGAAGAGCACGGAGGGATGTGAGGTGAGAGAATTGAGGGAAGAGGCAGGGCCGCACCAGGGCCCCGGGGAAGACGGCGTCTTGAGCCAGCAGCGGGATGGGGAGCGGGAAGCAAGTAGCAGGGGAAGAGGCGGCGAGGGGAGGCAAGGTGTGTCCTGGCAGAGACAGTTGTTTGTGTGGCTGTAGAGTGGCGGCAAGGAGCAGACGAGAGTTCCTCGGTCTGGAGTTGACGTGACCCTCCCGCTGCCAGCGCCGGATCCACCTGTAGACGGTGGTGACGCTGGTGCCGCTGCGGACGGCAATGTCGCGCACCGGCATCCCCGAGGCCCACAGCCACACGAACCCCGCCCGCTCGTGGCCCTCCGTCGGCCTGAACGAGCGGCACCCACACATGGCGGCCTGAGGGGGACGGCGCTGCACACACACACACACACACACACACACACTCTATCAAGCCTGGCAATGACACACAAATAGAAATATAAATAATAACCAAATAAAATGAATGAAAGAATAAATAAATAAATAAATAAATAAATAAATAACGAGAAGAGGAAAGTAAACAGAGATTAAGTACTTTACTACAAAATAAAAACCATAAGTTGTCTATCAGCAATGAACTAGTTTCACGGACGACCAGTGAAGAGAGGTGAGGACTAGAGGCTTGGGAAATGAGACAGTGGACACACAATGCTGGGATCACCTCACGTACGGTATACTGAGCTAGCTGACATTTTCTAATTTCATTTATATATTCATTTTATCTATTCATTTCCGTGCCATCCATCACCACGAATGCCTCAGTCTACATTGTCCTCCTTACGACATCCTTGCTTGCGTGTCTTTGTGACTCAGCACACAGATGACTGGGTGCACGCTTAGGGGTGTCACGCACTAACCCCCAATGAATCTTGTGTATTGAGGACAGTGTTAATTAAGTGAATGTGAAAATGCGTGAAGGAACGGGAGATGGGCAGGCGGCAGTGGATCACTGGTGTATAAGAATGGTTTCTGTTCATCTCTTTACTACTGATGTGAAAGTACATGCGTGTAAGAGGGAATCTGACTAAGGAGGAAAAAAAAATAGAAGAAGAAGAAGAAGAAGAAGAAGAAAGAAAAGCTAAATGAAGGTACTAGTTCCCAAAGAGTCCAAGTGAATATATAAAAAAAAAAATAATGAAAAGAAGTGTCTCAAAACAGGATGGAAACTGGATGGAAACAAGTCTCTGCTTCCACCCACGTCTACTTTTGGCAACACTCAAGCAAAGAAAACATTAGACAAGACAATATACCTTAGAAATGACGCACAGTGGAGAAAAAAAATGTGTGTGTGTGTGTGTGTGTGTGTGTCAGAGTGAGAGGTGAACTGTACCTGTCACGCGGCCTTGGCACAGGTGAGGCGCGAGGGCGAGGCAGCAGCAGGCAGTGGCGAGGCTGGGGAAGTGTGCGGACTTAAAACGAAATGAAAGCCACAGAGACCCACGCAGGCGCCACGCACCTCCCCGCCTACAGGGAACACGGGGAAAGCTCCATTGGTTGGGAAAATAAGCATTGGCAAGTGATTGGTTGGGTTCAGAAGGAATGTGCGACGCTTTTTTGTGTGTAAGTTGTGTGTGATACATTCTTACCATCTGCTTAGCTTTGTGGGGACAGACAAAGAACGTTATTACGAATGTCAGATGTAATAGCATGTTCACAGGAGGCAGTGTACGTGTTGATTCATAAGGCAAAGAAAGCTTGGGAAATTAAATAGAATAGAATAGAGTTATATCCGTCAGATGTAATAGCACCGTCTTCAGTGAGCGGTATATGAGCGCGTTGATTTATAATGCAAAGAAAACCGAGAAATTAGATAGAATAAATAGAAATATATATGTCAAATAGTAAGGCATACTGAAATGAGTTGCTTATGAAGAAGAGTGTTGCTGTTATAGGAAAATATTCACTTTTTTTTTTTTTTTTCCTCGAAGCAGACCCAGAAAGTCACATCCCTTCTGAATTTCCTTGGCTGATGAAATAATACACACAAGAAAGGCAATAATCATCAAGCTCCAAGTATGGGCATTGCTATTACCTTATCCATCTTTTTTTTTCTTTTTGTATTTTCTTCTCCATTCAAGCAAGTGGCAATATCTTGTTGGGCTTTTCTTCCATTATTTCCTAACATTTAGTTTTCATCGAGACAAAAGCCTTCAATCGTCAATGTTTTCTGACGCCAAGGGAGAGGGTAAGCGATGTCCATTGATGACAACATATGAAATAACGTTGTCTTTTTGTTGCCGTTACCTTACATTAGTCTGAATCGAAGGGAAATCATTACGGAGCGTCTCGAGAACAGAAAATGTTAATGATATGGGTAAATGATACACAGGAATGCACTTAATTCTCATTTGTTTATCTCGTCGTTTATAATTACCAAATATAAGCTTCACGTGTCTGTGTAGCATAACTTTTAAAATAAATAAAGAAATACTTAAATAAAAAAATAAAGAAATAACAATAATAATAGGAAAAAGAAGACAATGAAGACGAAGAAGAAGAAGAAGAAGAAGAAGAAGAAGAAGAAGAAGAAGAAGAAGAAGAAGAAGAAGAGGAGAGGAGGAAAAAGAAAATATAAATATGTAATAATAATAATTATAATAATAATAATAATAATAATAATAATAATAATAATAATAACAATAATAATAATGATAATAATTATAATAATAATAATAATAATAATAATAATAATAATAATAATAATGACAATAGCAATAACTTTGGTGTAGATTTTTTTTTTTTTCCTGACAATATCGAGTGTCTCCCCAAGTATTCTGAAGTCCTCCTCCTCCTCCTCCTCCTCCTCCTCCTCTTCCTCCTCTTGCTCCTGCTCCTCCTCCTCCTGTTCCTACAACGTCTCCATTGTCAGTTTACAGAGCAGACACATAAGACATGGCGGTGGGCGTGGACGCGTTACTGAGCGTGGGTTTGCTTCACACTGGTGTCTTCAATCGTACTTTTTTTCTTTATTTTCTTTATTCCTTTGTTTATTTTTTCTTTCTTTCTTTTTTTCATTATTTTTGTCTATTTATTTATTTATTTATTTATGTATTTATCGATATATTCGTTCATTTAATGGCCATTATAAGTTTATTTTTTTATTGATTTCCTGATATATATATATATATATATATATATATATATATATATATATATATATATATATATATATATATATATATATATATATATATATATATATATATATATATATATATATATATATATATATATATATATATATATATATATATTTATTTATTTATTTATTTATTTATTTATTTATTCATTTATTTATTTATCTATCATTTACTCATTTATTCTACACATTTGTTTTGCATGATAATTCACTCGTTAGCAATTATTGTGGAGCTGAACGAGGAATTCTCAGTCAGTCAGTCAGTCGGTCAGTCAGTCAGTTAGTCACTGGGAGGACACTGGGAAGTCACACTGGCAAGACACCAGTAGGTACTGACCATAAGAAAGGGAAAGATGTCATTATAAAAACATGTATTTGCAAGAAGAAAGTCTGCAGACATGTTTCCAATCTTTTGAAAAATGCATGAAAGCTCTGATATTAACATGCATTCCAATAATATAGTTATTTGCCAAGTTTCAGAAGTATAAAGCTTGTTCCTGAATCAGATATTGCGCATTCCTCGTCCCTTGTAAAGAAGAACGTTGCATCGAGATGGAAGCAAGTACTGTGTCGAGGCGCTGAGCAAGGTCATGTCCAGGAGGAGGTCACCGTCAGGAGGGAGTGGAGGTGGTGGCCTGTCAGTACCTCCACCAGGAACAGCAACAGACTCAACGCGTTGCCCACTACCAGGATCGCAAACATGCCCTGCAATCAGATATTGTGTGCAGGTGTGCGTGTGTGTGAGAAGGACATATTGGTGAGGACAGAGATTGGGTCCTGTCTTTAGGAGACCAACAGACACACTTAGATTAGAAGGATAGATACTAGAAGACTGTGTTAGGAAGGTGCTCGTACATTAGTTTGGACAGAGTGTTTGGTTTTGCCTTGAACAGGAGACCTACAGACACACTTACACGACAAGAATAGATGCTAGAAGACTGTTCTGGAAAGATTTATTGGTGAAGACAGGGATAGACTTAGATGAGAAGAGCAGATACTAAAGATTATGTTCGGAGGGTGTATTAGTGAGGGCAGGATTTTGGGATCTTACCTTCAGGAGACCCAACAGACAAAGATGAGAAGAAGAGGTACTAGAAGACTGTTGGAATTGGTGAGGAGCAGATGGTAGAAGTCTATATTAGGAGGATATATTAGTGAGAACATTAACATCCTCGGTACACACCCACACGTTGCCGAGGCCCAGGCGTGTTCTGACAGTGATCCTGGATGGCGCTCGCTCACACACCGTCCAGTTTGAGCTGAGGCTGTCCATCCAGTGGTTGTACAGGCCCGCCTCGGTGATCCACGTGATACTGGCAACACGAACCTTTGTTACTGATAAGTTCTCACCTTCTGGCAAGCAATTCATTGATGTTTTCATGTTCAGGTTATGTTGTGTTTGCACTGGAGTATTACAGGATTGGTCTGAATCCTGGGCGCTTTGATGCAGGCTTGCCAACTGTTATAAATCATTATTTTCAAGCTGCGTACAAAGAAAGAAACTGGGTAGACTGGGAGTATATCGTGTATTCCTATAGTAACAATTGAGTGAGAGCCATTATGAGGTGCTTTGCTACGAATCTTAAATTCTGTAATAGCCTTCCTTATATTTTGGCTCCTCCATAACCATAAATTTAACCCGTGATATGTGAGTATGTGCAACAACGGTGACTGACGGGAGGGCCGCGCTGATCACAATCACGAAGCATCATGAACGTGACACAGTTTGTCAAGTGATGGTGTGTCTCTCGTGGACACGTGACTGTCATCTTTGGTTTTTATCTATTTATTTATCTAAATATCTTTTATTAATTTTGTTTTATTTCATGTATCTATGTATGCTTTATTTTATCGTTTTTTTTTGTGTGTGTGGATACTATGATACAACTCCCAAAGAAAAAAGATGAAGAAATCAATAAAACATAGATCAGTAAATAAAATAAAACAAAGTAAATAAAAATACATAAATTCATGTTCTATTAACGGTATTGTTGTAGTGTTGTATTATTGTCTCACATGTATCCAAACTCCACCCTGCGATATTCCTTGAGGCGTGCTGGCCACCACCACGTAATGTTCTGTGCGCGGCGTGTCACTCACCGCTTGCTGACGCTGTACACGAGGGGGCTGTGCTTGGGGCCGATCATGCAGAACAGGAAAGGCATGAAGACCTCCCTAGAGGCGTAGAAGTCACACCTGCCTGCCAGAAGAGGAAGGATGAAGGTCAGAGAACGAATTTTTTATCACAAGGGAGATTAAAAAAAAAAAAAAAACTTAGTGAACTAGAAAAAAAAAGAAGAAAGAACAGAAAGGGCATGAAGAAATCCCTGCCGCGAGGAGGATGATGAAAGATAAAAGACGAAATGCTGATCACAAGGTAGATGCAAAGACTCACAGTGAACCAAAAATAAACAACAACAGGAAGGCATAAAAAAAAAACTCCCTCGAGGTGCAAAAGTCACTATTGCCTCCCGCGAAAGAGAAAACGAAAATCAAAGACCGAATTCCTGATCACATTGTAGACAAGTTAGTCCACAGCGAACTAAAAGCAAGTGCAAGTCATTCAGTTCCACCTTGCCTGTCCTAGAGAACTCCTGCGCCATGAGAACCCTGGCGGTGAGGTCCTCGCCAATAAAGGCATGAGTCCCAGACCGCACCAGCCCACGCAGGATGTTCAGGTACTCCGTCGCCAGCACGAACATGATCCTGCCCGCCGCCTCGGACTCCCCCACTTCCCGCAGGATGCCGAACTCTGCTGTCTGAAGATGAGGCAAAGAAAGGAGAGAGAGGAGAAGATAAAATTGTACACGTGTCTGTAGTGGTGGCGGGAACTGAAGGTGAGACAAAGAAAGGAGAGAGGGGAAGATGAAGCTGTATGAAAGGAAATACTGAGCTTTGTCAACGAAAATAAATGAGAAATAAAAATCTTAACACAATGGACTCGGGATTAATTCAACCATTTTCTGTCGCAGGGACTGAGGGTTGCATCATCGTATTTGGCAACCTACACGTCCGAGGCCATGCATGCAGGACACTTTAGCTACATATACAGGCAGCATTTATTATTTTATCATATGAAACTCGAAATAAACGATATTCAGCAGTGTTCGTCATTGATGCGTGTATGTATTATCAAAAGAGACAAGTATTCCCAAAGGGTACCGCATGCACACGTTCGGACAGTGTTGACGGGAGGTTGCCGGAGTACGATGACACAACCTTTGCTCCGTGAGTTCAGCACAGGGCCCGATGTACCTCAAGGTGCAGGCAGAGGCGGAAGCGATGCCTTTCCGAGACACTAAACACGAGCACCCTACAGAACTAAACATGCTGGATGATGATGCTAAAGTATCACCACACAGTTCTGGCGAGTCTGCGATGAGGCGCCAAATGGCGGAATTCGAATGACAAACACTCACGCGGAACTTGTTGACGGAGGCAGTGCCGTACTCCCAGATCATGGTGGTGGCGGAGTCGTCGAGCAGCGCGCGCAGCGTCTGGAAGGGCTGCGGTATGTAGCGCACCGCCAGCAGGGACATGAGGTTCCCCGTGTAGCTCTGCGTCACCACGAGCATGGCCAGCATCCATCCCCCCAGCACCAGCCGCTCCCAGCCCCACAGCGCCGGCAACCATGAGTCTGCCAGAGAGAGAGAGAGAGAGAGAGAGCAATAGTTCAGCCGGTCAGCACCAGCCGCCCCCAGCCCCACAGCTCCAACAGCCACGAGTCTAGAAAGAGCAATAGATCAGCTGCAGTTCCCACACACCTAGTATCTGATCTGTGTTAACTAGTGACAGTGCACTCACTCTCCTGCAGCAGGACCCTGACGTAGGGGGCGAGGGCCGGGGAATGGAGAGAGAGGCAACGGGCGAGGAGCAGAACAATGGCCATCACCACCACCAGCGCCACCACTAGCCCCACCCACACGAGGGGCGCTAGGGGCAGCAGGAAGCCCCAGGGGTCCACTTCAGGGCGGCCGCGGCCAGCCAGGATCCTGAGGTAGTCGTTCACTACCGGCGTCGTGTAGTCAATGATCAAGGAGCGCGCCGCAGTAACGCCGAAGGGACCCAGACCAAGATCTACCTCCTGTCGGGCAGAGAGGTGCGGAAGATGTATGTGAGAGTGAAAGTGTCTACAGAAGTGCCGAAGATCAGTTTCTTGGTGCGAGCCTCACCTGGCGGCTCACCATGCCCACCATGCCGGTGCCTGAGCCATTGGGCAGCCTGGTGCCAAAGGAACCATCAGGAGGACGCACCAGGTTGTAACTGCAGGGCAAGACAACTTCGTCAGGCGCGGCTGGAGGAAAGTCTGGCATGAGAGTTACATTTTTACATATCAACTTTTTTTTTATTATGATGAGCTACATTTGCTCATGTGTTTGTTTGTTGGTTGGTCAGCTGGTTAGTTACAAGAATTTATTTCATTTTGCTCCCAGCAAGCGCGAAATTTTATTAATGGGTGACAGAACCGTTGTAGAAATATATATGTGGGTGTGTTTAAGTGATACATGTGTCTTGTGTTGTCTTGTTGAGCATTGTCGCTTGCATGACTAAACATTGTATTTATGGGCAAGCTTAAGCGTTATATTGACAAATGCGCCTCTAAAGAATGGCGTACAAATTCCCTGCGACACTGGTGCTTCCCTGAGGAAGGCACCGCGCCGCAACTTCCGGCACCTGAAGTTGAGGGAGTGGGCGAGGACTCCGAGGACACTCATCATGGCGCCCGAGAAGACCAACCTGGTGCCACCAGCCGGGTGT
Organism: Scylla paramamosain; assembly: GCF_035594125.1. NCBI lineage: Eukaryota > Metazoa > Arthropoda > Malacostraca > Decapoda > Portunidae > Scylla > Scylla paramamosain. The sequence continues at coordinate 26,275,229 of NC_087162.1, read as the reverse complement.
GCCCTGCGTTGCAGCACCACGTGGGGCGGGAACTCCTCGCCAGTGAGACGAAGACTTGGCCTCTCCAGGAACCTGTCCAGGGGCAGGGAGGGAAAGAGACAATATCAAATGTGGCGATACTGACAACAGCACGTGTCCAGAGAGAGGCCCAAGTCAGATTCAGGAAAAGATGGAACCGAAAACTGTTCATGCCATCGAATCCTTGTCTCTTATAGATTGTCTTGATTCTCACACTTACCGCAATGGTGTTGCATCTCTTACTCTCTCCTGCCATTAATTTCAGGATGACTTCTCTTCTAAAACTGTTAACCGCACGCCTTCCCACTCCCTCGGCCTCGACACACAAGACTTTCTTCTACTTGCTCTCACCCCTATTGTAGTAGGGCCCCTGTACCGGCGCCTCCCCGTAGCCGTGTCGTGAGAGGTTGACGAAAGCCAAGAAATGGTCCAGACTCACCTGTGGAACTTGTCTGGGAAGAGCGGCAGGGAGGAGGCGAGGATGAGGCGCGCGGGACGCCACCTCGCCACCTGAACCACCTGTTCGCTGTACGGCAGGTGCACCACCACCTCACACCTGCAACAGTCACCTGCATGATGGAGATATTTATTAAGCAGGAAACTCTTAGCGTAAGGTAAGCCGCTGCCATTAATTGGTTTCTTAAAAACGAGATATTGCTTCAGCACTCTTTGTAAGTAAAAGATTCCCTCTTGTGGCCCCAAGATGACTTGAAAGTATGACACGAAAGCCCAGCGCTCTTCGAGAACTGATGTGGCGCCGTGAGTGTAAAGAATCAGTTATGTAGTCATCATAAATCCTCCCCGTACCCAACGTCACCTCGGCGAGGCGCCGCCGTCGCTGACGATGAGCACGGCGTTGACGTGGGAGAAGCTTGGGTGCAGGTGGCGGAGGCGATCCTTGGGCAGGCCGGTGAGCGCCACGAGCTGCGTGGGCCACACCAGCAGGCCGCCACTCCTGGCCAGCTCCGTCCAGGCAGCGAGGAAGGAAGGGTCGTCACTCACCACCACCACCACCACACACCACGACACCCGCTGCACCTGTGGACACCACACCCCTGTCACTGTCACTGTCACCTGTGGACACCGCACCCCTGTCACCGTCACTGTCACCTGTGGACACCAAACCCCTGTCACTGTCACTGTCACCTGTGGACACCACACCCCAGTCACTGTCACTGTCACCTGTGGACAACACACCCCTGTCAATGTCACCTGCGAACACCCTGTCACCTCCCGCTTGTCACCTCACACCACGGTACTCTCTTGTCACTTCCCGCCTGTCGCTTCACGCCACGGCCTCCTATTAATCCTTCACCGTGCCTCACCTCGCGTGCCTGGCGCAAGGCGCGGCGCAGCAGTGGCAGGGAGTCGTTGGGTCCATCAGCCCCAGGCCGCACCTCCAGCACGGCAGCTCCCCAGGGCGCCGCCATCTGCCGCAGCGCCTGAGGGGAACATGAGAGGCAGTGTGTGAGCCGCGAGGCTGACTGATTGCCGCAGCAGAAGGCGCAGGAGGGACCCGGGACGCCGCTGCTCTTCCTGCTGCAGTCATTCCAAGTTTGGCAAAAAAAAAAAAAAAAACAGCAGAGTTAGAGCGAACAAGTGTGAACACACCTTGGTCACTGCATGCGTGGAGGCGGCGCCGTCCGTCACCATGATGACGCAGCAGTGTGGCTGCCACGCCCTGGCCAGCACTGCCGCCGCCGCCGCTCCCGCCGCCTCCAGCGTCTCCCCACGCCCTGGTCGGCGGCGGCGAGGGGTCAGGACGGGGAGGGAGATACTGTTTAATTCAATGTGTCTGTGGCAGTGCTTGTGTCACGGTTGGTGCATGGTGAAGTGCAGCAGTGTGTGGAGGACTCACCCCGAGGCCTCGGTGCCTCCCCGATGCTCAGCCTCGCCAGCAGCGCCACGCAGCACACGGCAAGACTCTTCTCAACCCACGCTGACATCCTGGGGACACGAGCTGCTGTGAAGATATTATAAATTTTCTTCTGTATCCTCTCTCTCTCTCTCTCTCTCTCTCTCTCTCTCTCTCTCTCTCTCTCTCTCTCTCTCTCTCTCTCTCTCTCTCTCTCTCTCTTGATTAAGTGATTTTTCTAAAGAATCTGGCAGTTTGAGAAGCATCAAAGGATAAGAATAAAAAGAATAGATCGATTGCTAGATTATTATAATAAAGATTTAACAGAAGGTTGCTCGTGAGTCTGGACCGGATGGAAGCATGTTGTTCACACTGTTTAGTTCAAATATTTATTTTCACATTTTGAATATTTATTTCCATATTTCAAAAGTAATTAAAGTGTTCTTTAATTTCCAACACAAGATTTTATACGCGAACATTTATTTAAAAGCCTTGATTTTTTCTTTTGATAGTAAATATCATTTTCAGTTTTAATTTCCTTTTCTTTTTCTCTCTCTGCAAATCATCATCAGGTGTCCTTCCTCAGTTTTGTCAATACAGATGAATATCAAAGTATTATCATATTTGAGACGCATGGCTTTGTTCATTTTGTTCATCGTGTGTAAAGGAAGAATGTGACGACCAACAGAAGGTCGGGGCGGTAAATGTTCACCGCGGGAAGCTCAGGAGCCTTGTGTCTCATGTTGATGGTCGACTGGCTGTTGCTCTTTTCAAAAAAGCATTCTAAAGTGACTTCATGTTCGACTTGTCATTTATTAGTACAATACCGTCTTGTATTTTGGAATCCTGGGTGACTGGTTTTGAAGCAGTTATTCATGTAGTGCTGATTCCAGGGAGTGGTGACGGTGCGGGCGTGTTGCGGGTGAGGGAAGTTGGGTGTACCAGTCTGAATGCCGGGGAGGGCGACTCCCGGGCGAGGAGCAGGAGAGGGAACAGAGGCACAGGAAGAGGCGAAAGAGGTGGCCACCGGCTCCCCTGGAGGAGACAGCTGCTTGTGTGGCGGCGGAGTGGTGGGGAGCACCAGGCGACAGTTCCTTGTCTTGGAGTTGACGTGACCCTCCCGCTGCCAGCGCCGGATCCACCTGTAGACGGTGGTGACGCTGGTGCCGCTGCGGACGGCAATGTCGCGCACCGGCATCCCCGAGGCCCACAGCCACACGAACCCCGCCCGCTCGTGGCCCTCCGTCGGCCTGAACGAGCGGAACCCACACATGGCGGCCTGAGGGGAACGGCGCTGCACACACCTTATCAGATTTGTACACTTCAGAGTTATCTTTCCTACCTACCTCCAACCTTCCCTACCTTTGCATGCTTTCACCTGGATTTGATTTTCAACCTAACTTACGCCTTTCACCTTCCCGTAAGTGAAGTGCAAAACGAAAATGTCATTGTTCTATACCACTAATTATCCTACTCCTGATCATACTGATGTCATACCAGGTTTACATTAGCTTGACGACATGTCTGCTGGAAAGGACACCAGCAGCCGGCCTCGTGAACGTGGTCATTGATAAAGGTGAGTAGCAGCTTTGGTGTGGCGTGTTTCTTGTCTTAGTGCGATGTGGTGGTGGCAGCGATCAAAGCAGCCAATATGAATGTAGTATTGCTGTAATGGTTGTGGAATCTGTTACCATAAGAATTAACCTTCTGACTGCTACAGCTTCTTCTCAGCTTGATAATAGTCTTGTATAAGTTTAGATGAGAGCTTTGAAAAACTACACTCACGGCACAACGTGTCAACGAATATCTAGTAAAGCTTTTCTTAATGTATTACTTACTGTATACTTACGAACTGTCTCAATGATGGTTTCCCGTTGTTACATTAACTACCACAAATAAGATAATTCGCTATCGATATTTAAGCGGACCTGTAACCACCAACTGTTATCCTCTCAGTGTGAGTTTAGAGCTCATTATTACCGATCACTGGGTAAGATTGTGACCTCACACACCACACACACACACCATCCCCCTGGTCAGGAAAGACAGTAACTGCTGCTTTCGAATCCCTAGTGAGGTTCGAACTTACGCCAGCCATAGCGTCCAACACAGACTCGTCTCCTTTGCCACTGAGCCACGGGGCAGTGTGTGTGTGTGTGTGTGTGTGTGTACATACATATACACATACATATACTAAAATTGGAATGATACAGAGAAGATTAGCATGACCCCTGCGCAAGGATGACACGCAAAAAAAAAATGTGTGTGCGTGTGTGTGTGTGTGTGTGTGTGTCACGAGGCTCTTAACTGAACCATACCTTTGTCGTGGCCTTGGTACAGGTGCGGCGCAGGGAAGAGGCAGCACAAGCAGTGTCGAAGTCTGGGAGATGAGCGGCTTTTAATCAAGCAAGAGTCAGGTCACTGCCACCCAAGCACGCGCACTGACTCCCCATCTCTGCATTGATTGGCTACAGTTTTTTGGGGGGAATTCGGTTGGTGGCAGGGAATCCAGGGTGTTCTGGTTCCACCCTTCGCTCCTCCACGTCTCTTGTTCTCTATTTATTTATTTATTTATTTATTTATTTTCATTTATTTATTTTTACTTACTTATTATTTATTTATTTATTTATCTATCTATTTATCTTATTTATTTATTTTTATTTTATTTTATTTATTTATTTTTTACCTATTTGCGTGGTGGTATCATAAGTTGAGTATAGATAGCCGTGTTCATGTGGTACATGTCCCAGCTACTTATGTACGGAAGCAAGACATCTACCTCACTATCAAACGCCTGTCTTATATGCCATTGAGTGATACCCTCGCGACTGACTTCAGGAACATAGAAAGATACCTTCATAAAAACGTGTCCTCGTGAAAAGTCAGGTTAGAGATACATTTCTAAACTTTTAAGAAATATACGAAGAGTTTGATACATGCTCTATCATTACAACTGTTTGCAGAGCTCTCGTGTCGTACATTATGCATTCCTCCTTCCTTATAAGAGCAAAATGCTGCATCCTATGAAAGCAAAGGTTGTGTCGAGGCGCAGAGCGAGGTCACGTCCAGGAGGAGGTCGCCGTCAGGAGGAAGTGGAGGTGGTGGCCTGCCAGCACCTCCACCAGGAACAGCAGCAGACTCACAGCGTTGCCCACCACCAGAATTGCAAACATGCCCTGCAACAAGACAGTGTGTGCAGGTATATTTTTTTGTTTTTTTTTTCTGTAAGAGAAGACACTCGCCTAAGGCAACAAAAAGGCAATAAAAGAAAAAGGCCCACTGAAGATGTTAGTCCCTAAAGAGTGTATTCAAAAGGGTTATCCAAAATTTAAGGATAAATTTATATATCTTACTGATTTCTTTACTTCTTATAACTTCCCCTACTCTTACACGTCCCCATGCTTCTGCACTCACCCACACATTGCCGAGTGAAAGCGGGGTCCTCACGGTGATCTTGGTCGGCGGGCGCTCACACACTGTGGAGTTTGAGCTGAAGCCGCCCATCCAATGGTCGTACAGGCCCGCCTCCGTGATCCACGTGATGCTGGGAACACCAACCACCGACACTCATACAGACGGAAAAAACAGAACAATTTACTCGAACCGTAAGCAAAAACATGTGCTGCACTCAGTCATGAGCGCTGGCGTAGGGCTGGTAGCGTCACCCTTCACAAGCCGGATAAAGTAAACGTCTTGCGTACATGATCTGAAAACTACTAACTGGTCCTGAATGTACGATTGTTAAGGTACTGAAATCTCTTTTTAGATGTTAGAGGTCACGCCAGCTTCCTCAGAACACGACACTGTGACTTCATCAAAACCTGACCAGGGAATGTCCCTAGTGGCCGTGGTGTACAATCATGGCCAGAAGTCGAGAAATATGTCACACTCTCTTCCTTTGTGTCTTTAGTTTTACCTCAATGTCAGGTCTTCTGATCTGCTAAGAATCTCTCATAGGAGCACTGCCAGCAGGTCAGAGGGCGTAGCATTTAGAGAAAACTCAAGCCAGTGGGAGTGAGTGCATCAGATAACTCAAATTCTGACCAGTACTAAACAAGATCTGAATAATAACTTTAGTCGAAAATGTAGAATTTAATAATGTATCAAGAGCTTTGATTTCACTTACTGCCAACCCTGACTGATAACACTAATGCACTGCAGGCCTCTTAGATTAGTCTATCCCCCAGTGACTCACTCACCGCTTGCTGACGCTTTGCACGAGGGGGCTGTGTTTGGGGCCAATCATGCAGTACAGGAACGGCATGAAGGATTCCCTCGAGGTGTAGAAGTCACAACTGCCTGCCAGGGGAAGGGGGTCAGATGAGCTTCCGTGACGCCGACTTCAGGTTTCTTGGCAGGAGTAACACATTTCGTCTGATTTCCTCCTGGTGCACCTGCCTACTAATGAGTTCAGCGGCCGTGTCCCATCGTTTTTCCCAAATAAAATCTTAATATTGTGTTGGACAAGGATGCTGTTTTGGCAGAGGATGTCTGAGAACCCTACATAATTGGCAAAAATATGCTTTGGTGTCATATGTGAATAATGAAGGCAGTTATAAGAGGAAGTTTAGGGTAAACTTAACTAAGATTTAAAGGCACAGGTAGCGAGACTAGGTGTCGTCATTCTTTCGTGACGTCGATGTGACGTTTAACTATGGCCTAAGAGTAACCACCCATCCAGCCAGTAGTTCTGTCTTTGGTAACCTCGTCTGAGTATGTCACCTACAGGAAGGAAGTAAATGTTAATCTATCTGTACACCAATATATAGCACTAAACAACACATCCTGATTACAAGAGGCAATTCCTCACGCGACCACGACTAATGTCACATCATTTAAGAAAAAACGCACCACTTCCATATGACACATCTTTCCTAAATCACTAACCGCTCTGAGACATCTTTCCTTGTTCTACAGCCATCTCCGAGCATTGTATTGCCTAGAAATTGCAGAATCTACTCTTTTTAATTCCTTTTGTTTCTTGTAGACACATGAAAATTCCATACACTGCTTTTTTAGTGCCGTGAATTGTTGCATATGGCAGTGAAAGGGTTAAGCCACGCCTTGCCTGTCTCGGAGAACTGCTGCGCCATTAGAATCTTGCTGGTGAGGTCCTCGCCGATGAACACGTGACTCCCGCGCCGCACCTCTCCTCGCAGCATGTTCGAGTACTCCGTTGCCAGCACGTACTGGACCTGGCCCGCAGCGTCCATCTTCCGCACCTCCCTCAGGATGCCGGTCTCCGTTGTCTGAAGAGCAGATGGAGGAGCACAGTGGTATACCAAAGTTTTACGAGTATAGTAGTAGTTCCACTAATGAAAATGCAATAGCCATCCTTGTATAGTTAACCTTTTGGCTCTTCTTTACAGACTAACACCTAAGTGGACCTTTATATATATATATATATATATATATATATATATATATATATATATATATATATATATATATATATATATATATATATATATATATATATATATATATATATATATATATATATATATATATATATATATATATATATATATATATATATATATATATATATATATATATATATATATATATATATATATATATATATATATATATATATATATATATATATATATATATGTACATACGTAGAGTTAGTTGTCGCCAGACTAGAGTAGAGAGAAAACCTGCTGTGCCCACTACCTTCATCTTCCTTTGTCTCCGCCTCCCGAGTGTGTGGTACTGTTTGTACATCTCGCTAGGAACTGTGACTGTGAGCTCATACAGTGTGCCTTGTCTCCTTATATACCAAGGACTTCCGTTCCACCCACCTTTGCCTGCCCTGCTAGTCGAGTGCAAGCTGGATAGACCCACAAGGCCCATAGACATTGAACCTACGTGACTGGGTAAGTTTCGAGCAGCGATATCAGCCCAGAATCCTGACAAGGAGTGACTGGCGCCAGATAGCGTCAGTAACAGGCAGATCTGGTTAGGCCTGAGTCCTCTGGCTACACAACAATATATATTGTTGCTCTTGGCGCATATAAAAAAAATCTACCTATGACATTTTTGCTTTCTTACAGTAGATTCATAGTTACGTAGTATGAGACAATTACAACACAATCGTGAGTCTCTCAAACCGTTACTGGCTTGTATTTTCTTCTCTTATATAAGACACAAATTAAGAGTGAAGAAACGTCTTTTATTTTTTTGTGTTTTCTGGTCATGCAGAGTGGCAACATGAAGGCGACTTTGAATGTAAAAAAAAAAAAAACTCACACGAAAGTAGTTGACATATGCAGTATTGTACTCCCAGATCATGGTGGTGGCGGAATCGTCGAGCAGCGCGCGCAGCGTCTGGAAGGGCTGCGGGATGTAACGCACCGCCAGCAGGGACATGAGGTTCCCTGTGTAGCTCTGCGTCACCACGAGCATGGCCAGCATCCATCCCCCCAGCACCAGGCGCTCCCAGCCCCACAGCGCCGGGAGCCATGAGTCTGCCAGAGAGAGAGAGCAATAGTTCAGCCGCCCAGCACCAGCCGCCCCCAGCCCCACAGCGACGGAAGCCACGAGTCTGCCAGAGAGAGAGAGCAATAGTTCAGCCGCCCAGCACCAGCCGCCCCCAACCCCACAGCGACGGAAGCCACGAGTCTGCCAGAGAGAGAGAGAGAGAGAGAGAAGAGAGAGAGAGAGAGAGAGAGAGGGAGAGAGTGTGTGTGTGTGTGTGTGTGTGTGTGTGTGTGTGTGTATGTGTGAGCAATAATAGTTCAACTGCAGTTCCCACGTTTTCAGTATCTAAGCCTAGTGAGGGTGCACTCACTCTCCTGCAGCAGGACCCTGACGTATGGGGCGAGGGCCGGGGGATAGAGGGAGACGCAACGGGCGAGGAGCAGAACAATGGCCATCACCACCACCAGCGCCACCACCAGGCCCACCCACACAAGGGGGGCTAGGGGCAGCAGGAAGCCCCAGGGGTCCACCTCAGGGCGGCCGCGACCAGCCAGGATCCTGAGGTAGTCGTTCACCACCGGCACTGTGTAGTCAATGATCAAGGTTCGCACCGCGGAGAAGCCGAAGGGACCCAGGCCAAGGTCTACCTCCTGTCGGGCAGAGAGGTGCAGGAGGTGTTTAGGATGATCACGGTCACGGTGTTTAAGGAACAGAAGTACTAATCACTGCGCTGTGCGGAGCTTCACCTGGCGGACCACCATGCCCACCATCCCCGTGACCGTACCGTTGGGTAGCCTGTTGCCGAAGGAGCCGTCAGGAGGAGGTACCACATCGTAACTGGCAGGGAAGGATTCAATGTAAGTAAAACATTAGCTTGGTTGGTAAAGTTCACAATATGTCGATACATGAATGCTCTGTTCCGCTACCATGGTCTTTAAAAGTTTTAATGAAGTTTATCATTACTGCCCAAGTGTAGGGTGCGTAGTGGGTGTTGCTGACAAACAGGCAGACTTATGGTGAGTAGTGGCGTGTGGGCTGGTCTGGCAAAGTGTACCTCTGCGCTGGGGTTTTGTGATGCTTAGTATCCACTGATAAGCTTTGTCATCGAAGCATTACATTGATATAACAGTAGAATAGACAATGAATGGCACACAAATCCCCTGCCACACCGGTGTTCTGAGGGAGCCACGCGCACCTGAAGTTGAGGGACTGGGCGAGGACTTCAAGAACGCTCATCATGGCGCCCGAGAACACCAGTTTGGTGCCACCCCCAGGAGCCGCCCTGTACTGCATCACCACGTGGGGCGGGAACTCCTGGGCGGTGAGGCGAAGGAAAGGTCGCTCCACGAACCTGTGCAGGGACAGAGAGGGAAAGTGACCTCTCTCTCTCTCTCTCTCTCTCTCTCTCTCTCTCTCTCTCTCTCTCTCTCTCTCTCTCTCTCTCTCTCTCTGGCGGTGTCTCCGTAGAGGCGTTCCCTTAGTGTGGTACCTCAGTGCGACAGCGCCTCTCCGTGGTGTTACCCCTCCGTCGTGATGCCTTCCTCTGATGGTGTCCCTCCCTCACATCACAAGCCCCTATATCGGCGCTCCCCTATAGTGGTGCCCCTCCCCCAAAGTAGTGGGGCTTTATTACCGGCGCCTCCCCCTGGGCGTGTCCTGGGAGGATGAGGAAAACCAAGAAATAGTCCAGACTCACCTGTGGAACTTGTCCGGGAAGAGAGGCAGAGAGGAGGCGAGGGTGAGGCGGCCAGAACGCCACCTGGCCACCTGCACCACGTGCTCGCTGTAAGGGAAGTGCACCACCACCTCGCACCTGCAACAAGGATGCTCTTAAATATATATCACTTCTATTTGATCGCCAGTATGGGTTCCGTCAAGGCTGCTCTACTGGTGATCTTCTGGCTTTCCTTACTGAGTCTTGGTCATCCTCTTTTAGAGGTTTTGGTGAAACTTTTGTTGTTGCCTTTGACATATCGAAAGCTTTTGATAGAGTCTGACACAAAGCTTTGATCTCCAAACTACCCTCCTACGGCTTCTATTCTTCTTTGTAACTTGATCTCAAGTTTCCTTCCTGACCGTTCTATTGTTGCTGTGGTAGACGGTCACTATTCTTCTCCTAAATCTATTAACAGTGGTGTTCCTCAGGGTTCTGTCCTGTCACCCACTCTCTTCTTATTATTCATCAATGACCTTCTAAACTAAACTTCTTGTCCTATCCGCTCCTACGCTGATGACACCAACCTGCACTTTTCCACGTCTTTTCATATACATCCAATCCATCAGGACGTAAATATTTCACGTAGGGAAGCCACAGAACTCCTGACAACTATCCCCTCTTCTTCAACGACACTTAACTGTCCCCCTCTCCTACACTGAACATCCTTGATCTGTCCTTATAATCTAAACTAGAAACTTCTCATCTCATCTCTAGCTAAAAACAGCTTCTATGAAGTTAGGTGTTCTGAGACGTCTCCGCCAGTTTTTCTCACCATTCCAGCTGCTAACTCTGTACAGGGACCTTATCCGTCCATGTATAGAGTATGCTTCACACGTCTAGGGGGGGTTCCACTCATATCGCTCTTTTAGACAGGGTGGAATCAAAAGCTTTTCGTCTCATCAACTCCTCTCCTCTAATTGACTGTCTTCAGCCTCTTTCTCATCACCGCAAAGTTGCATCTTCTGCTATCTTCTACCGCTATTTTCATGCTAAGTGCTCCTCTGATCTTGTTAAATGCATGCTTTCCCTCCTCCCAAGGCCTAGCTGCACAAGACTTTCTTCCTTCCCTCACCCTTATTCTATCCACCTCCCTAATGCAGGAGTTAACCAGTATTTTCAATCATTCATCCCTTTCTCTTGTAAACTCTGGAACTCCCTGCCTGCTTCTTTATTTCCACCGTCTTATGACTTGAACTCCTTCAAGAGGGAGGTTTCAAGACATTTATCCTTCAATTTTTGACTACCGCTTTGGACCCTGTTTGGAGACCGGCATCTCAGTGGGCCTTTTTATTAGATTTCCTTGCCCCTGGCTGGTGTCCTTCCTACATAAAAAAAAAAAAAGACAGTCACCTGTATACAGTTGTTCTCTTTGTTGTTAAGCTGATTGTGTTTGAGAACATGACGTGTCAAGGCTGCCCAGCACTCGTGGTTAGCCTTCTGCGTCTGTACACCAAGAAAAATCTTTGATAATACAATACCAGTATCCTCGTGTGGCATGACCACGCTACAAAATGTGATTCAGGAACGTCAAGTTTGTGTCACAGCCCCAAGCCAGTCACCCGTTTAATTTATTGTTTACCTATTTCTTTTTTTTTCTTTATTTTTTCTCTCAAAAAAGGACCATTGAAGTGCCAGTCCCTGTCACTATCGCTGCTGTGTCGGGAAAGAACGGGTACATCTTCATGTGCCAATGGATGTTGCAGCGCCGTAAGATGTGTATAAACAGTCAATCAAAAATCCTCCCCGCACCCCACGTCACCTCGGCGAGTCGTCGCCGTCGCTGACGATGAGCACAGCGTTGACGTGGGAGAAGCTTGAGTGCAGGTGACGGAGGCGATCCTTGGGCAGGCCGGTGAGCGCCACTAGCTGCGTGGGCCACGCCAGTAGGCCGCCACTCCTGGCCAGCTCCGTCCAGGCAGCGAGGAAGGAAGGGTCGTCACTCACCACTACCACCACCACACACCACGACACCCGCTGCACCTGTGGACACCACACCCGTCACTGTCACTGTCACCTGTGGACACCACACCCCTGTCACTGTCACTATCACCTGTGGACACCACACCCCTGTCACTGTCACCTATGGACACCAGTTCCTGGTCACTGTCACGTGTGGACACCACACCTTTGTCACTGCCACTGTCCCCTCCCGCCTCTCACCTCCCTCAACGCGGCCTCCTCTCATTCCCTCACCGTGCCTCACCTTGTGTGCCTTGCGCAGGGCGCGGCGCAGCAGTGGTAGGGAGTCCTTGGGTCCGTCAGCCCCTGTGGACACCACACCCTTGTTACTGTCACCTGTAGACACAACCCCCTTATCACTGTCACTTGTTGACACCACACCACTGTCACTGTCATTGTCACCTGTGGACATCACACCCCTGTCACTGTCCCTATCATCTCCCACCTCTCACCTTCCTCCACGTGGCCTCCTGTCAATCTCTCACCGTGCCTCACCTCGTGTGCCTGGCGCAGGGCGCGGCGCAGCAGTGGTAGGGAGTCCTTGGGTCCGTCAGCCCCTGGCGGCACCTCCAGCACAGCGGCTCCCCAGGGCGCCGCCATCTGCCGCAGCGCCTGAAGGGAACATGAGAGACAGAGTGTGTGAGCCCAGAGACTGACTCATTGCCGCAGCAGAAGGCGCAGGAGGGCACCGGGGCACCACTGCTCTTCCTGCTGCAGTCATTCCAAGTTTTGCTGAAAATCCAACAGGTTTAAAGAGAACAAGTGTAGACACACCTTGGCCACAGCGTGCGTGGAGGCGGCGCCGTCCGTTAACATGATGACGCAGCAGTGTGGCTGCCACGCCCTGGCCAGCACTGCCGCCGCTGCAGCTCCCGCTGCCTCCAGCGTCTCCCCACGCCCTGGACGGCGGCGGCGAGGGCCCAGAGAGGGGAAAGAGATAGAGACACTGTTTAGCTCAGTGTGTCTGTGGCGGTGCTTGTGTCACGCTTTGGTGTATGGTGAGGTGCAGCAGTGTGTGGAGGACTCACCCCGCGGCTGCGGCGCCTCCTCGATGCTCAGGCTCGCCAGCAGCGCCACGCACGCCACCATCAACATTAGCGACGCCATGAACCTCGGATGTGCACGCCTCGCCTGCATGGTCATGGCATGTTACTTAATAATCCAATATTATATTAAACCTAACTATAAGAACCCTTTATTTGGGAAAATATTCGATAAGTCTAAAGGATCCAGCCTCGTAACCAGTCAAGGCAATGATGTTCAAGGCCGTCACTGTGTTATGGTGCAGGAGTGTTGCGTGTCATGACCGGAAGTCAGAAATGCTACTGCAAGACAACTCACCTCACCCTGATGTTACCAAATCATATTATTTGTTTTTCACTGAAAACATAAGTCAACCAAGTAGTGACTGACTTGCACGTTACACAAAAGAACAGGCACATTTAATAACAGGAGTACGATTGCACGTGAAGCTCAAGGAATAATCTGATAACACGACAGGAGTAAAGGAGTTTAGGAAGAAAACACACGAAACTTTTGTCATAGTTATATTTTACTGCAGGAAGAGTCTCGTTCAGCGCCACGGTCGTGTTAAGCTGGAGGCGTCGCTCGAACATGTCTGCAGCTGGTGCTGGTGAGGGAGTAATGGAGGCTGTGGGTGTGCTGCATGTGTGGGCTCAAGAAAAGCGAAGCTTGGCATTTCTTCCGTTCTGCTTTCCGCCTGCCAGCTTGTCCTCTGTCCAGTGAGGGGCTTGACAGACCACGCTGCTGCTTGGTGCACGTGGAAGTCACAAGGGTCACGGTGAGGCATCGTGTTGTGCGTGCTGGCCGGCGTGAGCCACGAGGACTGCCTGGAAACGATCTGTCGCATCTGCGCTGAGGCACCGCCCCTGCTCGTTCCCAACCGCCGCCGCCCACTCCTCGGTCTGCTGTTGACGTGACCCTCTCGCTGCCACCTCCGGATCCACCTGTAGACTGTGGTGACACTGGTGCCCGTGAGGACGGATATGTTGTGCACGGAACCACCCGCCACCCACAGCCACACCAGCCGGGCACGCTCGCCGAGACCCGTGGGTCGAAAGTTTCGCTGCGCATATCCCGATGGCCTGCAGGAAGGAACGGTGTTACCACCACGGTGCAACAACGCTCACTGATGCACGCTGCTTGAACACTAAATAACAGTGAGAGAGAGAGAGAGAGAGAGAGAGAGAGAGAGAGAGAGAGAGAGAGAGAGAGAGAGAGAGAGAGAGAGAATGCTCATATTTACATGATGAAGGGTTCCTGTGCTTGTCGACTGGAAGCCTTGCAGTCGCCGCTGTGCCTCTGTGAAATCTTCAGGACGAGCCTCCTGGCACCGCTCGCTGCCCTCAAGTTTCAACACCCTACCGTGGATGGTTAAGGAAACATCTCCTTATCCTCTTTACATGCAAGCTGTTACAAGCTGTCATGAACTGTAACAACAAAACTGGGACGGTAATCCTGCTTATCAACACAACGTGAGACGCGCATCGCGTGTGTCTTGCGTTCTGCAAGCAAGGTGACGGCACTTGTGTAGAAGCCAACTCTCGGAACATTTTCTTATGAACAATGAGTTTAGAGAATCGTTTGCACACACACACACACACACACACACACACACACACACACACACACACACACACACACACACACACACACACACACACACTCACTGCCTTTCTCTCTCTTTGTCTAGGTCAATGTGCAGTGGATGGTAGTTTGGATGGGTTTTCTCGATTACCAAACGTCCTGAGGCATTTTGTACTCTGGCCGATCTATTTCGATTATCTGACCTGAGGCCTATATGACCTGAGTGCCATCCGCCCCAGTGCCAAGTGACTACCTTCTAAACGACACTGGCCAAGGGCTACAAAAAGACAGAAAAAGAAGCCCACTGAAGGTGCCAGTCCCATAAAAGTATTCAATTCAAAAAGATTATCTAAAACTCAAGAGGTGTCTTTAAATCTTCCTTTGAAGGAGTTTAGGTCATAGGGGGAAAGGAAGAAGGAAGACTTATGCAGCGAGACGGAGGAAAGAGGGAAGGCATGCAGTTAGCAAGATCAGAAGAGCAGTTAGCGTGAAAGTAGTGATAGAAAATTGTAAGAGATGCAACCTTGAGGCAAAGAGAGAGGCATAAGCATGACGGGAAGAGAACGAAGAAGTGTCTGGACATTTACGAGAGGACAGGAAAAACTTTTAAGTATTGCCCTTTTTACTTGAACGTAGGAGTATCTTTGAGGGGCTGACGGTATTCCTGACAATACTCATCCTTCTTGTATCTTCCGGACATATTTATACAATGTGTTATGGAAAAACAATCTGAAAGTCTCATCCGTGATACATCGCTGTAGCAGTGATTTAGAACGCAGAGTATCCTTCCTTCAATCCATCATATCGTCATATCGACTTGTATCTCTCGCTTTTTGCTCGCCGAAATATTTGAAAAGATATTGCACTTACCTGCTGTAAGTCCAAAAATTCTTCATTCTCATAGTGAACAGCAGCAGTGTAAAAATCTTTCCCTAAGAGACAGTAAGCATTTTCTTTTTTTTTTTTTATGTAGGAGGGACACTGGCCAAGGGCAACAAAAAAAAAAAAAAAAGCCCACTGAGATGCCATTCCCAGAAAAAAGGAGCCAAAGTGGTAGTCAAAAATTGAAGGATAAGTGTCATGGAACCTCCCTCTTGAAGTAATTCAGGTCATAGGAAGGTGGAAATACATTTGATTTTCATTTTGATGATCACATCATATTAAAGGATAACTTAGATGAGGATTTTAAAAGACTGCGCTCACAACACAAAGTGTCACGGAATATCTAGTAAAGCTTTTTAAAACTTATAGCTCAATTTTTGGTGAGTAAGACTTTCTAGAGTTAGCAGTCAAAGATTGTCTTCCCTTTTTCACACCGAAAATTTTGTCCAGTCAGTACGATTATTAACAAATAAAGTGGAAGATGAGTGGGGCAGTCCCAGCTGTCAGACTGTTTGTGTAAAGGCAATGCAATAGGGAGGTTGAAAGGTTAGATAAATCTATGGATTGGGAGGATACGTGAACACAAATGTGTGTGTTTTATACAGGGTTATATTTATTGACTGGCATCTTCAACGGGAGTGTTTTTTTTAACCCTTCTTTGTTACCCTCGGCCAGTGCCTCTCACATAAAAAAAAAGAGTAACTATCACATATACGTAGGTCTGCTGTCTTGCTGCAGCTTCCCTCATGTTCATATGTCCGTATTGTATCTACAACTGAGAAGACTTTGAGCGTAGCAGTAAATTGGGTGGAAAACAATATGATGAACATTGTCTACGGCCTGTGATTCACATTTGTGAACACCCTTAATGTATTACTTACTGTATACTTACGAATTGTTGTTACATTAATTACCACAAATAGGATAATTCATAAACGATATTGAAGGTGTGTGTGTGTGTGTGTATGTGTGTGTGTGTGTGTGTGTGTGTGTGTGTGTGTCACGAGGCTCTTAACTGAACCGTACCTTTGTCACGGCCTTGGTACAGGTGCGGCGCAGGGATGAGGCAGCACAAGCAGTGACGAAGTCTGGGAGATGAGCGGCTTTTAATCAAGCAAGAGTCAGGTCACCGCCACCCAAGCACGCGCACTGACTCCCCATCCCTGCATTGATTGGCTGCAATTTTGTTTATTTATTTGTTAATCTATTATTATTTTTTTTTATTTGGCTGGTGCTCTGTTTCTACCCTTCGCTCCTCCCCGTCTCTCATTCTCTATTTCTTTTCTTTTTTTTTTTGCATGGTATATTTGCATGGTGGTATCATAAGTTGAGTATAGATAGCCGTGTTGATGTGATACATGTTTCAGCTACTTATGTACGGAAGCAAGACATCTACCTCATTATCAAATGCCTGTAATCTTTTACATGCCATTGAGTGATGCCCTCGCGACTGACTTCAGGAACATAGAAAGATACCTTCATAAAAACGTGTCCTCGTGAAAAGTCAGGTTAGAGATACATTTCTAAACTTTTAAGAAATATATGAAGAGTTTGATACATGCTCTATCATTACAACTGTTTGCAGAGCTCTCGTGTCGTACATTATGCAATCCTCCTTCCTTATAAGAGCAAAATGCTGCATCCTCGCAGAGCGAGGTCACGTCCAGGAGGAGGTCGCCGTCAGGAGGTAGTGGAGGTGGTGGCCTGCCAGCACCTCCACCAGGAACAGCAGCAGACTCACAGTGTTGCCCACCACCAGAATTGCAAACATGCCCTGCAACAAGACAGTGTGTGCAGGTATCTTTTTTTTTTCTTTTTCTATAAGAGAAGACACTCCCCTAGGGCAACAAAAAGGCAATAAAAGAAAAAGGCCCACTGAAGATGTTAGTCCCTAAAGAGTGTATTCAAAAGGTTTATCCAAAATTTAAGGATAAATTTATATATCTTACTGATTTCTTTACTTCTTATAACTTCCCCTACTCTTACACGTCCCCATGCTTCTGCACTCACCCACACATTGCCGAGTGAAAGCGGGGTCCTCACGGTGATCTTGGTCGGAGGGCGCTCACACACTGTGGAGTTTAGGCTGAGGCTGTCCATCCAGTGGTCGTACAGGCCCGCCTCCGTGATCCACGTGATGCTGGGAACACCAACCACCGACACTCATACAGACGGAAAAAACAGAACACTTTACTCGAACCGTAAGCAAAAACATGTGCTGCACTCAGTCATGAGCGTTGGCGTAGGGCTTGTAGCGACACCCTTCACAAGCCGGATAAAGTAAACGTCTTGCGTACATGATCTGACAACTACTAACTGGTCCCGAATGTACGATTGTTAAGGTACTGAAATCTCTTTTTAGATGTTAGAGTTCACGCCAGCTTCCTCAGAACACGACACTGTGACTTCATCAAAACCTGACCAGGGAATGTCCCTAGAGGCCGTGGTGTACAATCATGGCCGGAAGTCGAGAAATATGTCACACTCTCTTCCTTTATGTCTTTAGTTTTACCTCAATGTCAAGTCTTCTGATCTGCTAAGAATCTCTCGTAGGAGCACTGCCAGCAGGTCAGAGGGCGTAGCATTTAGAGAAAACTCAAGCCAGTGGGAGTGAGTGCATCAGATAACTCAAATTCTGACCAGTACTATACAAGATTTGGATAATAACTTCAGTCGAAAATGTAGAATTTGATAATGTATCAAGAGCTTTGATTTCACTTGCTGCCAACCCTGACTGATAACACTAATGCACTGCAGGCCTCTTAGATTAGTCTATCCCCCAGTGACTCACTCACCGCTTGCTGACGCTTTGCACGAGGGGGCTGTGTTTGGGGCCAATCATGCAGTACAGGAACGGCATGAAGGATTCCCTCGAGGTGTAGAAGTCACAACTGCCTGCCAGGGGAAGGGGGTCAGATGAGCTTCCGTGACGCCGACTTCAGGTTTCTTGGCAGGAGTAACACATTTCGTCTGATTTCCTCCTGGTGCACCTGCCTACTAATGAGTTCAGCGGCCGTGTCCCATCGTTTTTCCCAAATAAAATCTTAACATGGTGTCGGACAAGGATGTTGTTTTGGCAGAGGATATCTGAGAACCCTACATAATTGGCAAAAATATGCTTTGGTGTCATATGTGAAGATGAAGATTCCATACACTGCTTTTATAGTGCCGTGAATTGTTGCATATGGCAGTGAAAGGGTTAAGCAATGCCTTGCCTGTCTCGGAGAACTGCTGCGCCATCAGAACCTTGATGGTGAGGTCCTCGCCGATGAACGCGTGACTCCCGAGCCGCACCTCTCCTCGCAGCATGCTCGGATACTCCGTCGCCAGCACGTACTGGACCTGGCCAGCCGCGTCCATCTCCCGCACCTCCTTCAGGATGCCGATCTCCGCTGTCTGAAGAGCAGATGGAGGAGCACAGTGGTATACCAAAGTTTACGATTATGCTAGTAGTTCCACTAAAGAAAATGTAATAACCATCCTTGAATAGTTAACCTTTTGGCTCTTCTTTACAGACCAAGTGGACATCTTATAAACGAATATATATATATATATATATATATATATATATATATATATATATATATATATATATATATATATATATATATATATATATATATATATATATATATATATATATATATATATATATATATATATATATATATATTCTCTCTCTCTCTCTCTCTCTCTCTCTCTCTCTCTCTCTCTCTCTCTCTCTCTCTCTCTCTCTCTCTCTCTCTCTCTCTCTCTCTCTCTCTCTCTCATCTTTAATGGCTTGTTATGTAAGACACAGATTGAGAGTATAAATCCATGTGTTTTGTTTCTGGTCATGCAGAGTGGCAGCACGAAAGGCAACTTTGAATAAAAAAAAAAAAAACTCACACGAAAGTAGTTGACATATGCAGTATCGTACTCCCAGATCATGGTAGTGGCAGAGTCATCGAGCAGCGCGCGCAGCGTCTGGAAGGGCTGCGGTATGTAGCGCACCGCCAGCAGGGACATGAGGTTCCCCGTGTAGCTCTGCGTCACCACGAGCATGGCCAGCATCCATCCCCCCAGCACCAGCCGCTCCCAGCCCCACAGCGCCGGGAGCCATGAGTCTGCCAGAGAGAGAGAGCAATAGTAGTTCAGCCGCCCAGCACCAGCCGCCCCCAGCCCCACAGCGACGGAAGCCACGAGTCTGCCAGAGAGAGAGAGCAATAGTTCAGCCGCCCCCAGCCCCACAGCACCAACAGCCACGAGTCTAGAGAGAGAGAGAGAGCAATAGTTCAGCAGACCAGCACCAGCCGCTCCCAGGCCCACAGCGCCGACAGCCACGAGTCTGCTAGAGAGAGAGCAATAGTTCAGCCGCCCAGTACCAGCTGCCCCCAGCCTCACAGCTCCGGCAGCCATGAGTCTGCCAGAGAGAGAGAGAGCAGTAGTTCAGCCGGCCAGCACCAGCCGCCCCCAGCCCCACAGCACCGGCAGTCATGAGTCTGCCAGAGAGAGAGACAGAGAGAGAGAGGGAGAGCAATAGTTCAACTACAATTCCCACGTTTTCAGTATCTAACCCTAGTGGCGGTGCACTCACTCTCCTGCAGCAGGACCCTGACGTAGGGAGCGAGGGCTGGGGGATAGAGGGAGACGCAACGAGCGAGGAGCAGAACAATGGCCATCACCACCACCAGCGCCACCACCAGGCCCACCCACACGAGGGGCGCTAGGGGCAGTAGAAAGCCCCAGGGATCCACCTCAGGGCGGCCGCGGCCAGCCAAGATCCTGAGGTAGTCGTTCACCACCGGCGCAGTGTAGTCCACGATGATGGAACGCGCTGGCGTGATGCCGAAGGGACCCAGGCCAAGGTCTACCTCCTGTCAGGCAGAAAGGTGCAGGAGGTGTTTAAGATGATCACGGTCACGATGTTTAAGAAACAGTAGTACTAATCACTGCGCTGTGCTTAACCTCACCTTACGGCCCACCATGCCCACCATCCCCGTGGCCGTACCGTTGGCCAGCCTGGTGCCGAAGGATCCGTCAGGAGGACGCACCAGGCCGTAACTGCCAGACAAGGACCCAATGTAAGTAGAACTTTGGCTTGGTTGGTAAAGTTCACAATATGTCGATACATGAATGCTCTGTTCCGCTACCATGGTCTTTAAAAGTTATAATGAAGTTTATCATTACTGCCCAAGTGTAGGGTGCGTAGTGGGTGTTGCTGGCAAGCAGGCAGACTTATGGTGAGTAGTGGCGTGTGGGCTGGTCTGGCAAAGTGTACCTCTGCGCTGGGGTTTTGTGATGCTTAGTATCCACTGATAAGCTTTGTCATCGAAGCATTACATTGATATAAGAGTAGAATAGGCAATGAATGGCACACAAATCCCCTGCCACACCGGTGTTCTGAGGGAGCCACGCGCACCTGAAGTTGAGGGACTGGGCGAGGACTTCAAGAACGCTCATCATGGCGCCCGAGAACACCAGTTTGGTGCCACCCCCAGGAGCCGCCCTGTACTGCATCACCACGTGGGGCGGGAACTCCTCGGCGGTGAGGCGAAGGAAAGGTCGCTCCAGGAACCTGTGCAGGGACAGGGAGGGAAAGTGACCTCTCTCTCTCTCTCTCTCTCTCTCTCTCTCTCTCTCTCTCTCTCTCTCTCTCTCTCTCTCTCTGGCGGTGCCTCCGTGGAGGCGTTCCCTCAGTGTGGTACCTCAGTGTGGCAGCGTCTCTCCGTGGTGTTAACGCTCCGTCGTGATGCCTTCCTCTAATGGTGTCCCTCCCTCACATTAATCACAAGCCCCTATATCGGCGCTCCCCTATAGTGGTGCCCCTCCCCCAAAGTAGCGGGGCTTTTTTTTTACCGGCGCCTCCTCCTGGGCGTGTCCTGGGAGGATGAGGAAAACCAAGAAATAGTCCAGACTCACCTGTGGAACTTGTCCGGGAAGAGCGGCAGAGAGGAGGCCAGAGTAAGGCGTCCAGGACGCCACCTGGCCACCAGCAACTCGTGCTCGCTGTACGGCAGGTACACCATCACCTCGCACCTGCAACAGTCACCTGTATACAGTTGCTCTCTTTGTTGTTAAGCCGGTTCTGTTTGAGAAAATGACATGTGTCAAGGCTGCCCAGCACTCGTGGTTTGCCTTCTGCGTCTGTACACCAAGAAAAATCTTTGATAATACAGTACCAGCTTCCTCGTGTGGCATGACCACGCTACAAAATGTGATTCAGGAACTTCAAGTTTGTGTCACAGCCCCAAGCCAGTCACCTGTTTAATTTATTGTTTACCTATTTAATTTTTTTTTTTTCTCTCTCTCTCAAAAAAGGACCACTGAAGTGCCAGTCCCTGTCTCTATCGCTGCTGTGTCAGGAAAGTACGGGTACATCTTCATGTGCCAATGGATGTTGCAGCGCCGTAAGATGTGTATAAACAGTCAATCAAAAATCCTCCCCGCACCCCACGTCACCTCGGCGAGACGCCACCGTCGCTGATGATGAGCACAGCGTTGACGTGGGAGAAGCTTGAGTGCAGGTGACGGAGGCGATCCTTGGGCAGGCCGGTGAGCGCCACGAGCTGCGTGGGCCATGCCAGCAGACCGCCACTCCTGGCCAGCTTCGTCCAGGCAGCGAGGAAGGAAGGGTCGTCACTCACCACTACCACCACCACACACCACGACACCCGCTGCACCTGTGGACACCACACCCCTGTCACTGTCACTGTCACCTGTGGATACAACACCCCTGTCACTGTCACTGTCACCTGTGGACGACACACCTCTTACACTGTCTTCTGTGGACGCCGCACTCCTCTTACTGTCACCTGTGAACACCAGACTCCTGTCAGTGTCACCTGTGGAAACCACACCCCTGTCAGTGTCACCTGTGGACACCACACCTCTGTCACTGTCACCTGTGAACACCACATCCCTGTCACTGTCACTTGTGGGCACCACACCCCTGTCACTTTCACCTGTGGACACCACACCCCTATCACTGTCACCTGTGGACACAACATCCCTATCACTATCACTTGTTGACACCACACCCCTGTCACTGTCATTGTCACCTGTGGACATCACACCCCTGTCACTGTCCCTATCATCTCCCACCTCTCACCTTCCTCCACGTGGCCTCCTGTCAATCTCTCACCGTGCCTCACCTCGTGTGCCTGGCGTAGGGCGCGGCGCAGCAGTGGTAGGGAGTCCTTGGGTCCGTCAGCCCCTGGCGGCACCTCCAGCACGGCGGCTCCCCAGGGTGCCGCCATCTGCCGCAGCGTCTGAAGGGAATATGAGAAACAGAGTGTGTGAGCCGCGAGACTGACTCATTGCCGCAGCAGAAGGCGCAGGAGGGCACCGGGGCACCACTGCTCTTCCTGCTACAGTCATTCCAAGTTTTGCTGAAAATCCAGCAGGTTTAAAGAGAACAAGTGTAGACACACCTTGGCCACAGCGTGCGTGGAGGCGGCGCCGTCCGTTAACATGATGACGCAGCAGTGTGGCTGCCACGCCCTGGCCAGCACTGCCGCCGCTGCAGCTCCCGCTGCCTCCAGCGTCTCCCCACGCCCTGGACGGCGGCGGCGAGGGCCCAGAGAGGGGAAAGAGATAGAGACACTGTTTAGCTCAGTGTGTCTGTGGCGGTGTTTGTGTCACGCTTTGGTGTATAATGAGGTGCAGCAGTGTTTGGAGGACTCACCCCGCGGCCGCGGCGCCTCCTCGATGCTCAGGCTCGCCAGCAGCGCCACGCACGCCACCATCAACATTAGCGACGCCATGAACCTCGGATGTGCACGCCTCGCCTGCATGGTCATGGCATGTTACTTAACAATCCAATATTATATTAAACCTAACTATAAGAACCCTTTATTTGGAAAAATATTCGATAAGTCTAAAGGATCCAGCCTCGTAACCAGTCAAGGCAATGATGTTCAAGGCCGTCACTGTGTTATGGTGCAGGAGTGTTGCGTGTCATGACCGGAAGTCAGAAATGCTACTGCAAGACAACTCACCTCATCCTGATGTTACCAAATCATATTACTTATTTTTCACTGGAAACATAAGTCAACCAAATAGTGACTGACTTGCACGTTACACAAAAGAACAGGCACATTTAATAACAGGAGTACGATTGCACGTGAAGCTCAAGGAATAATCTGATAACACGATAGGAGTAAAGGAGTTTAGGAAGAAAACACACGAAACTTTTGTCATAGTTATATTTTACTGCAGGAAGAGTCTCGTTCAGCACCACGGTCGTGTTAAGCTGGAGGCGTCGCCCGAACATGTCAGCAGCGCTGGTGAGGGAGTAGTGGAGGCTGTGGGCGTGCTGCATGTGTGGGCTCAAGGAAGACGAAGTTTGGGATTTCTTCAGTCCTGCTTTCCGCCCGCCATCTTGTCCTCTGTCCAGTGAGGGGCTTGACAGACAACGCTGCTGCTTGGTGCACGTGGAAGTCACAAGAGTCATGGTGAGGCGGCGTGTTGTGCGTGCTGGCCGGCATAAGCCACGAGGACTGCCTGGAAAAGATCCGTTGCATCTGCGCTGAGGCACCGCCCCTGCTCGTCCCCAGCCGCGGTCGCCCACTTCTCGGTCTGCTGTTGACGTGACCCTCTCGCTGCCACCGCCGGATCCACCTGTAGACTGTGGTGACACTGGTGCCCGTGAGGACGGAAATGTTGTGCACGGAGCGCCCCGCCACCCACAGCCACACCAGCCGAGCACGCTCGCCGAGACCCGTGGGTCGAAAGTTTCGCTGCGCATATCCCGATGGCCTGCAGGAAGGAACGGTGTTACCACCACGGTGCAACAACGCTCACTGATGCACGCTGCTTGAACACTAAATAACAGTGAGAGAGAGAGAGAGAGAGAGAGAGAGAGAGAGAGAGAGAGAGAGAGAATGCTCATATTTACATGATGAAGGGTTCCTGTGCTTGTCGACTGGAAGCCTTGCAGTCGCCGCTGTGCCTCTGTGAAATCTTCAGGACGAGCCTCCTGGCACCGCTCGCTGCCCTCAAGTTTCAACACCCTACCGTGGATGGTCAAGGAAACATCTCCTTATCCTCTTTACATGCAAGCTGTTACAAGCTGTCATGAACTGTAACAACAAAACTGGGACGGTAATCCTGCTTATCAACACAACGTGAGACGCGCATCGCGTGTGTCTTGCGTTCTGCAAGCAAGGTGACGGCACTTGTGTAGAAGCCAACTCTCGGAACATTTTCTTATGAACAATGAGTTTAGAGAATTGTTTGCACACACACACACACACACACACACACAAACACACACACACTCACTGGCTTTCTCTCTCTTTGTCTAGGTCAATGTGCAGTGGATTGTAGTTTGGATGGGTTTTCTCGAGTACCAAACGTCCTGAGGCATATTTGTACTCTGGCCGATCTATTTTGATTATCTGATCTGAGGCCTATATGACCTGAGTGCCATCCGCCCCAGTGCCAAGTGACTACCTCCTAAACGACACTGGCCAAGGGCTACAAAAAGACAGAAAAAGAAGCCCACTGAAGGTGCCAGTCCCCTAAAAGTATTCAATTCAAAAAGATTATCTAAAACTCAAGAGGTGTCTTTAAATCTCCCTTTTGAAGGAGTTTAGGTCATAGGTAGGGGGAAAGGAAGCAGGAAGACTTGTGCAGCGAGACGGAGGAAAGAGGGAAGGCATGCAGTTAGCAAGATCAGAAGAGCAGTTAGCGTGAAAGTAGTGATAGAAAATTGTAAGAGATGCAACATTGAGGCAAAGAGAGAGGCATAAGCATGACGGGAAGAGAACGAAGAAGTGTCTGGACATTTACGAGAGGACAGGAAAAACTTTTAAGTATTGCCCTTTTTACTTGAACGTAGGGATATCTTTGAGGGGCTGACGGTATTCCTTACAATACTCATCCTTCTTGTATCTTCCGGACATATTTATACAATGTGTTATGGAAAAACAATCTGAAAGTCTCATCCGTGATACATCGCTGTAGCAGTGATTTAGAACGCAGAGTATCCTTCCTTCAATCCATCATATCGTCATATCGACTTGTATCTCTCGCTTTTTGCTCGCCGAAATATTTGAAAAGATATTACACGCTTACCTGCTGTTAGTCCAAAAATTCTTCATTCTCATAGTGAACAGCAGGTTTAGTGTAAAAATCCTTCCCTAAGAGACAGTAGATATTTATCAACAGTTAATTAAAAAAAATTCTTCCATTCCACTTTCATTTTGATCATCACTTCATGTTGGAGGAAGGTTTTTGTAATATAGTGAGTATGAGCTACTCGTATTATAAAAATCCTTCCCTATAAGACAGCGGAAGCTTAAGTTAATCCAATAATTTCTCCATGCCCCTTTCATTCGGTTTCATTGCTACCACATCTTATTTCAGGCTATCTTGTAATATAGCGAATCCAATGCTGTTGCAAAATTCCTTCTCTCATCCTTTCAAACTGATTTATGTCTCCCACATTGTTTCAGGATGGGCCATATTCTCAAACGTTTTGGCATCGTATCTTGACAACTTTTAACAGGATTTGGTGGAAGTTCTTGTGGGTTTCCAGGGTGTTTTCATGATTCTTTTGATAGTCAGATAGTCAGAGAGAGAAAATGTCTGTGAAAAGGCAAATAAGGCATTTTTTAAATAGTTCCCATGGACGCCTAAGATCTTTATAAATACGAGCCAAGCTGAATGTTAACTTAATCCAGGAATCCCTTCACTCCACTGCCGTGTCACAACGACTTGCCGCTCCCTACGTTGTGTTTGAGGAAATACACGAAAGAGACAATGAAAGGTACTAATTAGAAAAGACAGAGACAGATAGAAATGATGATGCAGACTTGAGGTGGAGATGTAAGGAATGGGAGAAGATAAAACAACCTATAATGACAAAAAGATACACATGACACCAAGCCCTGACACACACACAAACACACACACACACGCACACACGCACACACACACGTTAGAATGAGATAAGGATGTGTAGAAATGCAGTTTTCCAAATACATACATAAATGGATTACCAGAAAAGCAGTGTGTGGAAACGATAATTATATAAGAACTAAAACAAAACAGATTTAAACAAGAACATCACACGTCATTTGGCATCTTGAGAGTGGACATTAGAAACAATCCTATGAAGATACAAATAGGTTAACACACACACACACACACACAGACACACACACAGACTCACATCCACGCACCTGACAACCAGCAACAGCAGCAGAAGGGGTCAGGTATAGAGAGAGCAGTACCGAGGGCGGGTTGAGTCTGAAGGTCTGTCTCCACCACCTGCCTTTCTTATTGCCAAACAGCAGCGGTCCATTTGCGCAGGCTGACTGAAAAATGGATGGTGGCATGACGTGTGGAGGTAGTGGTTGGCTGACTGGCCGCATGGGACTGTAAGATCTGACAGGGATGCATTACTGAGGTGTGTGTGTGTGTGTGTGTGTGTGTTCTGAGTGATGCCTTGCGTTATAGCGAAGCGATGGGTGACAGGAAGGTTATTTTTCTTACACACACACACACACACACACACACACACACACACACACACACACACACACACACACACACACACACATGATGATGATAATGAGTGGTAATAATAATAATAATAATAATAACAATAATAATAACAATGGTAAAGACAATATCATCATCATCATTAACAACAACAACAACAACAACAACAACAACAACAGCAGCAGCAGCAACAGTACATTTCAACTAAGAACATTTCCACAAGATTAACAAGATGGCCCTACACTTAACATCCATTCAGTCAACGGTATCAGCCTCCTTCTCTCCCGATCTGTCAACTTTCAACTCCACCTCCTCCACTCACTTATGGAGACACACACAGAAAGAGAGATTCCCTATCACGCAACACACGGCAACCTCTCTCACGACTTCTCCAGCACTGTCTCTCATCTCACACAGGCTTTCAATAGGCGCCATACCGTTTCCCTTAAGTGAGCCAGTCTGTTCACTTTCTACTGTTAAATTCCACCTCCGTTAACGTTGAAAGTCGTGAAAAGAAATGGTTTGCACGGTCACAAAAAAGAAAGAACAAGTTGGTTTTGTGTTTTTCTCGGCTTCAGGTCCATTTCAGAATCTGACATAGAGGTTGAAGTATGAAAAAGTTATAAGTGGTTATGGTAAGAATTGTCAAGTTGGAAAAGGATTAATTGCATGTAATAGAATTTGGTCATCTCTGCTTGGTGGATTGGAGTCGTCAGGTGCGAAATTATAGATCTTGTATTAGTTGCTGGTTATTTGTATGCTGGCTTTCACTAATTTCTCAGAGTCGTTTCCTCATATTCACTCACAAAGAGAGACCGTTTTCTTTTTTCCTTTTTCTCTTTTTTGTAGGCACGTTTCCTCGTTTCTACAGCGTTATGTTATGAATGTTGCGTTATCATCATCATCATCATTGCCATCATCATCATCATCATTCTATCCTAATCTCTTGCAAAGTCGAACTAGAGGGAGACTATTTTTCAATGAGTTTGTTGTTACTTAGATATCACCAGTAATGCTTCACTCGCAAGAAGAAGCAATTACGTACAAGAAAAACGGCATGATGAAAAATTGAAAGTAGGAAGTTTAAGTTAATTGGAATATTATCCTTATTTTTCTTTTTTTCATTTTTTTCTTTTTTTTACGAGATGAGCTGCCAACTATTGCATTGCCGTGTTCAGGTCGCTACAGACACAACCAGTCCCTGTCATGTGTCATTCTCCTGACTGTTGTATCATAAAATTTTGAGGTTAGCAAGATCTTTCGTGGTGCTTCCATCTACTAATAGCTTAAGTTTGAATTTCCACAAGTTCTTTCACCCGATCGTATCCTGCCGTCAAAGAAACACAAACAGACTGGCGAGACTCAATTGCATTCACTAATAATCCGGCATGCATCTGTTTCTGAGTCGTCTGGAATCCAAACTGTAGTAGTAGTAGTAAAAGCAGTAGTAGCAGTAGTAGTAGTAGTAGTAGTAGCAGCAGCAGCAGCAGCAGCATAATATGTTGTTGCACTAATGGTGGTAATAGTAGTAGTCAATCAATCAATCAGTCCTTTCCCTCATGATATATGTAGTAGTAGTAGTAGTAGTAGTAGTAGTAGTAGTAGTAGTAGTAGTAGCACCAGCACCAGCACCACCACCACCACCAACAGCAGCAACAGTAGCAGCAAGAGTAACGTACAGTAACAGCCTTGTTGGGCAGGACCTGATTGGAAGTTTCCTTGTTTCGTGCACTGCTTTACAGCTTCTCACGTTGTGCTTTACCCACATTGTCATTTCAGGCGTTATCAGACTCCGGAGACTTTTTTGTGGAGGGCAAGTTAATATTACACGCAAGAAGTAACCGTAAAAACACAAAGATGACAACTGCGTCAGTACTTATAACGATGTAATGGCGGTTTGCTGCTCAGTGAGGGTAGGTGAGACTCACAAT
This sequence comes from Scylla paramamosain, assembly GCF_035594125.1. Lineage (NCBI taxonomy): Eukaryota > Metazoa > Arthropoda > Malacostraca > Decapoda > Portunidae > Scylla > Scylla paramamosain. The sequence continues at coordinate 26,246,341 of NC_087162.1, read as the reverse complement.
GAACTGAAGGCTACACAAGGGTAACTATCCGCAACATTTCGACTGGATGGGATGAGAGGGCCAGGAGAAGGATGGATGCACATGTATTACTCGCCCTGTTAGTGAATAAAGACGATGAGGCTGGGATGGAGGAGCGTTTTGAGGGAAGCAGATAGGGAAGGAGGAGCAAGGGAGGAGTGAGGGTTGGGGGTCAGGCAGGGGCAAGGAAGCAAGAGTGGGGGCTTAGGGGGTCACTGGGAGGATCAGGTGGGGTAAGCCGGCAACTTGTCCGAAAAGGATGAAGGATATTACGTAACTTTCATTTATTACCTTTTCATCACTTTCTATTATTCTCTTCTTGATTTTAAACACTCAAATGTATGTCAGTGAACACAATTTTGACAATTATATTGCCACAATGTCTTTACACGAGCGCATAAGACTTGAATGTGTTTATTCAAGGAGCATCAATGGTTTCGAAGACAGACTGAGTCTATATATATGAGCCCTTGCCAGTTTGTAGGTTTAGTTCGTATCCGTCCGGAGGTTGCGTGTGGTGCGGGACAGTGTGCGGCGACGCGTCAATTGGTGACTAATCGCTTGTTAACTTGTTACACCGCAGGTGGTTTGTTGTGAGCGGCGTTCACTTGTAACTGATTGTTTATTAGTGTGTTAACTTAGTGTTTAGGTGTAAGGTGGTGGGTGTATTGTGAGTGACGCGTCAACTACTGACTAATTGCTTGTTAACTTAACGTGACTAGTGTCTAGCCCTATGCGATGTGTGGTTTGTGAGCGGTGCGGCGTTCGCTTGTGACCGACTGCTTGTTAGCGTGCGGTAACTATAAATCAGTGTCTTGCTGTGGATGGTGCTGGCTGAGGGGCGGGGCAACTAGTGATTCATCGCTTGGGAACTTAGCGTACGATAACTTGATCAGTGTCTAGCCTCAGACCGGAAAAATGTGAACCCCATAACTACCCGTCATGTGCATGATGGGTAGTCCAGGGCCCCTCTCACCCACAGGAGGCCTGAGTCAGCCTAAGCCATGGCTGCGTCAGCAAGAAGACCCTGCTGGCTGATTTATCCTTCCTGACAAGGGCAGTAACGTTTAACAACAGTGATAAGAGTTGAACCTGACCGGAGCTCGAACGCAAAATCACAGAATAGCAGCCGTGTGAACTTCCACGGCTGGTTAAGCTGCTTTCGTCTGTTTGGTGAGTAATGCCTACTGTCAAATAGACACTAGTATTGTGCTGAGCTTAATTGACTGATCACATTTGTTTATAATTTGAGGCAAGTCATTAATGTTTCTCTCCTTTTCTTCTGCAGGTGAGTACCCCTGTGCAGCTCATCGCCATCGAGGGACAGATTGGAGCACCTCTCTAGCAAGTTAAGTAAAGCTACAGTCTCTTAGGGCGTTAGGCGATAGGAGAATAGGCTGCTAACCTTGCTTCCCTTCCAGGTACACTCATCATTCTGACTTTTTCCAGAGTACAGCCCTAGAGTGTACCTTGCTGGCGGCCACTAGTTGTAACTAATTGTTGTGTTGGGGAAGCAGTGCTGGGGCTGGTGGAGTGCTGCATTCATCTGGGTAAGTGCTGGATGATTCTATAAATGATTACACAATGCTCTTGTTCTTTATGTAGTGTGGTGTTTAGGTCTTATCTGCTACACACTCAATACTTCCTTGTATTTTACAGTGGTACGTGGGAGTTGAAATAGTGATACTCCAGACGTATCAACCGAGGTGGTGCGCGTACACGAGTTCTAGAGACTGAAGGGAGATGAAAAAGAGAATGTGTGGGAGGAAAGACGTGGACTGATGGTAGAGAAAGGGAAGGAACTGAGGAAGACGAGGGAAACTTGAAAAAGAGAACGTGTGGGAGGAAAGATGTGGACTGATGGTAGAGAAAGGGAAGGAACTGAGGAAGACGAGGGAAACTTGGATAGAAACAGAGTGAATAGAGAAGAAATAAGAAATGAAGACGTAGCAAAGGTGTTGGATCAGAACAGCCAAGAGACGCAGTAAATAGAAGATAGAGAACAATAAAGACAAGACGCTCTGATGATGGCAGCCATTTTCAAAGGTACGGAAAAGCGGTTCTGCTTCACTTAATCCTTTTTTTACAGGTTAACTCTCTCTCTCTCTCTCTCTCTCTCTCTCTCTCTCTCTCTCTCTCTCTCTCTCTCTCTCTTGCAGGTTTCATTCACTCTCTTGCAGGTTAACTCTCTCTCTCTCTCTCTCTCTCTCTCTCTCTCTCTCTTGCAGGTTAACTCATTCACTCTCTTGCAGGTTAACTCTCTCTCTCTCTCTCTCTCTCTCTCTCTCTCTCTCTCTCTCTCTCTCTCTCTCTCTCTCTCTCTCTCTCTCTCTTGCAGGTTAACTCGCTCTCTCTCTTGCAGGTTAACTCGCTCGCTCTCTCTTGCAGGTTAACTCGCTCGCTCTCTTGCAGGTTAACTCACTCTCTCTCTCTCTCTCTCTCTTGCAGGTTAACTCACTCGCTCTCTCTCTCTTGCAGGTTGAATATTACTCTCTCTTGCAGGTTAAATATCCCTCTCTTGCAGGTTAAATATCCCTCTCTCTCTTTTGCAGGTTAAATATCCCTCTCTTGCAGGTTAAATATCCCTCTCTCTTGCAGGTTAAATATCCCTCTCTCTCTTGCAGGTTAAATATCCCTCTCTCTCTCTTTTGCAGGTTAAATATCCCTCTCCCTCTCTTGCAGGTTAAATATTCCTCTCCCTCTCTTTTGCAGGTTAAATATCCCTCTCCCTCTCTTTTGCAGGTTAAATATCCCTCTCCCTCTCTTTTGCAGGTTAAATATCCCTCTCCCTCTCTTTTGCAGGTTAAATATCCCTCTCCCTCTCTTTTGCAGGTTAAATATCCCTCTCCCTCTCTTTTGCAGGTTAAATATCCCTCTCTCTCTCTTGCAGGTTAAATATCCCTCTCTTTTGCAGGTTAAATATCCCTCTCTCTCTCTTTTGCAGGTTAAATATCCCTCTCTCTCTCTTTTGCAGGTTAAATATCCCTCTCTCTCTTTTGCAGGTTAAATATCCCTCTCCCTCTCTTTTGCAGGTTAAATATCCCTCTCCCTCTCTTTTGCAGGTTAAATATCCCTCTCCCTCTCTTTTGCAGGTTAAATATCCCTCTCCCTCTCTTTTGCAGGTTAAATATCCCTCTCCCTCTCTTTTGCAGGTTAAATATCCCTCTCCCTCTCTTTTGCAGGTTAAATATCCCTCTCCCTCTCTTTTGCAGGTTAAATATCCCTCTCCCTCTCTTTTGCAGGTTAAATATCCCTCTCCCTCTCTTTTGCAGGTTTAAATATCCCTCTCTCTCTCTTGCAGGTTAAATATCCCTCTCCCTCTCTTTTGCAGGTTAAATATCCCTCTCCCTCTCTTTTGCAGGTTAAATATCCCTCTCTCTCTCTTTTGCAGGTTAAATATCCCTCTCTCTCTCTTGCAGGTTAAATATCCCTCTCTCTCTTTTGCAGGTTAAATATCCCTCTCTCTCTCTTGCAGGTTAAATATCCCTCTCTCTCTTTTGCAGGTTAAATATCCCTCTCTTGCAGGTTAAATATCCCTCTCTCTCTCTTGCAGGTTAAATATCCCTCTCTCTCTCTTGCAGGTTAAATCTCTCTCTCTCTCTCTCTCTCTCTCTCTCTCTCTCTCTCTCTCTCTCTCTCTCTATACAGGTCATGATGGTGGAGATGACACGCTGCTAGTGACGATGAAGATGACGCGAGGCTGATGATGAGTGTGCACCAAATATTATCTTGTGTTCTCGTGATTCAATGTTGTCGGTGTTTGAAAATACATCGATGTATTTATTTTCGGAGTTTTTTTAGTAACCGTGTGTGTGTGTGTGTGTGTGTGTGTGTGTGTGTGTGTGTGTGTGTGTGTGTGTGTTCTGTCTGTTTGCCTGCCTCTGTCACTGTCTGTCTGTCTGTCTCTGTTTGTATCAGTCTAGTTGTTCTAGTCTGTGGCACTCCTACTGTGGCGTACAAATGAGAAGGGTGGAAGGAGACGCTAAACTGAATACGGAATATCCTTAGTGTACCGGGTGTCCGTGAGCAGGATGGTAAGTGATTGAAAACAGTAAAAGTGAATGTAAAATAAAGAAAATAATCTAAGTAGTCTTGAGATAGACACGTATACTCGTGATAGGAAGCATGATTGACTATCACATTGCGGAGACAAATAGAATCGTCCCCTATACGTGATGGACAATGTCACTTTACGGAGACTAACAAAATCATTTATAGAAAGTTATGTTCAAGATGTGTGTTAACCGAGTGTTGAAAAACATGGCAGACTCAATTTACGGAACTTGTAGAACAATTTATAGAAGAAAGTTTAGAGTTAGAAGTAATACCCGTGTGCTGGAAAGCGTGATGGACTCTTTCACTATAAGGGAACTAATGGAATCTTTTACACGTAAAAAGAAAATTATAGATCGGAGAAGTGTCGCCCGGGTGTTGGAAAACGTGACGGGCTCCTTGAGTGTTAAATGACAGATTGGGGACAAGTTCAGTAAAGTGACAGGTATGCGTGTAGCGGTTACCAGACTTAATGGTGAGTATACAAGTGAGCGAACTTCGGAATATTCTGGGATCCATCATATTCTGCTACACACGGACAACTCTTATCTAACTTTATTCTATAAAAGATTCTATCAGACTCCCTCTGTAATCTCTCACGAGTGGAAACTAGTTAATGAAATGGCAATTGTCATATGTAGTGGCTAACTGACTTCTTGGTGAGCATCTGTGTTCACGACCTGGGAGACGTATCGGTGTGGCTGGTAGTGTCTGGCCTTCTGAAATAGCCACTCGTGCACGGGAACACAAACATATTCTCGGAACATTAAAGATCTGCAGCGTTTGTCAGTATAAGAAGACCACCGTTATGAACCTCAGACCACTGCGTTAGGAGACTTGCAACCTTCCCTTATTTAGCAAAAGATTATACTCTCACGGCGCAACACTTCATTACTCGAACGTATTGTTAAGCACGTTTATTTGCAAGCTGCTGTTGGAGTAAGAATGACTCTCTCTCGATGAAATGTACAGCCCACTCCACATGTGCTGATGCAGTTGATGGCTTGATGTCTCAAATGTCATAATCCCTTTGTCATCTCATCATGTTCTGTCTCCTCTTGAGTCACCCACTAGACATCTAAGTCATGTGCAAGTGTTTCCCAAGGATTCGAGTGTTTCGAGAAGGCTGAACCAAGAAGGGCACGTTGCCAGATGTATAATGTTTCTCTATTTCAGTACTTGCTCTGTATCCTCCACCACTTAACCATTATGATTCAGTGTTCCTCCACTCCGGCCCTCACGTCAATTGAAAAGCATCTGTCACCCCACTCTTTAATCCAGGATACAGCTCACTCAATGTTGAAAACTATATCAGTCTAATGTTGTTGGTTTCCATCGAATTTGTGAGTCAAGTAATGGGTAAGCGCACCAGATGACAGGGGCTACGCTGCTGTACCTCATTAGCTTTCTGACGACACCCTTCACGAAAAGACCTGGACACTTATCGATAAGTTCCAAAACCTTGGAATGCTCTCAACAGGATCTAGTGAAAATTATTGAGATTTTCAGTGATGTTTTCATGGTTCTAGTGATAGTTTAACACGTGTTCTGCAGCCTCACTAGTACAAACCTCCATGTGAACCCGATTAATGATAGCCTTTGAAAATTCCTACTGTGAGAGTCCAAAGTGTTTTACAATACAGATCCTGCTGCTGCCCTGCCACTCAGGCCATATGATAGCGTGGGCGGGAGAGGTTGATCGCTACTACCAAGAATGATGTTTGGAGACACGAGTGGCTTTACGTAAGGTATTTGAAGGTATCTGACTTTTTTTCATAGCTCCTTTTTTTTTTTTTGTTTTTACTATCATACCTCCTTTACTCTTATTACATTGCCGCGGTAGCTTTGAATATCTGGTGGACACTGCCCCTCACTGCTGTCTGCTGAGCCACAGTAATGCTCAGTCATTCTTGTGCAGGGCAGATGTCTGACAGGTATGGAGACATAATATCTTTTCAGTCTAGTACTGTTCCGCTGCGTGACTGATTCCACTGTACTGAGAAGCATTTACAGACGCAGAGGCACGGACAGGCAGACACACAGGCCCATTTAAGAAAGATACAGAGGAGAAGATTGAATAATAACAGTGTAGTAGCAACAGGAGAGGGAAGAGAGTGGAGAGGGGAGGAGGAGGAGGAGGGGGAGCGTAATGAGGGCCCAGCAGAGGACGACCTTTGCAGAGAGTGACGGCACCAAGCATTACTCGCTGTGTTTGAGGCACCAGCCACGCCCGGGGAGCGAAACAGACTCGCACAGAAGCAACATCCTCGTCTACTTGTCTCGCAGGCGGCCTGTCTTCACCTCCAAGACGGGACGCAGGTGCTCAGTGATGCAAGTGTAAGACCCCTGTGTGGGAATCTGCGCCTTTTTCACCAGTAGCAAGACACTTCGCAATGTAACTTCTTCAGGAACAGACACCTTCATTGTGCCTGTTTTTTTTTTTTTTTTTCCTTCCTCAGTTCTCCCTGCATGAAAATAAATAAGTAAATAAATCTTTCCTTATCCTTACTAACTGGTTTCGGCTGAGTGCGATGGAAAATATCTGATGTGAGGTATCAAGCTAAACCAAAACTAAGATAAGTCCAGGTTGCATTTCTTTTTTTCATTTTCTTTTTCTTTTGTTTATGAGCGCATAACTTTAAGATCTATGCAGAAGAGCTGAGCGATTAACACAAGTATTTATCTTCACTCAAATGAGCATCGCTTCCTTGTATTGCGTGTCGCTCTGTAATTATTTCTAGCGGGTGCGGTGAAGGTTGTGACTTGTGGCTCAGATAAAATTGCGTCGCACTGCAGAGAAAACGCCAACGACTATTTAGAAACAATTGCCGCAGAGAGAAGAAAATTATGTAAATGATCACAATTAATAATAATAATAATACCTGAAACTAACCGAACCATAGAAAAGATAAAATTTGATTGCCAAATAATAAAAAAATAAATAAAAAAAAAAAAAGCTTCACGGATTGTCAAAATATAACAACGTTATTATTATTCGAACAGTACACTTCGTTATTATGAAGTATACCATTTTCACTAACAGTGCAACATTTAAAAATACACTAAATAAAAAATCTTATTAATACATGTTATAAATTTTGTCACCCGTTATTTGCAAAAACTAAATATATCAGGTTGTTGTTGGATTATTATTGTCTTTCCCATTGCCAGCAGACAAACTAAATAAAAATGAATAGTTATACACTCGGCAGGGGATTCAGAAAGGCCCCTAGAACACATGACACAAACAAGCAACAAAGAATAGATAAATATATAGAAAGGTATTGAAGTACCTAGGAACCACTTAGGACTTAGAGCGGAACTTTTCGTCAGGGTATAAATTAACATGAAGTACAATATTTTCTTAAGATAGACTATTCATTTTTATTGCCCCGAGTTGTATTTTTCATTCTTTGAGGAGAAGAGATGAAAGATTTGCAATGACACGTTTATCTTTTAATATCCTTGGTTCATGACGCCGGTAAGCATTTCTGCATTTGGAGGCTCAGAGTGTCGTCGTCTTTCTGTGGCATAGATACGGTGTCTCGCTCAGCTGAGAGGGACGTGGCAGAGCGGCGTAGTATAAACAGACCAGCAACCTAGCGAAGAGGCACAGCGAACACTCCAGAAGGTGTAGTGGGAGGCGACCCAGGGAGTGACAGCTGGTTTGTTATTTTCACCATGCAGAATGAATGAGTTGTGGCTTATTGAGTTTCTTTGTTCAGGTGGGTTCTCCGTTACGGGTGTCACGAGGTACTGGGGGGGGGTAATGGACCCGCGCGTCACTCATTCCTCCCGCACCTCCCTCACTGTGACTCCTGCTGACAGCTTCTCTTTTTCTTTGGTGTGTGTGTGTCCTTATGTCTCTGTCTATCAGTGTCTATGTCTGAGTTGTTTGTGTATATCTATGTATATATTTGTCAGTTCGTATGTGTATTCCTGTCTGTCTGTCTGTCTGTCTGTCTGTATCGGTTTCTTCTTGTCTGTCTGTTAGTTGTAATATAATGACGTAATCCCAACGAGGGAACAAGGGATTCGAAACAGTTATGGTTTAGGCTCAAGGGAAACGAAGCTGGGAGGGTCAGTCTAGAACTCTAGATGCCTCTTCCCTAGTGTTGGCCAGGACTGTATAACGGCCGGGGAAGTTTCCAGTATCAAATCAGTCTCTCTAGGGCGGATGAAACTTTTATTTTCTGGTGAGTGAAATATTGTACGTATCATTATATAGTACTTGTTGGGGACTTTTCCAGTATCACGTCAGGCTTACTCTGGCGAATTATACTTTTTTTTAATTTTTCTCTGGTGAATAAAATGATGTAGTACTTAATTGTTACACGTATAGGAAGGACACCGGTTGGGGATTTTTTTTTTCCAGTATCACGTTAGGATTACTCTGGTGATTGATACTTTTTTTTTCCCATTGCTGAGTAGAATGTTATACTTATCATATAGCGCATGGGTTGAGGGAATTTCCAGTACCATGTCAGTCTTACTCTGTCGAATGAAACCTTTATTTTCATTTTTCTTTTTTTTCTGGTGAGCAAAATACTATACTTCTCATTACACTATCATATCAGTCTTACTCGGGTGGATTAATCTCTATTATTTTGGATATAATTCGTCGTAATTATTGCGTCACATTCCAGCTACTTGCCACGTAAAAATTCACAACAATGGGTGGAAGAGACATGAGACGGTAGGTGGAGGTGAGGGAAGATAGGTGGAGGAGACGGGAGGCTTGGGTGGAGGAGATAGGAGACAATAGGTGTAGGTGAAGTGACAGTGGGTGGAGGAGACAGAAGGCAGTAGATGGAAGAGGAGGGAAGGTAAGTGGAGGATGGTGTCAGACAGTGGGTAGAGGAGACGGAGGCAACAGATGATGGTTGGTGACGGTGGATGGAGGAAAAAGATAGTGGATGGAAGTAGAAAGAGCCAGTGGGTGGAGAGAGCAGGAAACAATGGAGGTGGAGAGAGACAGTTCCTTCTTCTCTGTTCTATTTTTTTAGAACTTAAAATCAAACACTAAACACGATAACATTAAACACTAAATACGATAAAGTTTCAATGCAATAAATTTCTAATCCCATATTCTTTACTTTTCAGGTCACCAGGTTCAAAGCCCACACGCGTTTCTTAGCAATGGAAACAAAGACTAGCTTCCCTTAATCTCCTGAACTTAATGCAACCAGAAGCAGGAGGAGGTCAAGGAGGAAGTCACAAGCATCTAACAAGACTTGGCGGCGGTATTCCTCTGTCTCTCCTGCAGGAACGAACCTGGGCCAGACCTCCCAAGCCTAGAGACGAGCCTGCAGCCAGACCATCCAAGCATCTAGAAACGAACCCGGACTCAGACCATCCAAACTTCCAACAAAACCCTGCAGACGCTATAGACGCTTAACAAACAGAATGGTTTTCTCAACATAGTGAGCTTTGTGCATTTGAGATGTTTGTCAATATGTGAGAGAGATGCTTGTCAGTATGTGAGTGAGATGCTTGTCAGTATGCAGGAGAATAAGTGTTAAGCACATTTTCACACCTGACATTCTTTTAACTCGTCGTCTTTATGAAATATGTACAGTAAGAAATCAGTTACGTCGTTGTCTGTGACGGTAATTAGTTTCCTGCGTACTTTTTGGCTTTAACGTTTACCAGTGGTGGTGACGTAATGTGGCTTAGAAAGTGTAGTTTACTTATCAGTGTCCGTAAATCATGAGTTATCAATGATTTCTAGCCAAGTATGATGTTCCTTTGTTTGCCTGAATGAATCTTACGTCTATCAGTAACAGTAGCGTAATGTTGCATAGAAAGTGCAGCTTACTTGTCAGTGTCCGTAAAGCATGGATTATCAGTTTTTATAATTAAGTATGATGTTCCTGTGTTTAAATGAATCTTATCAGAAACAGTGAAGTAATGTTGTTTAGAAAGGGCAGTTAATGTGCATATTTCAATAAGTCGTGAGTTATCAGCGTTGTTTGCTAGTTAATTATGATTTCCTGTGTTTGAATGAATGAACGTTGTAAGAGAAGTGGGTGAATGTCACGTAATTCTCCCTAAAAGCAAGCAAACGCAGATTGCATCTGTCATGAGGTGAATGTTGATTGCTGTGCGAGGAAGTAAGAGTAGCAGGCAAACGCAGACTGTATCGGATATGAAGTGAGGATGAAAAGCCGTATGAAAAGATAGAACGAGGCTGTTATGACCCGAAATCTTCAGAGATTGAATATCTCGGCAGAACACATTTCATACAGTGACACCATCTGACTTCTTCATTATACTGCTGAACACGAACCTTGGCAGTGACCTCGCACAAGAAAGCAAGAAGAATAAGGCTGCTATGCCCCGAAGTCCTTCACGCATTGTTAACATCTCTGCAGCAGAATACCTCGTACGGTGACACTACTCGTATTTGATCATATTGCAGGACGCGCTACTGTCTTGACAAATGAAACAGAAGAAATCAAATACCCTTATGAAGCAGCTCCGGACTCCAGTAGGTAAAAATAGAGGCTGAATAAAACTGCACACTGTTATAAAGCGTCTTAATACCCAACGTGGCATTTACTACTACACCGCGTATCACCACCGGCGTCCTCCCCAACACTCCGGCAATGGACGCTTCTAATATCCAACCACTTTGGATCATTAATAGCGTGTTTCAAGATACGAGTAGTCAGTGAAACAATCGTACGAAGCGAAGCCATTATCAGAGTGGGGGAGGAAAGATGCTGGAGGTGGTACTGGTCGAGTCCATTAACAGACTGGGTAGAAGGAAAGAGAGGGCTTGTTAAAGAGGAAGGAGGTGAGGGAATAGCTTGTTAGGGTGGGAGAGTCCATTTCCATAGCAGGGGAGGACACAGGGCGAGTCCATTGTGTGACCTTGACCTACATTTGAGTTTGTTTCGCCTTCACTTTCACTGTCATTCGACCTTGAGTTATAATTGCTTGTTAGGGTGGGCAAATCCATTTTCGTAGTAGGGGAGGACACAGGGCGAGTCCATTGTGTGACCTTGACCTACATTTGAGTTTGTTTCGCCTTCACTTTCACTGTCATTTGACCTTGAGTTATAATAGCTTGTTAGGGTGGGCGAGTCCATATTCACAGCAGGGGAGGACACAGGGCGAGTCCATTGACCTATATTTGAGTTTGTTTTGATCTACGTTTCTACTTCGTTCGGCTTCTCCGTATCCTTGGCCGTGATTCATCAACTCACTTCCCCGAATCCGTGGTAAGTTTTCCCGACTTTTGACTTCGAATATTATTTTTTACTCCGGATTTTTTTATTCATTTCATTTATTTATTTAGATTATCTTACTTTTTTTTATGCTCTTCATGACCTACTTACCAATCCTGTCTCGTCGTGAACCACAGACCATTTTAATACACCAAGTAAACAAGGAAAAGAGATTTAAGTCTTTTATTTGCCCAAACAAAACCAAACTCCATGTAGCACAAAGCCAGTCTTCCAATGCAGCCCGTTTACTCCACCCCAGGGACAGCACAGTACAGCGCAGCACAGCAACAGCACAGGACAGGACGGCACAGCACCTCCTTTCCAGCAGAGTGGATCTCGTAAAATTTCTCTCTTGTTCCAGCACCATCAGTAATACAGTATATGGTATTCTAGGTGTTCCATGCTCATTCACTGCATCTAGAAAAAGAGACAAAATTTTTATTCGTGTCCTAGCACCGTCAATACAAAATATGTTCTCTTAAGTGCCTCAGACGCCTTCATTGCATCAAAAACATCAAAAAAAACCTCACCTGTGTCCTAGCATCGTCAGTACAAAACTGCACCTCACACGTATTCTTAGCGTACCCTTTTCATGTAATTATACGAGTGATTCTGGGCAAGGACAACAAAAGACACTGAAAAAAAGGGCCCATTGAAAATCACAATCTAAAAACAATATCCACAATTACGATACGTGTCCTGTGCCCCGCCTTACCATCTCTCTTTAGTTTAAGACTCCCAAACACGTCTGCCTTTTTATTCCTTTCACACTGGGGCACTTGTAACACACACACACACACACACACACACACACACACACGTCTGGAGTCAGGAAGCAATACATATCCAGTATGAATTTCTGGAGGGAGATAACAGTACTATAGCTTATAGCAGCACATCAACCAGATATTGCAGACTTCCTATGACACACTCGTTCAAGAGGGAGATTTCAAGACACTTATCTTCCAATTTTAGATAATCACTTTTTTTCAGGGAGTGGCGCCTCGGTGGGATTTTTTTATATGTAAATTTTTGTTTCCCTTGCCTTTACCCGTCTTACATTAGAAACACCACATTGTAATGACAAGTACAGATCTCAATTTCCGCCAAGACACTAAATGAGCGAGGAATGCAGGATGTCAGTGCTTGTGTTCATGAGTGGACAGGGACCAGGAGCCAGCAGTCAAGGGCGTGATCTCATCCTGCAGTATCCGTCGCGTCTCGCAGAGCACTGGCACGTCCGAGTGGAAGAACACCTGCTCTGTGGTGGCAAGAACAGGCGAGAGCAGGACCTATTGAGATGACATCGGCTCCGTCATCTGCTCTCTTCCTCCTCGACACACTATAGGCGTAATTCTGCAACAATTAATAGATTATAGTATGGGAAATATGTGGGCTCTCAAATCTACTCCTTTTCCCTCGACACAGTGGACTCACTCTGCAACTATTACAGTCAGTGAACGCCGATCTTGCGTCGCGACAGCACACGCTGCTCGGGGAGCGCGTTTTACTTATGGCCTTCCATCAAGCATAAAAAACGGACAGGGACAATTGACTTATTGGCATCTCAAGCGCATCTTTCCTCCTCACTCACGGTCACAGCAACAATGACCAGTATTAATTACCAGAGTGAATATTCACTGTGTCTCGTGACGCGTATGTGGCTCTTTTCTCTGGTTGAAACGCATTTTTCTCTTCATTTTTGGGGGTTTGTAGTGATGAGTGCAAGGCAAACAAGTCACGGTGATATCACTCAATGATAGATCTTCGCATGTCGGGCTTGAATGGTGTCAATAGCAAAACATGCGACCTCATGACCTTTCCTCACACACCAAACTTGCCATGACCTCTCCTCACATACACACACACACACACACACACACACATCTGTCATGACCTCTCCACACACACCACACCTGTCACGACCTCTCTATGCCTGCATCTTGAGTGTTTCCTTGTCATTGCTTCAAAGAGCTATACTGTGTAAATATATGTATAGCACTACTTAAGTAAAGCAAGTGTTCCTTGTTGCCTTTCACTCACTTCAAGGTACAGTAAATTTGCAAGGTGAAAGGTCATGATATTATGAAATGATCACTCTGTCTGGTCACTCTACTAAGAACCATATTCTGAAACACTTCTCCACTGCACCTCCACTATTTTCAAAAGGCTCTAGTTGAAGTGGCACAGGTTTTTTATGTATCTTTATAATGCCAGTGACAAATTAACAAGATTTTTACATTACTAACAGGAAAAACACCCTTGAAAATTCAGCTGATCATCTCTGTGGCATTGACAGTCATGGTAAGAGAGTGAGGTGTTTCTGAATTTAGACATATGACAGGACACTCACAGCTGAAGAACCAAACACCACCAAGGGTGATGTCCTGCCCTGGAGCTACATGGACTAAGAAACTGATCTGATGGCTGGGTGAACTGGCCATAAGAGGCTTTCATCAGTGACTGGCTCTCTCTCAGGACTCTCACAGACGCAAAGTCCAACACCTTACTGATGAGACCAAAATGACCACCAATACAAGGTTTGAGTGGGTAATGGTCAGCCTTCAATGTTCTGACACTACACAACCACCTGTGTGTAATCCTTCTAATGCTGACACACCTTTCCTTAATCTTGGATGTCTCTGAGATACTTCCTTTTGTTTTAACAGTCACATCTGGACATTACTGTATTTAGACATTAAAAAAAAATCCATTCTTTTAACATGTTTTCTTTCTTGTAGGTGTTTTTAAAATGAGAGCAGGAGTACCTTATCTTCTCTGCTGGGTGCCAAAGGGTTAAGAGAGTGGTGTGAATGAGTGTGAATGTGAAAGTGCAGTGAAAAATTGAAGTAATGCTGGAACTAATTCTCTCCTCACTTTGGTGCCACAGATCAGTGCCAGGGCAGAAGACCTACAGCAGAGAATCACATCCCCAGTGTCCAATATGCAGGACACAACACCTGACTTATACCAGGTATCTGTTTACCTGCCTTGCACGTGCTGGAACTGACCATTTAGAGCCACTGTTTCCTCACTTTGATGCCACAGATGAGTTCCACGGCAGACCTAAAACTGAATCACCTCCCATCTGCCCAATATGCAGGATATAACATCTGCTTTATACCTGGTACCTAATGATTGCTAGATAACAGAGGCAAAGGAATGAGACTTACCCACCCATATTGCCCTGCCTGCATCAAGCTCAAGATCTTTCAGTTAAGCATTACATTGCAGATATTACAAGAGAGGCACCAGCAAGCTTATGAACTAGTTTGCTGACTGCAGTGCTATCTGGCAACAAATATATAACACATCTAAATTAATAACACCAAGGATAAGTAACACACCTGATATTGTTTTGTTCTTGTATATAAAAACAGTAACAACAATCACATTCTGTACAAGTTAATTATATTTACAATACAATTTGTTATTTACTTTCACATTGACAGAGAATTATACAATGTTGCATCATGGACAATAATGCTTCTTATAAACGGCCACTGGCTTAGTTTCTGACACTCTACATTCAACTTGACAATTCAGGAAAACAACAGCAGCACACTTACTAAGGAGCCATGCAGGATGACAGGACAGCAGGATGGCAGGACAGCATAATGGCAGGCTGACTCTCACCGGATGGAAACCTGTAAACTGGAGGCCGCCTCTTGTTCAATCTTCCTGTGCACGTCATTGACTTCCTCCTGCGTCAACACTCGCTCCATGTGTCGGTACACGATGCGGTAGCAGTGGGAGGTGAGCTGCTTCTTGGGATGGGTGAAGCTGTCCACCAAATTGACCTGTACAACACAAAAATACACTTCACTGAGAAAAAAAGTGTGAATGATGTGTGCGAGAGTGAGGTTCCTTGGCCCTTAAGTCATCTTGTGTGAGACTGCCAGCCATAGGTAGATAGAAAGACAGAAAAAAATCAATAAAAATAAGGAAATAGATAAACAGTAGATGATGCAGAGGCTCTATGTGGTCATAAGATTTTTCAATCCAAACAATTTTTCCCTTTCATCTAATCTCACCATCAAAAATTACTGATAATCTTCTAATGATGATCCCTTAATGCTACCTAACACTTGCATGTAACAAGCAGCTTCAAACACAGCAAAAAACTAGAGCATTGCAGCATTACTTGCTCCACCAGACTGCTGCCAACTGAACTTAACTAGCATTAGTGTCAAAGAATGGGGGAAAACAGCACTGCAACATTATCTGCTCACAGAGCTTAAATATGGGGCAAAAAATAGCACTGCAACACTACCTGCTCCACCAGACTGCCGCCAACTGAGCGTACAAGATCATAGAAGTCTGCTGACTCATACTGCTGATCCTTGGGGAGCCAGAAGCTGATGTCATTGATGCATGGGTTGTATTTGCTCACCGCCTGACAAAGAAAACATGACAATAAGATATGTAACAGTGTCAAGGGGATACTAGTGCATAACAAACAGTAATGTATCTTTAGGTTTTAGGTAGGTGGTCTGATATAGTGTACTTGGAAAGACAATGAAGTAGATTAGAAGTATTTACCTACATATACCAGGCCAGCACACAGTAATGTATCTCTAAGTTCTAAGTATGATGTTTGATACAGTGTGCTCAGAAAGACGATGGAGCAAATAAGAAGCATAAAAAGATAATGATAAATTAATATGCAAAAACCCGTTTTGTCTCTAATAGAAGTCTTTAAGTGGTATAGGGAATATAGCAAGGGTAACATAAGCAATGGTCTTCAGGATCAGTAATCAAGATGGGACAAGAAATGATGAGTTGAAGCTTGATAAATTTAAATTTAAGAGATGAGAAGGAACTGGTTCTCAAATAGAGTGGTGGATGAATGTAACAGACTCAGTAATCAGGCTGTTAGTGTCAAAGTTTTTGAAAGAGTAGACGCATTCATGGATGAGGATGATAAATGGAAATAGGTAGGCATGTTTCATACAGAGATGCCACATGTAAGCCTGATGGCTTCTTTCCCTTAATTTTTATGTTCTTAAGTTAACAGAAGATAAACTCACCTTGTATGTGACCGGAGTGGCCGGGTCATCAAACCGGAACTGGGACAGGAAGCCCAAGTCAGTGGACCAGAAGAGCCTGATGTCTGGGATGCCATACAGCTTCATGGCCCAGCGCTCCAGGCCCAATCCAAAGGCCCAACCTATTTTGTCCTGCACTCCAGCTGAAATAACACACTTAAATTATTCAACCAGAATCATAACTTAAAATCATCAATAGTTACTCTTAACTTAAGTAAGAGAAACACCTCAACACTTCAATCTGATCTTAAACAGCCTCAGAACCTAACATAACCAATAATTACTCTCCCCTCCAAATAGAAGATCACCTAAGCACTTCCACTTCATTTCAAACAGCCTCAAAACTTTACATGATCAATAGCCACTCTCCACTCCAGCTACAAGAACACTTCAACACTTAAACTTCATCTCAAACTGCCTCAGACCCTAACATAACCAACAGTTACTCTCCACTCCAGATAGAAGATCACCTCAACACTTCAACTTTACCTCAAACAGCCTCAAAAATTAAACAATCAATATTACTCTCCATTCTGGCTATAGGAACACATCCACCCAGTGTTCAGTTCACCCCAATACCTCAACTGTATCCTTCACATCACCTGGTAAAGCACACTTGCCTTTTAACCATCATGCCTTTCCGACCACAGCACACAGCAATAAGTTAAAACAATCACCATTGGCAAGGATCTCCTGCTCCATGATGCCACAGCCGAGCAGCTCCACCCATTCCCCGTTAATCTGCACCTCCAGCTCCCAAGACGGGTGAGTAAAGGGGAAGTAAGCGTCCACCCATCGCACCTCAGTGTCTTGGCCGAACAGAGAGGTGGCCAGGCCCAGTAGACATCCTTTCAGCTCTGCCTCCATCCTGCGGGCAGCCTCTGCACTGTGCACTCCCTGGTGGTCTTCGGTGCGCTCTCCATTCTCAAACAAGTGGTAGGCATCCATGTTCTGATGTGTCCCGTAAAGCTGCAAATAAGATGTGAGCTTTGAATGTTAAGCAGAAATTATTGTTTTATCAGAGTTAAAAGTATGTAGTATTATTGGGGATACAACAAGGGTGACAGAAGCAAAATTCTCAATCAGTAATCAAGACATGAAATAATGGATTCAAGCTTGACAAATTTAAATTTTAAAAATGGGATAGGAAGGAACTGTTTGTTAAATAGGTAGGTGAAAGGAACACTGTCAGGCCATTAGTGCTGAGTCATTAAGTAACTTTGAAAGATTAGACAAATTTATAAACAAGGATGATAGGTGGAAATCTGTACATATGTTGCATTCAGGGACTGCCACACATAGGCCTGATAGCTCCTTGCAGCTTCCCTTACATCCCTAAGTTTTTTATGCTCTTCAGTGTAAAGGATATGCCACAGAAGAATAAATGCGATCACTTGAAGAGCTTCAGTCTACTTTCATCATGTACCTCTAGTGCTAACATACAATGACAAAATATCTATACAGGAGAAGAATAAATGGGGTATGGGAGAAAATGGCTTTCAGTAAAGTAAACTAAGCCTTGCCTGTTCCCAGTGGACCAGCAGCTGTCAATGATGAGATGGATATGGTAGGTAGATTTTACAAAGGAACTGCCATGTGTAGGTCCACTGGCTCCTTGCAGCTTCTCTTATTTTCTTGTGTTTTCATGATAAAGATAATGATACTGATATTGATGATACCAATGATGATGATTTTCAATAACACCCCCAACACTTCAACTTCACCCCAAACAGCCTCAGAGTCTAACAAAATCAATAGTTACTCTCCACTCCAGCTCAGATAACACATCAACACTTTCATTTTAGGCCAAACAACCTCAAGACATCTATTGTTTACCTCCTTCAGTGTGCAGAGTCTGACACCCTCCAGCTGGTGGAACACAGGGTAGTGTGAGGCGTCAATGTCATCACGGCGGTACACGTCTCCAATCACCAGGAAGTTGTCAAACCCCATGCTAATCAGCTCACTCTGCCAAACAGAACAACACTGCATCACCACCACTCACAGACTCAGGGACACCACACTCTGCACTCAGGAACCCAGAGACACCACACTTTGCACTCAGGGACTCAGGGACACCACACTCTGCACTCGGACTCAGGGACACCACACTCTGCATTCAGGGACTTGGTGACAACACACTCTGCACTCAGGGACTCAGCACAGATAATTAGATGTTACTTCAAGCTCACGGCATTTCTACATAATTGTGATACACATCTTTTATGTATGTTCAGTTAATTATTTATAGTAAACTTTTATACAAACAATATTTGAACATCTGTATTTCTAAATGATCAGATATGAGGATGACCATCAAACACGGGGGAATAAATGTTGACTATTTAAACTAAAAAAAAAAAGAAAAAGTAGAGACTTCAATGGTATGTAATATTAAGAACTATCACCCTAAACATCTTGCACTGCACTGTTACACTACCAAGATTCAGCTCTAACCTGGTGTGCACTGGTATGGGCTCGAAGAAGGTGAGTTTCATTGATGTAAAAGTTGTCTGACTTCTTCCTGCTGACATGGTCTTTGGGGATGAGCAAAGAGTCAAAATTCTGGTGAGTTGTGACCACAGGGTGCAGCTGACTGTGCACCGAGAAGAGCGGGTTGCCGCGCGGCGACAGGTACTGGCGGTACATGTGCTGAGTGACGCGCTGGGCCACATGCCTCAAGGGGTGGTGGGGCTGCAGGTGCAGGTCCCGGCCAATGTGAGACAACAAGTGAGGTGTGACATTGGTCATGTGGTCACCGGTGTATTCCCTGCCAAGCACTTCAACCTGAAGGCGAGTGAACTGCTATCCATCTATCTAGTATGCACCAGGCCAGCAAAGCACACAGGCTGGCCCAGATGAAGTACCACACACTCATGCACACCACTCACACTCTTAGCCCCATTGACTCCTGGTGGAAAGAGACACTCTTTACACCCCTAGAGTTTAGGTAAAGAGTGAACTTAAAGGCAATACTAACAATATTAGATGAATCCTTTCATTGTAACTATACCAAATCAGATTCCTTTTATTAAGAAAAGAGTTTATCACTTGAAATACAAAGTAGAGGATTTCGAGTGCCCTTACATGTTACCAGCAAGAGAAAAAAAGATAAAACATTCAAAACTAAATTTCTGTAAGCTTTACTTATCCTTAACAGCACAAAGAATTAAAAGCCAAAATGCCTCACCTTAGTGCCATTGACGGAGGCTGCCTTGGTGGACAAGAGTCTGGTGATCTGGGAGAGCCTACACCCAGGCAGGATCCTGGGACACACCACCACCATCCTGCTGCCTTGCCTCACCTCACCTCTCTCTTACGGCTCTGATGATGAAGATCTTTACAGGAACTGAACTTGTCTACTCTGGCATAAAGATCAAGGAAGGGCAGGATAGAAGCATTGCAGACAGAATGTGGTGGCCTCAATCCGTCACTAGTGTACACTGCCTCAGGGGGTTTGCTGCACCTCACCTGGCAAGCTTCCCAGGCCCAGAACAACCAAGGAAGGGATCCAGAGAAACCACACACCCCTGACACACCAAACATATAATGATTGAAAAGCAGAAAAGTAGCAAAGTAGTATCAGGACCAGAAGATGTACATAAATCTTAGATGGAAGCATTCATTGATGAGTATATCCACAAGGTGACAGGGTTTTTGAGTAAGGCCTGCTTTGTGAAAGATACAAGTGAATTAGGTAACAAACTCAAGACTAAGGAAACTAATCTATTAATTTTGGGACTGATTATTTCAGGGTAAATCATGATGCCTTTTAAAATCATGATCTACACAATGAAGGGACCACTGTGAAAGTAGAGAACAGCACCTGTCTCAACCTAACCTAATCCTCGGATGAAAATCCTTATGTCATTTCAATATTACCCATAATTCTAAATGGACACACATCCAACACTGAAACATCGTTGTGCGACTCTAGTTGGCATCATACATGAGAAATTTGAAGCTGATAACCTTTCTTTTACTATGAAATGTCATCTAGTATTTAATCTGAACATATCTCGTTTTCTATTCAGGTAGATTACTAAGACATCTATCTATGCACGTACCAGTGTGGGATTATCGCTCTGGTATACATATAGACGTCTCTGTAATCTAACCTCAACAGAAAACAAGTTACCTGCCCCAGCCGGTCAGAAAATTCCCAGAGCACGGGGAAAGGCGACTCAATAACACGAATTATGAAGAAACATACATTATACTAGCAAGATTGACTATGATGCGGTCTTCAGGAAACTGGTCATTAACTACAACTGGACACCTGAATGGATGATAAATATTAACATTTCAATAATATAATGAAAACTTACAGCCTTACCTGCTTGTAGGCGCGGAAGAGGGGGCAGCGAGTTTGTCGTTCTAACGGGACTGTGTTTACATTTCATTATTCACAAATAAGTATTCATTATGAGGATTTTTTATAGACAATATTTAATTCTATCTGAAAATTAGCAAAAACTAATTTGGGAAAGGTTTCATCATACATAGTTTTTATGCACCTCTACTACTACTACTACTACTGCTACTACTACTACTACTACTACTACTACTACTACTACTACTACTACTACTACTGCTGCTGCTGCTGCTGCTATTACTACTACTACTACTAACAATAATAATAATAATAATAATAATAATAATAATAATAATAATAATAATAATAATAATAATAATACTTTCCAATTATAATTTCCTATGCACCAGAACACACACATACACACACACACACACACACACACACACACACACATACAGAGAGAGAGAGAGAGAGAGAGAGAGAGAGAGAGAGAGAGAGAGAGAGAGAGAGAGAGAGAGAGAGAGAGAGAGAGAGAGAGAGAGAGAGAGAGAGAGAGATGAATGAATGAATGGAAATATGAATGGATAGATGTGAAGATGGATCAGTGAATAAATACATACATGGATTAATAAACGGATATTTAGATAGATAGATGGACAGATGGACGAATAAACAGATTAATGGATAGAAAGACTAAAGGATGGACGGATGAATGGATGGATAAAGACAGACAGATAGATAGATATAGATACGTAAATTGATAGATAGGTAGATAGGTAGATAAGTAGATGGATACAGAGATATATAGAGATAGATAGACAGTGATGGAGATAGCAAGAGAGGGGGATCTGAGGAGGTGATACAAGAAATACTGGTTAAAAGTATTTGGCGGTGCAGGAGAAGGAGGTGGTGGTGGTGATGGTGGTGGTGGTGGTGGTGGTGGGGAGAGGGAGAGGGAAGGTAGAGAGAAGAAGAGGGTGATTAAAGGGAGAGAGGAGGAAGAGAGAGGAGTGCCAGAGGGAAAAAGAGAGGAGAGGAGGAATCGGAAGAGGTAATAGCAGAAATATTAGTTTAGAAAGTAATGGGATGAAAGAGAAGGTAGAGGTGGTGGTGGTGGTGGTGGTAGTGGTAGTGATGGTGGTGGAGCTGGGATAGGGAGACAACAACAACAACAACAACAACAACAATAATGATAAGCAAATCAAGACAATAACACGAAATAAATAAACAAACTAAACAAAAATCACACAAATATAGCCAAACAGAGAGAGAGAGAGAGAGAAAGAGAGAGAGAGAGAGAGAGAGAGAGAGAGAGAGAGAGAGAGAGAGAGAGAGAGAGAGAGAGAGAGAGGGGGAGGGAGGGAGAAAGGAGGCGAGTGTTGCGAAAGTGAACATTTGGAGTAGGGTGACCCAAATGTCTCTAAGTGCAGACTGACCGCCGCGTGCACCAGCTTGATATATTATCGGTCTAAGCACACCACTACAACGCTCTCTCTCTCTCTCTCTCTCTCTCTCTCTCTCTCTCTCTCTCTCTCTCTCTCTCTCTCTCTCTCTCTCTCTCTCACACACACACACACGACATGGTGTTATGAGGGACTAGAATACTTTGCACAGGAGATATCTAGAGCATGTGCTGTGTCCACAGGAACACGTGATATTGCAGTAAAGATTGTTAGTTACTGGATTAGACAACAATGGAGGACCACAAATGTTAGTCTATTATTGCTCGTATTCGGATACACTTAGCTCTCTCACCACGACTGTTTTCAAAGGCCATAAAGATGATTTGCTGGGTTCAAAAGAGTGTTTCTCCCGCTAATAATAAAAATCCGTATCACTTCAACTTTTGCCTATAGTGAGGGTGCGGTACAGAAGCGTTTCAGAATATGGTCCTGTCACGTGTTAGCGTCTGTGGCGCATGAATGCTCCTGGCCTGAAGACTTTTGCCTGGCTCAAAGAGGTCAGATCCGTTTTTACTTTTTTTTTTTTTTATGTAAGAGGGCCTCTGGCAAAGAGCAACAGAATGGCAGAAATAAGAGGCCCACTAAAGGTCCCATTCCCTAAAGAGTAGAGGCAAAAGGATTATCCAAAATTAGAGGAGAACAATATCAATTGATATGTCAAACAAGTGTGGTTCGTCAAATTTTCAGGAATGTGGCTGTGTCAGGTGGTGCCTTGCCCTGTGTGGCTGAAAAGCGTTGTGGAACAAAGGTTTAAAGATCACTGGGTCTTTCATTGGAGCAGCAGTGTCAGGATGGTGCGTGCATGCAGTACATGAATGATCCTCAAGTCTTTATTTGATAAGGAAGGTGGCTGGCTTAACCAAACTAAGACAAAATCAAGAATGAACTTCGCTTAATTCAAAAGAAATAACAGCAGATTGCCAGTGACATGAAGAGGGTACCAGAATGTCCCTAAAGAAAAAAAATAGCGAATAAGATGCTAAATTATTATATGAATAGCATGCTGTGTTGGTGTACAATGAGCCAGTCCAGGCACCG
Organism: Scylla paramamosain; assembly: GCF_035594125.1. NCBI lineage: Eukaryota > Metazoa > Arthropoda > Malacostraca > Decapoda > Portunidae > Scylla > Scylla paramamosain. The sequence goes on along the minus strand of NC_087162.1, from coordinate 26,223,171 downwards.
ACATATTCCAGAGCTCCCCTGGATAAGACCAGATGGGAAAATTTTTGTTCACTAATTCCGTCTATTAGTATAAATATATTAAATAATTTTGTATGTTTCTTGACCGCAGAGTCCAGGATATTTTAAATAAATTGAAAGGCAATATGTATCTGTAAGTCATCAAATACTGGTGAGGAAGGTTGTGTTTGTGTAGACTGATGTGAAATAGTGCTCCACATTTCTTATGAGGTCTGACCAATGAACTGAATAAGAATCACACACACACACACACACAGAGAGAGAGAGAGAGAGAGAGAGAGAGAGAGAGAGAGAGAGAGAGAGAGAGAGAGAGAGTGTTCAACCAGGCTCTTCGTGAGACTGTTTATTACATGTGCATTTGTTACCTGGCTGCTCCTCTGTTCTCATCATCCACTGCTATGTGTTGATTTTCTGTCCATTTTTCCCATTAATCTCCAAGCAAAGCTCCACGATGCCCTGGCAGAGCGTAACGACACATTAAAAAATAGGTAAGGGTGTCACAATTGTAACGTGAAGTGCAGGGCTGAGGGCAGCGTGACGGGCGGCATGCGACAGCAGGACAGCCGCTCCAGTTTGGAGTGTGCTATTGATGAGAGAGGAGGTGTGAGAGGGCAGTTGCAAGCGACTCTCCCTCACTGTCGCGATGCTCGGCGTGAGTAGTGCCTGACTGCCGCCTGGCCGATGCCCAAGGGCTGGCCACCATCGTTTTTTAGTGAGAGTTGAAGAAAAGTTCCTGCGGTATTAATCTATGACACTTCAATGTTACCTTCTGCTTCATTAGTAAGCAGAAGGGTGGCACCCACACAGAGCCTCTCAGCAGTGGTCTTGCAAGGCAATAGCTTCTTGGTAGCAGCAATGTGGAGTGGGGAACATTACATTAAAAGAGGAAAGTTTCCTTTTCAGTTTTATTTTTTTCGGAAATGAAGTGAGAAAGCCAGTTTATCCTGAACGTGCCTGCTGGCCTCAGGCTTGGGACTTCATGCGCCTTATCGCGCTCGACGCCACTTGAGCGAACCATGCTACTATACGCACACAGTACTCAAATATTGACGCCCTGAGTTATTTGTCTTGGAGGAAGTAAAGTGAGCAGTTTACTGCGTCCTGAAGAAATACATCATAATATTTAAACCAGATAATTAAACATATACGTTACTCCATGTTCATCAGGTGCCACTTCTCTTTTGTTCAGTCTTTACTGGCGGCAACAATTTTTCACAGAAAATACCAAGTATAGACTGCCAACATTCATAATTTTTTTTTTTAATCGCCAATAACGCCGGTAGGCACTTCTTTAGCATTAATCCTTCTGTTTCGGGACTTGCATGTTCATCCCTTTCTACTCTAGAAACTTAGATGGTCGGCCCCATGGCGGCACATGCAGGATATTTTAAGAGACGCCTTCACGGAGACTCTCGCCTTGCCACAGAGCGCCTTGATACAATTGTCACCGAAGAAAGGAATGATAAGAAGCAAGACAAAAGTGTGTTAGAATGCACAATCCTTCAGTTCAGTCGACAATAATTATGTGAAGACAGAGGTGGAATGCTGCACTGGCCTTGTGAAAGAGGTGACATTATTACTGGATGTTCATGAGAGGCAGGTGTGCGTTGAATGGAGCTCTCGGCCTCGTGTAGATGTGACAGCCTTTTTGCAGCGCCCTTGTTTTGATGTGTTTGCGTCTTGTTATTCCATTTCCTGAGAGTTTCTTTGTGGTTAGTAATGCCTCATCATATCCAGTCCTCACGCCTCTCCTAGAAAGTTTAGAAATATCACACTCTATATTATTATGGTCAATATTATTATGATCAAACACTAATGCGTATTTTATGTCGTCCGAGGGAGAAAATCAGAAACAAGCAGAGAATTCCAGTTTGCCAGTATGCCTGAGTGAGAAGCACTAGTATCAAAAACAGGCAAATTGCAAAGCTTACCAGTTTGCCTGAGTGAATAACATTGACAACAGCAACAGACAGAGAATTCCAGAGCTGGCCAGTTTGCCTGAGTGAGTGGGACTGATCTTAGGGGAAAGCAGAAAATTGCACAGCCTGCGAGTTTGTCTGAGTGAGTTATGTGTGCAGTATTGTGTGAAGAGTAGCAGTGTGGTGAGGGACGATGGTGATAAAGGAGATATGCGGTGCAGTTTTGTTAGTGTTGTGCTTGGTTAGGAAGGGTGTCAGTAGAGAAGAGGCATGTTAAAGTTACGAGTGTTGGCAAAGAGGGGTATATATTAATGTATCTTAGGTGATGTGCTGAGGGAGGGTGAGGGTAAGAGGTGTGTTTTGCCGTATAGTGGAGGTGATGGTGAGGAATTGGGGAGGGGGAAGGTAAGAAGGGGAATGTATGGCTCAGTACTGTGTGGCTGTGGCGAGGAATGTTGGGGAGCTCACACACATATCATAACCATCCATCTTATCGATTCGTGACTTATATTTCTTTGCATTTTAACATTTATCAACTCTCTCTCTCTCTCACTCTCTCTCTCTCTCTCTCTCTCTCTCTCTCTCTCTCTCTCTCTCTCTCTCTCTCTGAAGTGTCGAACAGTTTTTCTCGTCTTTTCCTTCTTATTCCAATGTCTCTCTTCATTCAACATTCATGACAGAATACTTCATTATTCACAACACAATATTATATACTATTCTGCATTGTTTATTTTTTGTTTATTTATTTATTTATTTATTACAATGTTAATGTATTTTTTTACTTTATTTTATTTTATTTATTTATTTATTTTATTTTATTGATTTATTTATTTTTATTTATTTATTTATTTATTTATTTTTATTTTATTTTATTTTTTTTTTTTTTTTTTTGCGCATATATGGCGTCTAGTCAAGACAAAGGGCATTCATGGGCGTGTGGACGCCAGGGTCAGCTGGGGATAAGCGTGTGCGGTAGGAGACGAGGGCGGTGGCGGAGCGGAAGCAGAGTGCCTGTGTCCTCCAGTGAGGGCGGGGATGGGGGAGAGACTCGGGCAGGATGGACTGACTGCATAGTGCGTTGTCGTGTTCTCGTCTCCCCGCCTTTAATTACACCATAATCAATTAGGATTAGAGGACTGTATTTACAAACATTTGAGCGTCTCGTGTACTTTTAAAAGACTTGTTAACGCTATCCAGGTTTTCGAAGAGGTCTTCATGATTCTGGTGATAGTTTGATAAAGACATCTTGAGTACTTTTAAAGTTACTATTGTTTCCGAAGATGTCGTCACAATCTTGGGGATAGTTAAATAAGATAAACTCAGTAATCAGGTTGTTAGTAATTAAGGAACATTAAAAGAAGATCAGATAAATTTATTGGATGAGGATGACAGGTTGAAATAGATAGGTAAGTTTCATGCAAGATTTGCCGCTTGGAGGCCCGACGGCCTCTTGTGGCTTCCCTACAAAGGAAAGACAAACATAGGTAAGATTAATATGAGATGGGTTACAAGCAAAGTTGAAGGAAAGGCTGAGAGTTGAGTTAAGGGAAGGATAGAAGCGATGAGGGGATGAGGTATACTGGGCATGTCAATGACACTGAACAGCACTCTTTGCCCACAGGTGAGGTGTCTGGTGGTAGTGGTGGCGGCAGCGGTGCGGTGTGCGGGGTTGGAAGATGAACCTAGGATCGGTGGGTTAATCCCCAAGCCGGTGAGTCGCAAGGGAAAACAGATTTAGGCAGTCTAGTTAACAGCCTTTTTTAATGGAATGGGTAGGAGATAAGGAACTTGGTGGTGAGAGGGGATAAATCTTCCACTTACCTTGCTTCTTGCTCTTGTAGTTATCATTGTCGTTGTCGTTGTCGTCGGCTTTGTTGTTGCTGCTGCTGCTGTTGTTGTTGTTGTTGTTGTTGTTGTTGTTGTTGTTTCTCTTTTTTTTCTTCTTCTTTTTCTTCTTCTTCTTCTTCTTCTTTCTTCTTCTTCTTCTTCTTCTTCTTCTTCTTCTTCTTCTTCTTAGGATGATGGTAACTGTGGTAGTGAAGGTAATGATATAGTTCTGGCAATGTTAAAGTTAATGGAAGTGTTTTGTTGTTGTTGTTGTTGTTGTTGTTGTTGTTGTTGCTGCTGCTGCTGCTGCTACAATGGCAATAATAATGAATATAATGATAATAATAGTAATGGCAATTATAACGATATTAATGACAACAATATTACTACTACTACTACTACTACTACTACTGATAAAAGTAGTAATAATGCTGCTGGTGTAGCTTGACCTACAGGGTCTTTCACCGGCAGGTTCTGACTGGGGGCTTCTTTGGAGGCCCACCAGTGGAGGCCGTTGCTGCCGAGCCTGACTCTGTACATGAAGACCAAGTGAGTGTGGCCACTGTTCATAATAATAATGATAATGATAATAATAATAATAATAATAATAATAATAATAATAATAATAATAATAATAATAATACGTTACATGGTTGTGGATGGGTGGGGTTTGAGTGGGTGGATGGATGGATGAATTTGGTTGAGTGGTTGAGTGAATGGTAGATGGATAGGTTGGTGAACGTTATATCAGTGTGTCTGTATCTACATGTTACCTTCAGCAAGCCTGTGGTAAAAACGTTTGAGTCAAGACACATTTTGGGGCCCCAGTGGTTTGGGTATCAAACATCCTGAGTACCAAACATCATGAAGCTTTCTGGGACTCAGGCCGAATCTGTCTTGGGGATCATCTGACCTGAGGCCTGTATGACCTGAATGTCATCCATCTCAGTACCAAGTGCCTGTAAACCTCTTTCATCGCCAGGTTCTGACTGGAGGCAAACCGACGGAGACCATTGTTGTTCAACCTGACCCTGTAGAGGAAGCTGAAGCGAGTGTGATCGATGTCAGCCGTCTGCACGGAATAAACCCCATCGATGCTGACAGCGGAGCGGCTGGTGGCGTGGCGGCCAGTGGAGGCAGGGATGCGAGCCTCTTCGGTCCAGTGTCTTCGCCGTTCTTCTTCATGTGCCAGTACCCGCAGACGGGAGAACCTTCAAGTCTAGGGGAGGAAGACGTGACGCTGAAGGTTGAGTTTGCTGGCCGGAAGGACCCAAGAGACGGCTACGAGCCACACTCGGTGTACGAAGGTTGGTCCCTGCATCAATACTCGTAGGCATGCAGTGTGATCTCGTGCGATACCTCTGGGGCGGCACAGCATGAGGCCGCTTGCCAACACAATGTTCATGACAGTGCTTATGATCTACCAGCAGAAGTAACAAGACTCTCTTTGGTCCTCTCCTGAACGGCTCTCCTAATCATTTTGTCTCTCTGCAGTGACAATCACCTCCAGCGTGCTGTTTGACGGCTTGCTAGTGACCGGGGTGCACGCCTTCACAAAGAAACTCACCGCCGCTCACCACCTCTCTCTGCCCGCCTCCCTACACGTGAGTGTGTGTGTGATTGTGCGTGTGTGTGTGTAAGGACGCATCCACACGTGCCCGTTGGCACTATTGCAAGTGCCATTAACGTGCTGGGCCACAAGAATGCATCTGAAATGTCCATTCCTGCTGGTTTTCGGATTTGAATTTTGCCTAAAATGAGGACTGACAACCACATGTGCACCTCAGTGTATGTATGGTTTGCCTGAATGTTTGTCTGTTTGTTTGTCTGTCTGCCTGACCCATCACTCCCAGCAGCAACCGCTCTCCTAACCCAGTATCTGCACGGCAGGGCGGAGCACCTGAGGGCTTGGCGTGTGCTGTGCTCCACTCTCACATCTCCAGACGCCCGCGCTCCCACCTCTCCTTCCTGTGGATGGCGCCTCCCTCTGGCACCGGATGCGTCGCCTTCTTGTAAGTTAACTGGTATCTCCTTCGCACAGTTCCATGTGGGTGGGACGGAGGAGAGACGATTGTGAACGGGTGGTGGTGGATGGGCCGTGGGTGAGACAACTATGAGCGGGTGGTAGTGGGTGGGTCATGGGTGAGACAGCTGTGGGAGGGTGGTGGTGGTTGGGGCGTGAGAGAGATAGTTGTAGGGAGGTTGGTGACACTTTACTCTTATCGCAGTAAACTACAACGCCCATTTTACATCTGACATGGAGCTTTTGTTTATATTGTTTCATAGTGCTTGGAGTACATTGATTACATCAATATGTGATTTTGATTCATAATAAGCTCCTTGTTTTAATTAATTTTACAAGAGGATGACTTGAGGCCGTAATAACCTACGATGCGCCGCCCTGGACACTTAGAAGAAGGAGTTACTCTGAGTTCTTTTTTTTTCTTCTTCCTCTGCTTTTCTTCCACGCTCTTCTGATTAAGAGTAGCTGCTTTTTACCGAGCGCGTTCTAAGAAAAGCCCGTGGTTTATCATCCTTGTAAAACAATATTTTTACACACACACGCTTGCCGTCGCGGGAAGATATTGTTTAGGTGAACCTTCAATTCTGAAAGTTTGATTCATGTCCTGTAGCAAACTGAAAACTGAGTCCATGTGAAGACACCATGTGTGTGTGTATGTGTGTGTGCGTGTGTGTGTGTGTGTGTGTGTGTGTGTGTGTAACACATTTCAATACGTTACAGGTCCCAGGGCTCCCTCCAAGGCCAAATACTCTTCAAAGACTTGAAAATCTTGGAGGTGTGCGAAAAAGGTAAGTGTGTGTGTGTGTGTGTGTGTGATTCACCTACGGTCGTCTGCTGGTCACCCAGCCAGCCGTTCCCCTACGGAAAGAGCTCAGAGCTCATAGTGACTGAGACCAATGACACCACACACCGGGACAGCGAGGTCACAACTCCTCGGGTTACATCCCGTACCTACTTGTTGCTGGGTGAACAGGGGCTACACATTAAAAGGCTCGCCCATTTGCCTCGCCGCGCCCGGGATTCGAACCCGGGCCTTCTTGGTTGTGAGCCGAGCGTGCTAACCACTACATTGCGCAGTGTGTGTGTGGTGTGTGTGTGTGTGTGTGTGTGTGTGTGTGTGTGTGTGTGTGTGTGTGTGTGTGTGTGTGTGTGTGTGTTTCGTCAAGACCACAAATAAATGTCTTGATACGTCTCTTTTGAGACAGTTCAAATCGTGGAAAGGAGGAAAAACATAAATAGTAGAGTTATAAAGCTTATCAGTGAAATGGATGGAAGAATGAAGGTACTGGTTAACACTTGCATGAAGGTGGACAGAACAGAGGTGAGAATGAGTAGGAAGTCTTGTTTTCTGTGTGTGTGTGTGTGTGTGTGTGTTTGTGTGTGTGTGTGTGTGTGTGTGTGTTCATAGCAATTCGTTCTTTTTATTTCCCTCACGACACTTATTCACTTTACAAAATATGTGTATATAAATGTCATCAGACAAAATGGTTACATACTTCATGGCATCCTCTCTCTCTCTCTCTCTCTCTCTCTCTCTCTCTCTCTCTCTCTCTCTCTCTCTCTCTCTCTCTCTCTCTCTCTCTCTCTCTCTCTCTCTCTCTCTCTCTCACAGATGCGGCGGGTCAATTGCAAATGCTGGAGTCCCTCTTCACGGGACGAGACCAGCACGGTTACGTCTTCAGGGATGATTTCGAAGGAGCCAGCCTGGACACCTCCATCTGGTAAGTGAGTTCCACTTAAGCGCACCGATTTTACATATGCCTGAGACGTTACGTAGGATGAAACACAGTCTTTCCCCTGAACTTATCTTATGAGTATTGTACTTGGGCTTTGATAGGATTTGTAGAACGGAGGAGAGATGCTAAGATTTTGCAAGGGTTTGTAGGGGAAAAGTTAAGGAATGGATTCTTGTCATATTTTCGCGTGAGCAGCGTCACAAAACAGGCTCCGTGTTCTAGATCGCTTCGTACTCTCATAAAGATTATTTTCAAAGGCCACAAAGGTCAGGTTCTCACAGATGTTTTTAAGTTTGAGGAAGTAGAATACTTGTTAAACTATCACCGAAATTATGAAAATATCATTGGAAACCTCAAGATTTTTCACTATAACCTGTTAAAAGTAGTCAAAATAAGACCCTGAAACGAATATGATGAGTACATAAGACCGGCGAGAAAATAACAGTAAAAACAAATATCAGACAAGACGACACATTTTAGATCATAAATACGTAGATAGATTGATCAGCAGTGTATCTACAAGGTCATAAGGCACTATTTCTCCAAACCCTGCCTTGACAGTATTACAGGAAGATTCTAATATGGAGAAGGAAAAGACAAGACTTAAGACGGGTGAGGAAAACATATTCAATCTCAGATGTGCTGATTCTACTGTTCTGCTAATCTCAGTGAGTGAAACTTTTGATTGCGCCCCCTCAGGACCCACGCAACTATTGAATTCATTGAGGGTAGCACAGACCAATGGTGTGTGTGTATGTGTGTGTGTGTGTGTGTGTGTACAGCCGCCGTGGTACAGTGATACCACGGGCCCTTTGGGGGCCAAGTGGTCATCAGGCGCACGAGTTCGAATCTTGGCTACGGTCCGAGGGTAGGAAGGGCATCCACTCGGGGCAACGGTTCCCAAATACCAAATTCAAAAGTCCTTCATCAGGAGGCACCGTCTCAGCCCTAACAGACTAGACGAAAAAAAAAAAAAAAACAGCGAGACAAGCGTATGGCAACACCACGATGTTGCTTGACGGTGATGGCGACCTGGAGCCGCTGAATTGACAGGTCGCCGCTGAATTGACTGAATTGAATTGAATTGATTGACTGTGTGTGTGTGTGTGTGTGTGTGCGTGTTTTCATAGATCAGTTATCCTCTTTGTGTGGTGAGGGAGAGCTCTAGGGATTACTGAAATATTTAGTATACTTATTTCGTGACAGTGACCACTGATTTCTTTTCAACAATATTATGTTTTTTTTTTTCACAATAAAAAATTAACTAACTGAATGAATCTAAATCTAACTTAACCCTAGGATGAAAACGCTAATGTTACCTCAATATTATATGAAATTTACCTTCCCTTTGTGTGTTCAGGAAGGGATCCATGATGTTTTATCTGTGTTCTGTGTTCAGGAAAGAAATGCGCGGCGGCGCGGTGAGTGGCGGTGGGGGCCAGACCAGCCAGGGAGCCGCCGCCACCTTCACACAGCAGGACGCGGCGCTGCTCACTGCCCCTCTAGACATGTCCACTGGTGAGCCCTGCTGTCTGCTGCACCCTCACCTTGCCAGTACTGTCTGTCACTCACGTTACCTTCCACTGGCCCTGCTATCATGTCACCTAACAGTCGTGTCACGTTCTATTTCATGTTGCTCATGCCATCCTCCACTGGCCTTTCTCCCATGTCACCTGCCAGTTATATTACTCTCCATGTCACCCTCCTAGTATGCCACTCATGTCATTTTCTATCTGTCCTGCTGTCAAATCACCTTCCATTTTATGTCAGTCTTCTAACCTAGCCTATCATTAATTTTACCCTCTAGTGATTCTGCTGTCATGTCACCTTCCATTTGATTTCAATTACAAAGATTTCCTTGTGTTTCGAATTATTCTCCATTTTTTCAATCCTCCTATCTCAAGGCAAGATTGGTGAGTTCCGATGAAACATGCGTATAAGAAAAATGCGTCGCCGGTGTGCAGGTTTGCGCGCCTCGTTAAAACTCTGCGGACTACACGTGCCACGTTTCACTTACTCTGTCAGTCATAGATCCGTATTCTGAAACGCTTTGCTCTCCAATCACAACTATTTTCAGAGGCCACAGAGATGATTAGCCTGGTTCTCAAGGGTGTTTCTCATGTTAATATTGTAGAAAAGTTGTTCATCTGTCACTATAGCTATAAAAATACCCTTAAAAATTTGTGTAACTTCAACTACTAAAACCTTTTGATTGTAGTGGAGGTGCAGTCATAAATGTTTCAGAATATGGTGCATAGTAGGAACGTCTGCATGATTTCTTTTGAGGGAGCAAAATACACACACACACACACACACACACACACACACACACACACACACACACTTCATGACTTATAACAGAGGCATAAAATTACTTGAATTTATTTGAAATTACATGAATTGACTTGAATTGACTCAGATCACGATTATTGAAAATTAATACTAGAGAATAATAGAAAATTCCTCCCCAGCCATGTCATGTCACCCTCCAGCCATGTCATTGGTTATGTCACCCTCTAGTCATGTCCCTCCATCTATTCCATATCACTTTCCTGTCATGTCACTGTCCAGAAATGTCATTTGTCATGTCACCCTCTAGTCATGTCACTCTCCAGTCATGTCACCCTCCAGTCACATCACCCTCCACCCATGTCATGTCACCCTCTGGTCATGTCAACCTCTGGTCATGTCACCCTCTAATCATATTATCCTCTGCCTCTCCTGCCAATCATGTCATTCCCTGCCTGCTTGTCATATCATCCTCTTCCTCTCCTGCCAATCATGTCATTCCCTGCCTGCTTGTCATGTCATCTTCCACCTCTCCTGCCAGTCATGTCATTCCCTGCCTGCTTGTCATGTCATCCTCCACCTCTCCTGCCAGTCATGACATTCCCTGCCCACGTCATGTCATCTTCCACCTCTCCTGCTTGTCATGTCATCTTCCACCTTTCCTGCCAGTCATGTTATTCCCTGCCCACTTGTCATGTCACTCTTCACCTCTCCTGCCAGTCATGTCATTCCTCCCTTACTTCTCATATCACTCTCCTGCCTGTCATGTCACTTTCCACCTCTTTTGCCAATCATGTCACTCCCTACTTACCTGCCCACTCATGTCACAGCCTGCCTGATCTGCTACTCCTGTCACTTTCCAGCTGCTCTTTCAGTCATTTCACATTCTTCCTAATGTTTCCTCTTCTCCCACAGGTCGCCAGCTCCGGTTTGTCCTCAGTTCAGGATCTTGTCCAGGCAGCACTGAGGTGGAGCTTCTGTATGGCACCAGTGACTCCCAGGATGAACTGATTACTATATCCCAAGAGGCTGACCAGAATGAAGAGGGCAGTGGTGAGGTTCCTTCAACTGCAAGTGCCATAAGACCAGAAAATGACTCCAAGATGGCCCATGTGTTCCCCGACACTGGGTGCTCTGCTTGGGAGGTTGTTCATACCTACAGGTCAGTATTAGTAATGGTAGTATCTTTTTATGTAGTGTGGTGGGAAGGAGCAGGATAGTCCAGTGGCTGAAAGTTAAGTTATCATTGCCTTTGTTGCCTCACTGAATGGACATGGGAGTTACAGTTTACATAGAAGCAGTGTAATCTAGTTGTGTATTTTTTAATGGTGTGGGGATGGGCAAGCTAGGCTATGAAAAGAGAAAAATGGTTCAGGTAACCCTGCTTAACTGCTTTTTCTCTTAAGTATATAACAGATTTATGCAAATATTAAGCTGTATTTAACTTCAGAGATGCCCTTACAATCTGCCAGTCATAGGAAGGTGTCTTACTGGAATCTGAAAGAAGATAGCCAAAAGGGATACAGGGAGGGTGATGACAAGCTTGCAGTGACCTCTCTGGAGCAATTAAACCTCTTATACCAACCCCTATTTTCTTATGTTCTTATGTTCTTATGTTCTAGAGCTGCAGCCAACAGTGAGGTGCACATCCTGCCAGTGCCACAAAGGTACCGGCAGCGTGGTGTGTGTGTTGGATGGCGGCCCACAGTGAACCCTAACAATTCGTACTGTTGGGCCTTGGATGATGTAGCACTGGTCACTGATCATGCCTCCCACCAGCCCCTTCAGGATGACTTTGACCCTGTTGACCCAGCTAACTGGATGTTCTTCCCAGGTGCCAGAGTCAAGGTGAGTCAAGGTGGCTTTGTTGTAGAAGTGAGGTAGAAATGATCTGGCTGTGTTGGAGGAATGGTGTGGCTGTGTTGTGGAAGTGATTTGGAAGTGATCCGGCTGTGCTGGAGTAATGGTGTGGCTGTGTTGTGGAAGTGATTTGAAAGTGATTTGGCTATGTTGGAGTAATGGTGTGGCTGTGTTGTGGAAGTGATGTAGAAGATATCTGACTGTGTTGTAGAAACATTGTAGCTTTTCTGAAGGATTGAGGTAGAGGTGATATGGCTGTGTTGCAGGAATGGTGTGGCTGTGTTTTGGAAATTATGTAGAAGATATCTAACTGTGTTGTAGGAATAGTGTAGCTTTTCTGAAGGATTGAGGTAAAGGTGATCTGACTGTGTTGCAGGAATGGTGTGGCTCAGAGGGGAACAGTCTGGTGTTTGAGGGTGATTCTGAGAACCGATGGACCACCACTCGCCTCCTAGACCTGTCATTCGAACCCCCCTCAGAAGACATCCTTCTGGAACACACCTTTGTGGATGACACTCCCACAGGGTAAGACTCCACTGCCATCACTACCCATATTATGCTATCACCACCTATGCCATCATAAAACATAACATAAGAATATAAGGGAAGCTGTAAGAAGTCATCAAGCTTATACCTGGCAATTCCTTTATAAAACATGCCTACCTATATCCACCTACCATCCCATCCAAAAATTTGTCCAGTCTTCTTTGAAAGCTCCCTATTAACTCATCACTAGCAACCTGATTACTGAATGTACTCCAGTCATCCACCACTATTTCTTTTTCCATGATGCTAAGAAGTTAGTCTGTCTATCCATATACCTGGCTAGCTATCACACACGCAAAAAATTATTAAGATCTGCAAACTTCCCGATGATAGATAAAGCTCCTAAATCTTACCTGTAAAAAAAAAAAAACACACACATAATATAGTTAAATGAAGGCAATCATTCACCATCTTCAAGGCATTGCTACACAAGAGACATTGCTTTGAACAGAGCAACCATTAGTGTGGCTAGACTCCAGTACCCATAAACAATAATGCATCACAAAATCCATGTTTAAAAGAACCACCTTTCCTCATACTGGGTTATTAACTGTTAAAATAATCATCCTAAGAATAATTATATGTAAATACAAATGTTGTGTGTGCTTTCCTCACTCCCGTGTGGGTTTGGGAGAAATGGCTGCAGTGTGTGACTTAAAGAATTTACATAACACTGAAAATAAGACAAAATGTGTCTGTGTGACTTTTTTCATGTAAGAGGGTGCACTGGCCTAGGGAAATTAAGATTAAAAACTACAGAGTTGTCAGTCCCTAAAGAAAGATCAAAAGGATAAATGTAGATTTTCTATTTAGACTGATATATTTTCCCCACCCTTCAAAGTATTTACTTTAAGTTATGAGATACTTGTATCCTTCTATGTGTTCATCCATCTGTGTATTTCTTTGTGTGTCAGGTGGGAAGTGACAGGCGGCAGTGTGCAGCTGTGTGGCGGACAACACCGGTTGGTGTTTGAAGGGACACCAGCTAAAGTGTGCACACCCATGCTGACTATCAGGTATTGGTACACACACACACACACACACACACACACACACACACACACACACACACACACACACACACACACACACACACACACACACACACACTCTCTCTCTCCCTCTCTCTCTCTCTCTCTCTCTCTCTGAATTATGTAGTCCATGTTCTGTGTATATGTGTGTTGATGTAGAGTCGTGAGTGAGTGTGTATGACATTGCTTCTATTTCCCATTGCCTTCTCTGCCTCACATTTGGCTCTTCATTGAGTTCACCGAGTTGTGATTCTCTTTTTTGTGTGTGTGTAAAGAGAGAGACAGAATGTGAGTGTGTCTATGAGTGTTGATGTGTGGTTGGATTGTGAGCGAGTGCATATGGCATTGCTTCTGTTCATCTGTGCCTCGTCTGCCTCACATTTAGCCTCTTCCATCCAAGACACTGAGTTGTGATTCTCTTTTTTCATGTAAAGAGACATGGGTGTGGTTAGCCTGGCCATGAGCTTGAGAGAGTGTGGAAGGGATGTGGCTGGACCAGTGGGAGTCAAGGTGTACTGGGAGGAGCAGCGAGGCCAAGTGGAGATGATAGGAGCCATTAATGTGACCAGCACCCGCCTGCAGCACACCTTGCCCGTCACTCCTCAGCTCCTGCCTCAGCAAGCCAGGTGACGTTTGGAACACAACATTTGTTTGCATCTTTTTTCCTTTCTGTGAGATGCACTGAGGACTGTTTCTTGTTTGTAGATATTTCTGTCTGGTAATGAATGCGACTTCTTTTTATGTAAGAGGAACACTGGCCTAGAGCTACAAAAAGGAAGGAAGTAAGAAGAAAAAAAGTCCCACTAAGATGCCAGTCCCAAAAGACAACAGCCAAATGGAAAGAGTTGAAGTCATAAGAAGAGAAAATTACAGATGGGAGAAATGTGTATTTACCTAGTTGTGTTTACCTAGTTGTATAATACAGGGTCCGAGCCAAAGCTCAATTAGTCCTGTCTCCATACCCGAATTTGTCCAATTTCTCTTTAAACATGTGCACACTCTTTGCCGCAACTACCTCTTCTTTTAAGTTATTCCATATTTCAACCGTTCGATGCGGAAAGCTGTATTTCTTAATATCTCCCAAACAAAGACTCTTCTTTAATTTCTTCATATGTCCGTCCCCTTGTACGTCTATCTCCTTCCTCCACTTTTACAACTAGGTCATCTCTGTCTATCTTCTCCATGCCATTTACTAATTTGAACATTGTTATCAGGTGTGTGTGTGTGTGTGTGTGTGTGTGTGTGTGTGTGTGTAATGAAGGTGCCAGACCCTATCTGAGATGGTGGTGTGTTGCAGGGTGTGTATGGAGAGCATGAACAATAGATTTGGTGGATGGACAGTGGACACCATCAGGTTGCTGCCCTGGATGCCAACACAGCCACCACACTACTTACAGGTGAAGAGAGAGAGAGAGAGAGAGAGAGAGAGAGAGAGAGAGAGAGAGAGAGAGAGAGAGAGAGAGAGAGAGAGATATGAAGCACTAGATAATTAACATGATACCTAATACCAATTCTATAGTTATGTAGTACTTATGATAACTTCCTTCAATACAAGTATAAACAAATTACTTTACTTCCATTTTAAAAAAGGACAATAAGTACAGTTTAACAATTCTAAGATACCACTGACTCATCTATCAGAAGATACCAAAAGATACCAATGTGAGAAAATTCAGAGGATATAACAAATAGTTAGATGGGACCAGTACAGCAAGATAACAGTGTTGCTGTATGCAGACACTTGGACACTTGGAATGAGATGGCAGCCAGAGTGAAGTAGATGCAGACACTTTGAAGGGCATCATGGCATCTACAAACTAGTATAGGATGGGCCTAGTGCTGTGATATAATGGTGTATTCATGTATAGAGGCCTAGTTCAGTAAGATGACAGTGTGTTGATGTATGTAGGCACGTGTGAACTTGGAGTGTGGTGGCAGCCAGAGTGAAGTGGATGTAGAGAGCAGCAGTGATGGGGGAGCCTCCTGGACACCCCTGCACCGCCCCTGCCTGCCGGGAAGCTGCACCGGCGCTCACTCAGCCCTCACCTCAGCCATCGTGCCAGACAGTGTAGACAGGTGTGATGTTAAAGACTATCCTGTGCTCTGTGTTTGAGTCTCAGAGGAGTCTTGATTGGCTGGGACAGAAAGAAATTGCCCTTTATTTGACTCAAGAGAGAGAGAGAGAGAGAGAGAGAGAGAGAGAGAGAGAGAGAGAGAGAGCAAGATAGTTTCTTAAGATAACATATGCTTACTATTGATAATGCCTACTTTATATTGATGGTGAAAATAAGTAATACTAACTTTGGATTCCAATACTCTAAAGTGGAGGATTATAGGACATAAATGCTTAACAACTGAGATGGACAGAAGGATAGGGGTGGTTGTACATGTGTGTATGGTGAGTGCTTACTGTCACATCCCTTGAAAGAATGAGTGGATGTTGCCTACACCTCAGTTTTTGACACAGGTGGGGTCTGGTGACTCTGCCACTGCCATACATCTCCCTCACTCCCCACACACGCCTGAGAGTGAAGCAGCTGGAGGACAACAGAGGCAGCAGTGATCACCCATGGGCCATTGACAATGTGTACATTGGGAGGTGTGCCCAGGGTTGCAGTGGGCGAGGCCTGTGTCAACCAGGCGGTGTCTGCAAGTAAGTCATGATCTGGCTTTTACTTTTTATTAAGACTGAAGTGAGACTACTGCTTCTTATGCATCACCATCACATTACCATCCCCTGCCGCCCCACAGGTGTGAGTACGGCTACAGCGGAGAGGCATGTCAGCACTCTGAGCGAGCTAACCCAATCTACATCTCAGAGCCATTTAACTCAGGCATGTTCAGCAGTGCCAACTTGCTTGAGGTGAGAGCAGAGGGCTGAGGACATGTTAAGGGGACAGTGTAGGAGGACATAAGGACATAAGAAAATAAGAGAAACTGTGAGAAGCCGTCAGGCCTATATGTGGCTGTCCATATATGAAACATGCCTATTGATTTCCACCTATGATTCCCAACCATAAATATGTCTAATCTTTTAAAAGACAGCACAAAGTTAACACTTTTGTCCCAACTGTCCACAGATGACAGGAGGCACCAACAGCTTCCGGTGTGGTGTGGTGGGGACAGGCACTGCTGCTGTCTTCAGTGGTCGTGGGCGGCGGGCAGTCACCACCGTGGATGTTAACACCACACAGGCACACTTCCTGCAATTCCACTACTTAGCTGGAACCTTCAGTGATGTAAGAGTGCATTCTTAACTTTGATTACTTATAGGGAACATGTGTATTGCAGGAAATTACATCAGCTTGTGACAGAATATAGCTGCAGCAACTTTCTGTCACTCCTGATCTTTCCCTCTCATTCCCCTTCCTTTTCTTTCCTTCATCAGGTGGGCAAGTGTCCTGGGCCAGTGGAAGAAGAGGAGAGTGTGTATGTCCACTACTCCTGTGATGGTGGGGTGTCATGGCACCTCCTCCACACCCTGCACGCTGCCACACACAAGGAGCCCAGGTCAGCCACACTTCCCACCTGGACACCAGGCACCAAACACCAAACACCCTTACTTCCATCAAGAGCCACAGCCACCCCCACCTTGCACCCACACATATAGACACAAAACACCACTGTTAGAGTAGAGGCTTCACCAGAAAAGGCAGACACAACCCAGGGATCAAACTCAGGACCTTCCATTTACCAGGAGCCAGTGCTATCCCATTAACAGTCACTCATAGCAGCTCTTTGTCTATCAACAAACACCTTCAGTTTTGTCAATAAATATCCTCATCCTCTCCTCTTCAGCCAAATTAATGTCCCTTCCCTATTCCCATCAAGTCATTCATAGCAACTCTTTATCTATCAGCAAACAACTTCATTAACAAGCAATGGCATCCCCTTTCCTATCAGCAAACAGTGCTATTCATATCCATCTATCTATATATCAGGAAACAATCTCACACACAGTGGTCCAGACTGAGCACCACACTCATACACGCTTAAATCACATTCTTATTTCTGTTGACCCCTGGTGGAAAAGGGTCTTATATACCACCCTAATACACCCTGATCCCTATCAGTGTCAATACACAATACCATTCCTTCTCTCTCAATATAACCCAGAATAGACTAGGTAGTACATTATTCTTACTTTGTCCTATTAGAGCCATGTGTCTCTAGACCATCCCTTTCTTTCTTGATACAATCCAGAACAGACTAGGTAGTGTATTGCTCTCACTCAGTCCTTCTACTGCAGCCACATATTGTTGGACTCTCTCTCTCTCTCTCTCTCTCTCTCTCTCTCTCTCTCTCTCTCTCTCTCTCTCTCTCTCTCTCTCTCTCTCTCTCTCTCTCTCTCTCTCTCTCTCTCTCTCTCTCTCTCTCTCTCTCTCTCTCTCTCTCTCTCTCTCTCTCTCTCTCTCTCTCTCTCATTAGAACCCAGATTAGACCAAGTTGTACATTTCTCTTGTTCTCTCCTCTGTCACAGCCACTTGTCACTGGACCTACCAGGGGGAGCACGGGGACCCAGCTGCCGCTTCCAGGTGTGGCAAGAGCAACACTCTGGTGCTGGCAGGGATGTGTGGGCCATTGATGACCTCACCATCACCTCTCAGATCTACAACACCATCCAGCTTGACTTCAGTGATGCAGCAGCTGTCAACAATTCACTTAGGTAAGTGGTAGGGTTTCTCAAAGTTTTTTTTTCTTTTCTTTTTTTTTCAAGTCATCCATCTTTTATGTGTGGTATTTTAGGGAATGCTGTTGGTTGTTATTGTGTCTGTGTACTATCTTCTGCTTTTGTGTATTTAAGAAAAGGATTTTAAAAATGCCCAGTAATTGCATGAGTGTGTATTGTGTGGAGGTTGCTGAGTCTGTTGTGTGCCTGTGTGTTGTATTATGTTTGTGTAAGTACAATGTAACATGAGTGCATGTAGTGTGGAGGTTTCTGTGTGTGCTGTATAACATTACTATGTTGCATTCACCTCAAACAATGGTATGCTGTAAGTCTATTGCTCTTTGAGTGAATAGTATCATGCCCAATAGGTTACGTAGCATTATTATGCTGCATCCACCTCGTCATATTGTAAGTTTTTTCCTTTTTACAGTAAGTAAATAGCATTATGGCCAATAGGTTATGTAACATTATTATTATGTTGTATTCACCTCAATAATATCTTGGCCAACAGGTTTCACTTGGGCCAGCTGGGCGAGGATGTGTGTGGCCGGGAGTCAGCGCTCATGTTTGATGACATCATTGCCAGTGACACTTCCCGGTTCGTGGAGACAAAATCCCTAGGCATTGGGCCCTCACACATGATGCAGTTTGACTTGGTTATTGCCTGTGGGAGTGAACCACTGCAGGATTCCTTAAACAAGGTATGTGTGTCTTCAGTGATGCAGCCAAATTACTTTATTTTAATCCTAGGCAGCAGATGAAGGCTCATCATGTGGGACAGTATTGTTTCTTACAGGGATGAGACACAATCCAGCATGTGTATTGCCTTGTACCTCAAATCACAGACAAACATTCCTTATTATACAGTTCAAAAGGGGTGAGTAAGAGCATGGTGAAGTAAAGATGAATGAAATAAGATGAGGCATGGGTGAGTATGGACAGGAAGAAACATAGGTAAGGACACATAGGTAAGTGCGGACAGAACAACATACTCGTATGTAAGTCCTGGTTGAAGTGTAAGCTTGGCACATCCTGCAGGTTGTGCTGGAGTATTCCTTGAACCATGGCATCACCTGGAGTCTGGTGCACCGGCCCTGCACTCCTGCTCTACCTGGCTGCAGTGCCTCCTACACCCGTGGCACAGTCTACCATGCCTCGGAGTTCCCCAGCTGGAAGAGAGTGACACTCCGTCTGCCGCAACACACCTGGTAATGGCTGTGTCGTCATCTTCCCCTGACATACATCACAGCATTCTCCCTTAGTCACTAACATAATGCTCTTCTTATGACAACTTTTTGGGGAGAAGTTGATGGGGGGTTTCAAATCCACAGGTCACCAACAACACGGCTGCGACTCCGACAGACACAAGACAACGACATTGGGGAGTCATGGGCCATGGACAACCTGTACATCGGTCGCCAGTGTCCCGGGCTGTGCTCCGGCCATGGCCACTGCACTTCTGCTGGCTGCAGGTAGACCCACACCTCCATTAATGCCAAACACCACTAATGAATAGGGGTGACCATGAAATACTGCAGTGGCATTAATACTGCTACATTCCTTGCTAAAATCATCAATTTCCTTACCTGTGTTTCTCTCTAATAATTATCTATTACTGGAGGTGGCCAGCTATTGTGACAAGTAGGCCATTTCATGAACTTTGCCACTCTGCAAAAGCCAAACAGTCCGTCTAGATGAAAATGTGTAACACAAAGTAAAGGCTGAATTTTTTAATCCAGTTTGATCTAAATGCATTATAGTATATAAATCTGAGATGGTCTTGATGCTGTGGCTGGCTAACTTCTTGTAATAATAATCCTCTCAAAAAAAAAATTGTCTCAGTATGCATGGGTCACAAAAACATCCAGTGCTATACCTGCATTACTACATTACTAATAAGTTTTAAACATTATTAAATACTTCACACATTTTGAAATAAGAAAACAATTGTCACAGGATGCATACATAGATGATATCCCTGTGGCCAAGTGTTGCCTGTGAGCTGTATGTTGCCTATCCCTGACACAATGCAGGAGCCACCACACACACACACACACACACACACACACACACACACATGGAACAACAGTGCAGCATCACATCACAGCCTGTGCTACACATCTCCAGCACTAGCCACTCTCTACTACAGGTGTGATGACAACTTCCATGGCCACAACTGCCTGCCACTCCACAAGCTGCACCACCAGCTGGACGCCACCTTTGACAACGACAATGATGTGGTGAAGTATGACCTGAAGGTGACAGGTGGCAGCCTGGCACCACCCGGGGATGGTTGTGGTGTGGTGCTCTCCAACAACAGCCTCTACTTTGGTGCTGTAAGTCCTTTATTGCTTTTTCACCAGGAAAAGATACTTGAAGAAGGTAGTTAAATAAATATATGTGCTGTAGACACATGTGAGTGGTTGTCTTCACCACAACAAAAAGTAGTGTTGTTTGTCATATCACCTGGCTGTCAAATGTAGCTTTCACTTGTAGCTGTGGTTGTGCCACTATTTTAGTAACACATACATGACACAATTGTAGCACCAGCTGACTCAGTTTGAGATTCCTTTCTGTAAAGCTTCACATGTGCATTAACAACACTACAGACCCACATAAGTAACACTGATGAAGCAACTTATGAGCCATAGAACAGCACTGCCAGGTGGTTCCATGTGAAAGGGACCTAAGAGTAGATTTAGCCCCATGGAAAGTAAGGCCATACTTTTTCCTTTCTCCTCCCAAACCCTCCTGGGTGGTGGTGCTTCACATATATGGAATAGTATTTCATATTCTATCAGTCTTCACCCACACCCAAAATCTCTCACATGGTCTCTCAGCCACCAACTATTCCTTCCACAAACTCATTCATTACACATCTTACCATCACCACACCACAGCATCTGCAGCAGCACACTACTAGCTGAGCATCTTGTTCCCTGGCAGCCTGGTGTACGGCAGCTAGAGACAGACGACTTCAATGCTGCCCAGCTGGAGGTGATCACCCTGATGTTGGTGATTGGCAGCGGCTCAACCACCAGCTGCCTTCCTGCCCTCCATCAAGAGACGCCTGGTGCTGGCAGTGTCGTGTTGGAGTATTCCACTGACGGCGGCCTGAGCTGGGCTCTGCTACAGGAGCTGCTTCCTGCCGACCACCGCACCCCAAGGTAGGAGCACCACACCAGAGCACAGACTGTTTAATGTGTTTACATGAGGCTGCATATGACAAATAAGGTCTAAAGATGTTGGTTAATTCTCATATTATTAAGAACTTATATGGGATGAAAGTACATACAGAGTCATTTACGGTGATGTTGTAGGAGGGGAAGCATGCAGGAGCTGCCTTGAGATGGTCAGTTGGCCTTTGCAGTCTTATTTTCTTATGCTCTTATGTTGTTTTGATGGTAAATTAGAAGCAAAGGTAATAATGAAAACAGTGATAGAGGACACCAAGATATGTAACATAGGAGTAAAATGTGAGGGGCTAAAGATAGTTAGGTATAGGAGGAATGAGACAAACAGGTTTTGAGTGTAGCTTGTCTGATGTGAGAAGAGCCACTGAACATGAGAGGCAAAGTCCATGTGAGAATAGATAAAATATTTGTATACTGTAGACTCAATCATCAGGAAGTGGAAGATAATGAGGGAGATAAAAGAAAACTCTGTAGAACTTTATTTACTAAAACTGAGATTTAACCTCTCCAATCAAGATGTTTATTGAAGGACATTCCAGGAATCAGTGAGAAGATAATTTCTGTGTATTCTTTTTATATTGTTTACCAATTTGTACATTGTTATCAGGTTTCCTCTTTCTCTTCTCTCTTGTAGTGTTGGTAATCCCATCTCTTTAAGTCTTTCCTCATAGCTTAAGTCTTTCAATTCTGGTACCATCTTCATCACTATCCTCCGTATTCTTTTCAGTTTCCATATATCTTTTTTTTCTATATGGAGCCCAAACTACTGCTGCATATTCCAGTTTAGGTCATACCATGCTTGTTATAATTTTCTTCATCATTTCTTTGTCTAAATAGTTAAATGCCACCCTAATTGTTGTTAACAAGCTGTATGTAGAGCCAAATATTCTGTTTATCACCTTTCAGATGATAGTCTGTCCTGGATCATTACTCCCAAATCTTTTCTTCATTACTTTTTGTTATTATTTTTCCTCCCATTTTGTAATTCCATGAAGATGTGTGTGTGTGTGTGTGTGTGTGTGTGTGTGTGTGTGTGTGTGTGTGTGTGTATGCACTAAGATCAGTACTCCTCTTTGCAGACTGGTGAGTGTCAAGCTGGACACAATGGAGCATGGAGAGTCCGGTGTGGTGAGATTCCGGTTGTGGCAGCCAACACACGATGGGCAGAACCAGTGGGCAGTGGACAACCTGAGGGTGGCGGCTGAGCAGCCACTCAGCACCCTGCAGGCTGACATGGCTGTGAGTAGTGTACCTCGGTGGTCCTTGCTGCCCTGTTCCCTTCCTTGCTCCTCATCATTTTTATAATTTTATTCTTATTCATAGTCATACTCTTATACTTATTATTGTTTGACTTTTCCATGTACTTGTTATCTTTTAGATTTTTTAATTTTTTGTTGCTCAGCTTCCTGCAAAAACTTCTAGTTTGTGTATCCATACTGCAGGATGCACCAACTGTCTCCCTGTCTTGTTTGTCTTATATGTCACTCCTTTTCCTCCCTCTTTCATGCACTGTGCATAACACTCACACACACACACACACACACACACACACACACAGATGATACCAGAATTGAAAGACTTAAGCCATGAAGAAAGATTTGAAGCGATGGGATGACCAACAATACAAGAGAGAAGAGAAAGGGGAGACCTGATAACAATGTACAAATTAATAAACAATATAGAAAGAATAGACAGAAATGACTTGATACCACAGATGGAGGAGAGAGAGAGATGAATGAAGGGACATGGAAAGAAAATAAAGAAGAGTAGATGATTGAGCGACATCAAGAAATGCAGCTTCCTGTATCGAACTATTGAAATCTGGAATGATTTGAAGGAAGAAATGGTAGTGGCAAACAGTGTTTACATGTTTAAAGAGAAACTAGATAAATATGGTTATAAAGACTGGATAAAATGAGCCTTGGCTCATGCTCTGTACAATACAACTAGGTAAATACAAATAGGTAAATACACATACAGAACAACAGTGCAATATCATGTCACAGCCTGTGTTACACCTCTCCAGTACCAGCCACTCTCAGCTATGCTGCACATCACATCCTGTGTCCTCACACACCTTCATCTCCCCACCTCATGCCCCTGTGACCACTGTCTCCTGCTGTCCCACAGCCAAACTCCACCGTAGCTTCCCCATGGCTCTTTGTGACCAGCAGCAGCTATGGCCACTACTGTGGCAGTGACACAGAGGTGCAGGTGATGGATGGAGCTGAGAGAGTGCGGGAGGCAGTAACTCATCCACTCATACTTTCTCCCAGTGATGTCATCACCTTCCAGGTAAGCTTCACATAGTGTCTGCTCACATGTAGCAGCTTCATGCTAGAAATTGCCATCAAATTCAGTGTGTAGGATAATATGCTACTGTCTTTAAGAAGTATGCAGAACATGTGAAGGATTCTTATTGTGTTATATTACATTTAGAAGTAGGATATACTCATACTAAGCAGAACACCTATCACACTGTTTGGTGAGCCTCTCCCTGGAGTGTGCCTAAGAGTGAATGGTGACACCTAGACCCCTGCAGATCAGTGTGGGCTGCAAGGAAATATCTGGGGCTGGCCAGCCAGTGTTCCTGCAGTACTCCCAAGACAGTGGACGCACCTGGCACCTGCTGCGCCCTGGGTGTCCTGCTGCAGCTGTGCACTGTGAAGGCCCTACTGAACCAAGTGTGTACCACCCAGGCCACCATGGACCCTGGAGCCGCTTCCTCATCCCCGTGGACCACCGGCTCTCACAAAGGTAAGTTGGCAACGTACAAAGCAGCTTTGCTTTTGCTTGTTGTCTTTCCCATTTCACATACACATATATATACTTGCTTTGCAAGGATTAGGGGACACTGAGCCTGCGAATCCCACTGTCTGTTCTGTGCAAGAGGCAGATCACACACTCATACACACATGCACTCACACCCAAGGCTCTATTCCCCCAGGCAAATACAGCTGAGGTGGCTGCAGAACAACCCCAGTGGCACAGCAGGCAATGAGTTCGCACTGCAGGATCTGTACATTGGCCCACCTTGCCGCCACAACTGCCACGGCCATGGGCTGTGCACTGCCGCTGGCCACTGCAAGTGTGACCCAGAATACAAGGGTAGGCCTGTTGTTTCAAAGGAGTGACAGTAGCTATGGTAAAAGAACATGAAAACATATGTAAATAAGGGAAGCTGCAAGATGGAAGAAGTCGTCAGGCTACACAAAACATACCTGCCTATTTCCACTAATCACCCTCATCCATAAATTTGTCTAATCTTTTTGAAGTCCTCTAATGACTCAATGCTAATAACCTAATGACATCTACTACTCTATTTGAGAAGCAGCTCCTTCCTATTGAACCCATTATATCCTGTTCTATCTTAATTACTGAAAAGTCACACTAATGTCATTACCTGAAGCTGACACAAGTGGGGAGATGCTGCACAATGACTCTCTGTTGCCATGTAAGGTTCAGATTCCAGAATACCATATTGAATGTATCCCATTAGCATCTTACTTACTTAAGCTTCTCTCTCTAGACTAAGATTTAAAATGTGCTGTCTGAAAACTGGAAGGAAATATCAGACAACTTTGTACAATGTTGGCTGGTGCTTCCCTCCAGTGCTGCCTGTCATGTCCTTGCTGTAGTGAGAGCTTAATTCTGAAATGCTTTATCCTCTCACCATGACTATGTATATTTCAAAGGCCAGAGAGAGATGATTAGCCAGGTTCTCTAGAGCATTTCTCCTGATGATAATGTAGAAATCTTATTAAAAATCTGTCACTAGAATCATAAAAACACCATTAGAAAACTGTCATTTCAACTAGAGCACATATTCAGATTCACTTTGCTTTCTCATCATGGCATGGCTATTTTCAAAGGCCAGAGAGATGATTAGCCAGGTTCTTAAGAGTTTCTTTAGTTATTAATGTAAAAATCTTGTTAATCTGTCACTATAGCCATATAAACACCATTAAAAATCCTTGTCACTTCAGAAAGTAGTGGTGTGGTACAGAAATGTTTCAGAATATGGATCCAAGTCATGCACTGGCAGCAGTTAATGATCCATCACTCTTTACATATTCCTCTATGACCATGCAGGGACCTACTGTGGCAAGTTCCCCAGCAAGCCAGTCCGTTGGATGCACGACAACTTTGAGGATGGTGGTGTGTTGGGGCACTGGGCACGGGTGGAGGGGGCAGTGGTGGGGCAGGGCTGTGGTGTCCAGAAGGGAGGGAACACACTGCTCTTCTCAGGCCCGGGACATCGCATGGCCACCACAAAGGAAGTAGACACCCGAGCCATCAGGTGTGCATTTACTTAGTTGTATTTATCTAGTTGTAATGTATGGAAGGGGAGCTATGCTAGTACTGTCCTGTCTTTGTATCCCATGGTGTCTAATATGGCCTTAAATTTATGTATTATCTCTGCACACATTAATTTTTATCTTTTTTTATCTTCCTTCCATGTCCTATTGTATCTCTCATGTCCCACTTTACTAGGTCTTCTCTAGTGTGTGTGTGTGTGTGTGTGTGTAGTTTAGTATCAGTACATGAAAGAGACAAGTAAGCAACTGCCTGTATTATCTTCTCAGGTACCTGGTATTCAACTTGCAAATTGGGTCATGGGAGGCACGGGGCCGCTGCCAGCAGGGCCAGGCACCTCGGGACAATGTGGCAGTTGAGTTCTCTCCTGACAATGGCCAGACATGGACAGCACTGCAGCACTTTGAGCCAGCACACACCACCCTCAGGTGAGGCATGTCCACCACAACTGTGCTACTTGTGCATCACCATTAGACTTGCATGTACATACACTCACTTAATTAGCACACACACACACACACACACACACACACACACACACACATTGGAAAGGATGCAGAGAATGGCAACCAAGATTGGGCACACTAGAGATTGGAAATTAACTTGTGAAGAAAGGCTAAGAGACTTACTAACACTACAGGAAAGAAGAAAAAATAGACTTGGTAACAGTCAACAAACTGTTAAATAAGATGGAAGAACAGATAATTAATGATTATTGTTGAGGAAAAGAAGAGAATATGGATGCACAAGAGGATTACAAAATAATTCCATGAAAGAGAGATAATTAGGAAAAGTAGTATTGCCTAGTAGAAATACAGAAGCTTGGAATGAACAAGTGAGAAGATAGTGTGAGCAAAGAGATTGCATCAGTTAAGAGAAAGAAAGTTTAGATAATGTAGGTATGGAGTTGGGATCACACAGCCACATAAGTGTAGCTCAGACTCTCCAAATTTTATTTAGGGGAACCAGAAAAGTCACCAAAGACTGGAACTGAATTTGACTTGCTCAAAATAGTTAATAATATAGGAAGGATACATGATGTGTTGAAAGTAGTGTTGTGTGGTCCACAGGAAGGAGCCATTCTTTGTGCCGCTGCCCCCCAAAGCACGCACCAGACACACACGCTTCCGCTGGTGGCAGGCAGCAGGGGACATGATGTCAGATGAGACTTTCCCTGGTGAGTGTTTCAGTTTATTAGTTTGTTTCTTTTATGGAAATAAGTTTACAATAAGCAGGAAAAGGTTTATAAGATGACACATCTGACAAACTGAGGCTGCATAGCAGGAAAAGATCATTCACACTGATAATGAACTCAACATTTGTCATGACTGAATGAAAACTATATTCTTCATTACAAAACAGTGAGAAAATAATCTATTATAAATAAGGAGGTTGATATAACCAGAATTTGAGCCTGGATTTGACAGGCCAGAAGGACAACCCTCACTTGCCTGGCCCACAAGGCACTTCATACCCAGTCTTGCTTTCCCTCGTGTCTCTGTGTTCTGCCTCACCAGTACACATGCACAACAAGTATCACTGTTGATCTACAATGCATACAATCACTATAAATTGGATAGTATCAATATAATTAGCAGTAGCAGCACTAGAAATAGTAATAGTACTAATAGTGATGGTGGTAGAAGTATTAGTAAGACCAGCAGTAGCAATAGTGGTAGTAGTAATAAATAAAATATGTAGGAGTAAGTAATAAAAGTGGCAAGAATAATTGTAACAATAATGATAAGTAGCGGTAATAGTGATAAAATTGAGGAGTAATGTGTGAATTTTTAGTGCTTCAAGAGAAATAAAGTTGAGCCAGAAAATGTCACCTTCCAAAAAGCTTGTCTATTTTCATTTTGCATTCAATATAGTCTAGAACTTGCCACAAACTAACAGGTTTTGAAATTTTTTTTTTTTTCAGTCTCTTAACATCACAATTCATAGAGTGTCACTGAAATAAAATGATGGGTAGACTGGCAGTCCTCTCACGTATGGAATTTTAGAGTATAGCAAAGTTTTTGTCACTTGCTTTCCATAGTCCACTTAGTTCATTCCTTGACACACTGGGTTTTAGCAGTGTGGCTGGACAGATGTCCCCAGTGCCCCAGTGATGCATGTGTGTATGTGCTTGTATGTGTTGCAGAGGAGCGTGCTGATTGGCATCTGGATAATGTGATGGTGCTGGCCAATGAAACTCTGCCATCCACACTCCACCACACGGCCGGTGATGCTGACTCCTTGCCTCATGTCTGGTTCCTGCACGAGGGAGCCTCCTTCCAGCCAGCATGTGACAGGAACACATCTGTCATGCTC
Source organism: Scylla paramamosain (assembly GCF_035594125.1). Taxonomy (NCBI): domain Eukaryota; kingdom Metazoa; phylum Arthropoda; class Malacostraca; order Decapoda; family Portunidae; genus Scylla; species Scylla paramamosain. The sequence goes on along the minus strand of NC_087162.1, from coordinate 26,195,426 downwards.
TTCTCAGGACCCACTGGTACTTTCCCAATGCCTGTGTACATGTCTCCATGGTGACTCTCTTTGTCTCCTTTCCTTACTTAAGTTCTTATATTAAATTGGGTGGTTGGTAATCTGACTGTGTGTGTGTGTGTGTGTATGTGTGTGTGTGTGTGTTCAGATTGCATGAGTTCTGTAAATTTACTGTCAGCCTCAGGTTCTGGATCATAGCTTACTTTATATCTTCACTAGAAACTCACTCAACAACAAAGTGCTAATTAAGTCACATATTAGGACATAATATTCACACACCTCCTCACTTAAGGATTAATGCCAACACTACCAGTCAGCTGATGCTTTCCTTTGCTCTTCTCCTTATCTCTCCTCCTCCCCAGGCCCCAGATATGCAGAGACCTGGGACGTGCATGCTTCTGGGGCCACCGTGGTTCAGTTTGACATCAAGATCGGGTGTGGTGGAAGTGGTGGTAACAGCATAAGTAACACTCCTTCTGTGGTGGAGCTGCAATATTCAGTTGATAATGGGAAGACCTGGGAGCTGGTGGAGGAAATGTGTGCTCCCCCTGAGGTGGAGTGTGACACTTACCACCTACCATCCACCTTCAGCGCCTCCCTCCATCCATCATGGACACGAGTCACCACCACACTACCAAAGCTGACTGCGTATGACATGATGCAGTTTGTTAAACCTGAACAGTGGTGTACATTGAGCTTCTAGTTTAGGGGATCAAGGTCATTAACATGATACTAAATGTGTTAAAGGCAGTCCAGATACTGTTTTTTTTTCATTGTTTAAACTTTTTTGTAGAAGATTTTTTTCTTATTCATTCTTTTTCTCCTCATTCTGTCATGTCTCATCTGACTTGCTCCTGTCCTTATTGTAAAAAATTTTTTTTGTCAACCTCACCTTGTTTATTCTTCTTGGGGTGGTACAGATAAATTTTAATCTCTTGAAGCAAACAAGCACAGTTACATACATCCACACACACTCAGGAGGATGGGACTGCTACCTTTCCTCTCCTACCAGGAAGCAAGGTCACAACTCCATAGCTTATATCTGGTACCTGTTCACAGCTAGTAAATATCCTACAGCATAAAAACTCTCACAATTTGTCTGTCTGGCATAGGATCAAAGCTGAAGACCTCTAGTTTATGAAGCAAGTATGATAAGTGCTACGCCAAAATAAAGAATGAATTAACAGGAATTAGAAGAGATACCAGAGCAGTTGTTGGCATGAAGTAGTTGGGAATTACAGAACTTCTAACTGAATATTGTTGGTTAAGTTGATAAATGTTAAGCAGATTGAAGTGCTGAGAGTGTTAAGCCAAAGATGTCTTGTAAATATTGGCAATAATATTTCCAGCATGTGAAAAGTTAAACTTCAAGTGTCACTGGAAATACTAATACTGGTGAATGTGGGAGGAGATTCTTTGCCCTGATCCTTTAGGTATAGCATGGAAATGGATAATTAGTTGCACTGGAGTGAGTGTCATGTCAACCATGATCTTTCAGAGGAGAGCGAACAAGGATACGCTTGGTGGAGGGTGGTGATGCTGCTGCCGGGAGCCACATGCCATTCTGGGCCATTGACAACTTGTATGTGGGTGACTCCTGCCCCTGGATGTGCTCTGGTCATGGCTACTGCACTGAGGACCACTCCTGCAGGTACAGCAAGCAGCTTACTACCAAGGAGATTGATAGATAGACAGACAGACAGGCAGGCAGGCTAACAGACAGGCAGCCAGCAGTATAGTGAGACAAAGTGATAGACAGGCAAATATGCAGCTAATATAATCAAACTTACAATCTTGAAATAGAAAATAGTATCACTTTTGGCAGGACAAAAACACAATAATTCTGAGGTAGTTCTTTTTAAGGAGTTTACAATAGTGTGGTGGCCAATGAGGTTCTCTGGGATAAGTTGGTTCACCTTACAGTGGACTGGCCAGTTAGGCATAGGGGGCATCTGTATCAGGCTGGCATGGGTTGCAGCAAGCTATGGTGGAAGGATCACCTCATGGCTGTGTTCTCCTGTAGGTGTGATGATGGCTACTATGAGCCTTTCTGTGTCCCAGCGGAGGCCTTGCCCTGTGAGCTGCTGGACACTTTCAATACTCCAGAGCTTCTTTCTGGCAACTGGTGGGAGGTTCATGGAGCCGAGGTGTCTCAGCGGTGTGGTGTCCTGGTGTCTAAGTCAGCTCTTGTATTCTTTAAGGTAATGAAAATATGTGGCATTAGTGAGTGTCAACAGTGATCCTTGCTATAGGCAACACTGGCCATGTATTCCTGTAATTACTGTACTCTCTGTGACTAGCCACTCCTCTCCTCCAGGACGGTCTGCGTCAGGCATCCACTGTGGACTTGGACATGACTGCTGGTCAGTTCATGCAGTTTACACTCCAACTTGGTTGTGGCAAAAAGAATGGGGGCAGAAGCAAGCAAACCTCAGTCTCCAGTAAGGAGGAACCCAGTGACAGGAAGGCACAACATGCCAGGACCCATGACTTGCTGGTGCAATACTCCACAAATGGTGGCATAACATGGGGCCTTCTGAAGGTAAGAGAGAAACAGAAGAGAGAAAAAGTCTTCTCATTCCAGCTTGCTAATCCCTCACCTCTCACCACTCTGTTTCCCTCTGCAGGAGATACACTACCACTCTCAGGCACAGCCCATCTTCATCTCCATCAGCCTGATGGACTTCCCCCTCGCCCTTACTAACGCCACCAGGTTCAGAGTGTGGCAGCCACATCATGGTGGTGTCTCGCAGCACATGTGGGCCCTGGACAACCTGTTCATCGGAGGGCAGCCTGTCACTCCCAACGTGCTCTATGATGACTTCAGTAGTGACTCCCCAGCCACTGATGCCTGGGTAGACTGGCCAGCGGGGGAAGTGGGCCACATGTGTGCTGAGTAAGTGCCTGCTTTCACCTGGAGGGAAGCTGCTCTACTACAGTATTTTGATCTCTTTTCTCTTCCTCCTTCTCATCCTCTTCCTTTCTTCATATTGAAGGAAGCTGCTCTTCTACATCATTCTGATCCTCCTTCCTCTTCCTCCTCCTCCTTCTCTTTCTCTTCCTTTTCTTCATATTGAGGGAAGGTTTACTGCTATGACATTCTGATCCTCTCTCTTCTCTTCCTCCCCCTTGCCCTCCTCCTCATCCTCTTCCTCATGGTTGTCCTTCTATTTTGATGTCTATGTAACTCATGACTCAGTCTCACATTGGTGGTTTCATGTTATTTCCACTATGTCTGTCTATCTTTGTTTTTGGCTAACAAGCACTTCCTGCTTCCTGACTGGTCTTGTCAATTTCTTGGTTTGTTTGGGTTACTGTAATTCTCCCTTGTTACCAATCAGTCACAGCTTATAGTTTCCTCTCATTTCTACAAGATTATTCCCTAATACACTGAAGGCTTAAATGCTTTTTTAACATTTGCCACTGTGTTCACCACAGCCCAGACTCCCCAAGAGGCTTGGTGTTTGGGTCAGGTGAGGGCCACCATGCACTCTACTCCCGAGACCTGCAGGTGGACGCCCACTCCGTGCTGCAATTTGATGTGAGAACTCACCTCTGTGTGTTGGATGTTGGGGATAGAAAGACTGGGTGGGAAAAAGACACAGGGTGGCAGGAGGCATAGAGCTCAGGATGCAAGGGTGAAAGTAAGATGTTAGGATCACTCACTCAGTCTGAGCCCACTTGTACAACCCTCCACAACTCTGTCTCAAAGATGATCTTGTGCAATGAGTGATGTGGCTTCATGTAATGTGAATAATGTTATTGGTGCATGTTGCAATATAGAGGGATACTCTGTTTATTATATCAGGCTCCTTTGCTTTGTTTTGCATAGTGTGCACTCACTCATGTGCTCTCTAGCCATCCTCTTGATGTCTGTGTCCCCTGCTGCTGTTCTTATGATGAACCAATGGTGTGCTATAATGGTGCGCATGCATGTGGGTGAGTTGTGGAGTACCCGACTACTGCAGTATATATGCTTAACTTACACAGGTGCGAGTTGGCTGTGGGCATGTGACACAGCGAGAACACGCAGTGCAGCTGCAATACAGCCGTGACCTGGGCATCACGTGGCACACAGTGCGGCCCACTTCTTCCCTGGATGACCCTGCCACAAACTGCCTGCATGAGCTGCGCACCCCCACTGTCTTCTACCCCAACAGTGCTCTCAACTGGACCAGAGTTATTGTGCCACTCTCTGACCTGCAGATCTGTGGGTGAGTAGATGCTAGATTCAACCAAGGTTTTGCTGCTGCCACTGTTGCTCCTGGTGCTGGTATCCAGGAGAGCAACATGCATGTGTGCTATCACATGCATGCCTACTCACACCATCAGTCTAGTGTTTGAATGAAGCATGTTTTTAAAAATGAGATGGTCCACTGTTACATTTATGATAGAATGGAACAGCCATGTCAAATATTTGAAATACAGTGGAAAGGAGCAGCAAGTTTTTCAAGTTTGAAAGCTGAGAAAATTCAGCATTATGAGTAGTAATGGTTCAAATAAGAGGAAAGGCAGAGATGTTTACTTCTGCTATGCCAAGAGATTACAGCTCTTCTGAAATTCAATTTGTTTACAGGAGGGTGAGGTTCCGGTGGTGGCAGGGGCAGTATGGATCCCGGGACTCCTCAGAACCTTGGGCTGTGGACAATGTGTACATTGGCCCTGCCTGCATACACCACTGTGGTGGCCACGGCTCCTGCATCAATGGGGACATGTGTGTGTGTGACGAGGGATTCAGCGGTGAGACAACCTGCACGCTGGAGAAGGACAGACCACACTCCCTGACTGAGGACTTTGAAGGTAAGTGAGGCAGCACACACACACACACACACACACACACTCTCTCTCTCTCTCTCTCTCTCTCTCTCTCTCACTGGTCTTTGGCTTAATGTGTCATGTGGCAAGCTGAGGATGGTAGCATGCTCAGAATGCAAAAGTTTTTACTGATAACTTAGTTGTTATTGGCCTGATAACCAACAGTCAACTGCTGCTCAGTCTCCATGAACTTAGGAGATAATAAGGTACACATTTAAATGACTTTCTCTTTTTTTACTTTGCTTTCTTTTTAATGAATATTAACAGCCTCTTTCTTCTAGTTTAGATTGAGTCATTTGGCTGTCTATGTTACTTTGTTTCTCTTGTACTCAGCTTAATGTATCAGTGAGGGACAAGGAAAAATTATATGGCAAAAGCCAAGCCTTACTGTGAGAATTTCCTCCTCCCCACAGCTGGCTTGCCCCAGGAGCACTTGTTGCGCTGGGCAGGTGCTGAGGTGCTCAGGTTCTGTGGGGTGCTGACAGGGCAAGCACTGGTGTTCTCCCAACAAGGCGAGAGGATGCTGGTCACTACAGACCTTGATCTGACTCATGGCAGGTGAGTGGGTCCAAGATTATGAGTCAGTGTTCAGCAAATCTTCATTCATCCTCTTCATCCCTGCCCTAGTGTCATCAGTACACATTTAGGAAACCCTCATTCACCCTCCTTGCTGCTGCCATGTGCCATGAATAGACATTTATAAGTCTCAGTGGTTCTTCTCCCTACTCTTTTTTTTCCCCTCAATTTAGTAATGTCACATTCCTCCCCAGTGTGGTGCAGTTCTACATTCGCTTCGGCTGCATGGACAGCGACCCCTTCAATGGTGATGGCCCCGTGCTGTTGCAATACTCCAGTGATGGCGGCATCTCCTGGGCACTCCTGGCTGAGCTGGTGCCTGACCCTTCTGAGCCTCAGCGTACCCAGCACATCACTCTCACCCTGCCAGGTACATATGGTGATGGCAATGCTGGGTGTTACTGTTCTTGTTGTTGTGGTTCTTTTATTGTTACTCCCATCACCACCACCACCACCATCAGCCTTATCATCACCAGTAAGAGCAGCAGCAACAGTGGCAATAATAACAGCACTTTCCACTCTCACACTGCCAGGTACACTCAGTAAAGGCAATCGTAGTCATTGATGTTCTTGTTGTGATTCTTTAATTATTACTCACCACCACCACCACCACCACCACCAGCCTTACCATTACCAAGAAGAGCAGTGGTGACCATAACAATAAAACACTTTCCAGACTTTTCCAAGACCAACACCACTCGCCTGAGGTGGTGGCAGCCTTCCCATGATGGATCCTTCAACTCACAGTGGGCCCTTGACCAAGTGAGTGCCTTGCCTCTTTACTCTTTCCTCATCCTTTCTTCTCATCCACCATTCCTTTCATCCCTCCTCCTTTACTTATCTTCACCCTGCTTCCTTCCCCTTGCCCTTTGAAGGAGTAATGACACTGGGCACAGAATCCTGCCCTCAGCATGACCTTGTTGAGTCAAATTAATATCTGTTCCTTCATCCTCCACTGCTGGCATGACAACACATCACCATCACCTCTTTCTGCATCTTTGGTAACTACCTCAAAACAAATTAATGTTGTTATTTCACCAATGTAGCCTTATATTCCTTGTTATTGTTCAATTCAGTTGTCAGTCAGGAGAATGGCCTTTTCAGTGGCTCTCCCATATGTATTTTCCTTGTTATTGGTTTGTCATCTTGGCTCTGAGGGATTAATGAAAAAACATCTGAAAAATTAGAGAATTAAACATCTCTGAGCTGTTTCTTAAATCTTTGGTGCAGATCCATGTGGGAACTACAGCACAGGGACTGCCCGCCTTCCTTGACATGGGCACTGGGATGGGGTGGCTGCTGCGGCCCGGCTCAGTGGTGGAGCCTGTGTGTGGCCACGCCCAACCATTCCTCCACTTCACAGGTAAGTCTGCCACTCCTGCACCACTGTCTATCACTGATGATGAGTTGTTAAATATCCAAGCCATAATAACAGCATGCAGTTTTGGTGCCTTTTTGAGAATGACTGCCAATTCATCACAATAAGTGTAGAGAAGAATGCCCAAAAATTACTCAATGATAATGAAACTTGCCTTACAAGGATGGTAAAAGCATGATTTGTATTAAGTACAGGATGACCTGACTGAGATTTGTATATAGGTAAAAAGGACTGAACAAGGATGGTATCAGTAAGATTAATATAGGAAATGATTGTTTAGATCTCTTAATGATTTCAGGAGAGAAAGCTTTATGAGATGGGATGGGTGAGACATAGCAGAGATGAGAAGGATGTGGAAGAAATGGGAAGCATGTGGGAGGAATAAGAAGGGCAATGTAGAAATGTGGGATATGCCAGGGACTGGAGACACTTAGGAGAGATGAGAGGCATGTGGCAGGAATGGGAAGGACATGGCAGAGATGAGAATGGCATGGTAGGGATGAACAAACAGGGCATGGCAGGGACAAAAGTGACATGTTGAGAATGGAAGGGATGCACATGAGGGAAGCAGTGGCTTCAGTACCAAGCAGTATCTTGTGTGCCACAGGTCGTGATGGCTACAGACTGGCAGAGACACCAGACATCATGATGACACAGACCACATTTATCCAGTTCACAGCACTACTCACCTGCAAGGAGCCTGCACCCTGCTTTGGTGAGTGCCAGTGCTGTGGGACACCACTGCATACATAAAAATGAGTTTATGAATCAGAAATGGAGGAGGAACACTTCAGTTTGACAATGGCAGTTATACTTTTTCTCAGAGGTGGAGGTGGAGTACTCAGTGGACCATGGTGCCTCCTGGTGGCCCCTGAGGCCTGCCTGTCTTCCCAGTGATCCAGACTGCACAGAGTACTGGATGTCCTCTTCCCTTACCTCGGACCTGTTTGTTGGGCCATACCCTGTCACCCTGCAGGCTCCTGCACGGTTGAGGTAATCCACATTCACATATAAGTTTATGAACAGACCTCCTTTTCACTGAGGCAGACAGCACACACCTGCCCAGTGCAACCTTTCCTCAGCAGCATCCTTGAGGGAGGAGCTGATCCATAAGGGTGGTTGTGGCTTTAGAAGTTTACTTGTCATAGAATCATAGTATTTATTTCCATGATAATATTATGCTCAATTGCTACCATCTTGACACAAGCCCTTAGACTGACACACTGTATTGCAATGGAACTTTTCCCCTCATCCTGTATACCTGAGATAATGATTGGGTGAATTAACAGTTATGTTGGGGAACATCTATGGAACAGGTGAGTGTTGCTGTGTGTGCCTATATTCCAGTGCATTGTGCCAGTCATGTAGCCAGGTGCAAGAGACAGATGTTTGCCTCCTCCAACTTGATGAGCAGTGTGGGTTGTGTCACTGAGGTAGCAGCAAGTACAGGTATAAATCTTATACCCATGAGCACTGGTGGTGTTTGGCTGGCCCTGAGTGGTGTGTGTCTTGCAGGAGGGCTGAGATGGGGCGAGTGAGGTGGGTGCAGCAGGCTGGGTGGCGACAGCAGCACACATGGAGCATCTCTCACGTATATGTGGGCAGCGAGTGTGTCCTCAAGTGTTCTGGAAGAGGCCTGTGTGATGCTGGACTGTGCCACTGCCACAAGGGTTGGACAGGTAAGCACCACTGACTCAAGTGTGAATGCCACATTGTAGTACATATAACTGTGTATTTTCTAGTGTGTGGTGTACCAAATATCTTGAGGGTTGATGTCTGTGATGGTGTTGAAGTGTTGTCAAGGCTCAGTGTTGCATTGCAGGAGAGGAATGCAAGGAGCCAGTCACTCCCCTGCCAACCTTCCTGGTGGCTGACTTTGAGGGTGAAGCATGGGTGCTGGAGTGGCAGAGGGCAGTGGGTGGCCAGCCCAGTGATCAGTGTGGACCTGTGGCCTCTCACCATTCCCTCCACTTCCAGGGGGTAAGAAAGGGCTGGGAGGATGTTGTAAACTACCTATGGTTTCATGTAGTTAGCACACACACACACACACACACACACACACACACACACACACACACACACACAAGAAAGGAACCATGCTTATACTGTCCAGTTTCCATACCTATTGATATAAATTTTAGCCATAAAACCATGAATTCACTTTGTATGGACTGTGTGTGTGTGTGTGTGTGTGTGTGTGTGTGTGTGTGTGTGTGTGTGTGTGTGTGTGTGTGTGTGTGTGTGTGTCTATTGGTCTCCAGCATGAGCTTGGCAGTGACTCTCACCACAATGACAGGGTTGCAGCAGGTATCTGGAAACCAAAGACCTGGATCTGCGTGATGCACTCTTCGTCCAGTTTGACCTGAAGGCAGGCTGTGTGGAGGCTGTGGCAGGGCAGGGCTTGCTACTCCTTCAGGCCTCCTGTGATGCTGGAATTAGCTGGACTACTCTCAAGAAGCTCTGGCCACCACACCACCACCCTGTGTTAGTGTTCCATCTTCAGCCTCTCTCTCTCTCTTCACTGCAATGTTGCATCTCTTGTTGTCTTCCACCACTATTTTCACACTAACTGCTCTCCTGATCTTGCTAACTGCATGTCTCCCCTCCTCCCCATGGCCTCACTGCACATGACTTTCTACTTGCTCTAATCTTTATTCTGTCCACCTCTCTAATGCAAGAGTTGACCAGTATTCTCAATCATTTATCTCTTTTTCTGGTAAACTCTGGAACTCCCTGCCTGCTTCATCATTTCCTCTTTCCTATAACTTTAATTATTTTAAGGGAGAAGTTTCAAGACACTTATCCTCCAATTTTGATGATCCCTTTTTACTTTTATTTAGAAACTGACACCTCATTAGGACTCTTTTTTTTTTTCTTGTTGTTTTTGTTGCCCTAGACCAGTGTCTCTTACATAAAAAAAATTTGCCACATCACTGATCTGTTGGTCTCCCTTCTTGCTCTCCTCTTCTCTTTCAGTTACTCAAGATGAGGGCTGTCACCTTTACCTTTGACTTTCCTCATCACTCCCTATGATTCATGATGGAGAGGCATTATTTTAACATTTTCTCACCTCTGTGAAATATAGTAAAAGTTCTGTTCTCATTTGGTTCCTCAGTTAATGTTCCACTGTGACTGTTCCAGATTAACCATCAAAATCATCTGATCCTTTCAGTTTGACACTACTGTTGTGTTCTTATTTGGTTCCTCAGTTAATTCCAATGTGACCATTCCAAATTACTCAACAAAAATCATCTGATCCTTTCACTGTGTCACTCTACCCTCCACGCGTCATCCCAGTCACCATAGTATTTACAAAAAAAGTGCACTTATCCTCAATACCTGTGATTAGCATACAAGTATCAGATGTTTGTGGGTGTCTCCTCAGGTATGTATGGGTGGAGGTGCCAGAGAGCCTGCGGTGCCTTGGAGGGCGTGTGAGGTGGTGGCAGCCTCATGCCGGGGACACTCACCACTTTGACTGGGCAGTGGATGCAGTGGTGGTGGGCGGCAGTGTGAATCCACCCGACACTCTGACATACACCCACCCTCACCACCTGGCACCGCCACTGTGGCTCCGCCGATACAATGCCAAGCCAGGTGAGGCATGAGGACTGGAGGCAGTGTAGTGATAGTTCATTAAATATTTGTTTTTCCACAATTCTAAGCCAGGTAAACTGCAAGGATTAGAAACAATGTAGTGATAGTGCATCAAATATTTCTTTCCACAATGCCAAGCCAGGTGAGGTGCAAGAATCACAAACAATGAAGAAATAGTTCATTAGATATTTCTTTCCACAATGCTGAGCCAGGTAAGATGCAGGGATTAGAGACAATGTAGTGATGGTTCATTAAATGTTTGTTTTTCCACAATACACTACAGCTTCTGATACCACTTGTTAGGAAATCACAGATGCCCAGGCTTGTGTACATGCTTCCTGCTTTATCCAGATATCAAGCAAAAAATATATGGTGATATTGAGGAAAAAGAACCCATGGAGGTTGAGAAGATGAGATGCTGGAGGATTAAAGATAAAAGGGAAGATAAAAGTAATAGCAAAAAAAATGATGTGCAAGGAGACAGCTGCAAAAAGAGAAATGGAAAATATGATAAGTAGATAGAGGACTGCTGGCAAATATTTAGGAAAGATTTGCAAATGTTAAAGTTAGAGGCTTATAATAATGATGCTGCAGTATGTGAAAAATGAGGTCAAAGAAGGTTTGTGTGTGAGCCTTAGTGATCCATTTGGTTTGCTTGTTGTGACATAACACATTTTGGCTGCTGTGTTGTCACTGATTTATTCACCCATACATAATTACTATTACATTACATTACATAATGATTCATCTCCTCTTTAGTAATGTATTGTGGAGATAAACTTTGGCTATTGACATGCTGCTGTGGAGTTAGTGACACAGCTCAGCAAACAGTACAACAGTGCATGAGTAGTGGAGGGACTGTGTTCTAGTACCAATATTGTCCTCCCTTGTTGCTGAGTTGTACACCTCCCCCTTTTCTTTAGTTCTGAGCTGTAGAGGTAAATTTTGGTTATTGGCATGCTGCTAGGAAGTCAGTGATACATGACTCAGCAAACAGTACAGCAGTGCATCAGCAGCAGAGGGAGTGTGTTGTAGTACCAATGTTGTCCCCTCTTGTTACAGAGTTGTACTGTGACCACCAGCTGCCTATGTATGTGATGAGGTCCACACCTGCTGAACCTGCCCTGCTGCAGACCACAGACTTGCAGGTGTGTACCAACCTAGTTTTCTTGTATTACAGCTTCCAGTCTTCTTTTCATGAATTCTTGTTATTTATTTACCATCCTATATACAGATACCCATATAGGTCTCTTTTCACTTTTGTCATTTCCAGTATTGGTGACAAATGTATAACACTTCCTTTCCCAACTCTTGCTCCATCCACAGATGTTAGTCAGATTATTTAGTAACCTTTAGGCATGTCACCAAGAAGAGCATTGGTGCCAAAACTGATCCTTGTAGCACTCCACCATCTATCTTTCTCCAGGCTGATTATTCCTCTTTTAATATTGTGCTTCTTATTCCTCCTTTCAAAGAGCTTTTTTTAATGCAGGTTTTGATCCTTCCTTTGAATCCACCTAAGTTCTCTACTTTCTGAAGCAGCTTCACCTGAGATGGTCTATAGTTAAGCAATAATGAAAACTGAGATATCAAGACATAGACAATATAGAAGATAAATATACGTGAAAATAGACAAAAAAGCTAAACGATGCTGAGTTTGCTGTCACTTTTAATTTCATCCATTCAGAAGAAGATATAAATAAATGAATAAATAAACAAAATAATTCTAAACTTATGGGAAATTAATCCTTAAAAAACAAAAATTATGAAGCTCTCAACACACTGAACTCCTGAAGCTTAACTGAGACCAAGCTTACTTTGACAGATTGGTAAGAACCACGTCCTCAGCTTCCGTCTGGCACTGGGCTGCAATGCTTCCTGGGACAACACAGTGCCACCCATCAGGTACCACATTCACTCTGGCACTCACTCCCTTATTCACTTATTCACTCTGACATTCACTCCCAACATCAATGAGTCACTCTGTAATTCACTTCTTCCTTTCTAATTTCCCTATTTTTTTTCTATGTATTTATATACTCACTGCACTCATTCCCTTCTTCCTCCTCTCCTTTCCTCCCTCTGTTTATTCACTCATTCACTCCTTCTTTTACCAGCAAATTCATTACATTACTCACCCACTTACACATTCACTCACTCTTGGGTCTTGGGTCTTGGGTCATGGTTTGCTGTGCTTTGGGAGCTGTATGGTGGAATGATCACACAAGGTCAATATAATTTTGTTTAGTGAGAAAGTGAGTAGGATGCACTAGGGTGATCTACAGACTGTTCCTTTCCACCAGGGACAGCAGGGCTAAGAGTGTGTATGATGTGTGTATGAGTGTGTGGTGCTTTATCTGGGCCACTCCACATGGGATTGCTGGCTTGTTAAATAGATAGATAGATAAAGTAACAATAAGGTTTCAGTTATGTGGGTCATTCTAGAAAGCTATATTGTGTCACAAGCACCACAGCCAATTGAAGATACACTGGAGTTTCTGTAAGGGAAAGGTGAGGCAGAGAGGAAAAGCAGTGTCACAGGAAGGATTTTAGATTTAAGAGAAGTGAAGAAGCCATTAGAAGAGTCAGCAGGAGGCATCAAGTCAAGGCTGGCCTGACTTCTTTTCTCCTCCTTAGCTTGGGACTGAGAGATGGAAATATTCAACACCTTTATCATTTCCATATATGTAAAATTCAGCTATATGTGTATTGAAGCATTATGAACATAGAGAGCAGGCTGCAGCTTCCCTCCAGTAATATCAAGACACAAAGGGGAACAGTCACAGAGAACAGAGAGATCATGAATGGACAAATTAAACAAACATTTATTTCACTCGCTTCCTCACTCCTGTGTAGGCTGGAGTACTCGCTGGACTTTGGACACAACTGGCAACTGGTGCGGATGCTGTGCCTACCAGGGAACAACAGCTGCAGCCACGTGGATGATGCCTCAGTGTTCTATGCACCGCTGGCTTGGAGCAGACATGTGTATCCACTCAGCCATATCAGCCCCTCAAAGTGAGTGTGAGGAGCATGGAGGGTCCCAGGGGGTGGAGGGACTGGGTGTGGAGGGAGGCACTAGAGTTTTTTTTATGTTAGAGAGACTGACCTAGGGCAACAAAAAGGAAGTACAAAAAAAAAAAGGTCCACTGAGGTACAGGTCCCCACAGAAAACAACCAAATGGATTATCCAAAGTTGGAGGATAAGTGTCTTGAAATCCCCCTCTTGAAAGAATTCAAGTCATAAGAAGAAAGAAGTACAACAGGCTGGGATTTCCAGTTTGCCAGAAAGAGGGATGAAAGATTGAGAACACTAACTCTTTCACTGGTGAGGTGGACAGAATATGGGTAAAAGTAGAGTCTTGTGCAATGAGGCCATATGAGGAGGGGAGGCATGCAGTTAGCAAAATCAGAAAAGCAGTTAGCATGAAATTAGCAATAAAAGATAGCAAAGAGAGACAAGAGTGTGAAGAAATGAAGTCTGAAGCAGCTGTTAAGTAACACATGACTGACCATGAAACTCTACAGGTATGTCAGATTTCGATGGATACAGGAACGTTCATCAGATGTGTCAGAGTGGCACAAGTGGTCTCTGAGGGACGTGTACATAGGGCCAGCCTGTCCCAAACACTGCCTGGGCCGGGGCTCTTGTCTAGAGGGGCGTTGTCATTGTGATGTTGGCTATGCAGGAGACCACTGCCAGCACCTCACCATTGATAATGTGGTGAGTAGTAGTAGTGGTGGCAGCACTCTTACCACACTGGCCTGATGCTACTTGGGTTTTCTTTGCCCTAAACTTGTCTGTTCCTGTTTAATCTTTATTGAAGCTCCATTATCCTTGACTATTTGATGTGCACTGTATTCTGCTTCAAGCTTTTTCAGTTTTACTTTCTGAGGAACATTTCCAGCCTGGACAAAGCTTCCTGGCTAAAGTATGTTTTCTACTTCTTTTTCAGCCATACATCCGTGACCAGTTCTCTGCAGGAGTGTTCCTGCCCCACTTTGTGCAGGTGCAGGGAGGGCTGCTCTCTGGTGGCTGTGGCAACCTGGAGGAGCCGCCCGCTGCCACTTTCCAGGGCGCCAACACCCGCCTGCTGCTGACCCGACCTGTTGACACCCGCAGTGCAAAGTTTGTGCATTTCCTGCTGAACATCGGCAGCCAGCATGGCCACAGTGTGTGCCAGCCAGCCTCTCACCGGCGACACAATGTGCTGCTCCAGTACTCTCTGGATGGAGGTGTGGCACCAGTGTGATGTTCAGAGTGGACAGGTCACTGTATGTGCCACTCTGAAGCACCACTCAAGTTTTCTTATAGCATGGTTTGTTAGGCAAACAAGAGGCTCACCTGTTAGGGACACACAGAAGGAACTTAGCAAATGAAAGTCAATCTAAAACCAAAACAAGAAAATTTCAACTGTAGAGCTACAGTTTAGTTTAGTAAAAATGGCATCAGCCATCTTTGTGTGATGATTTGTGTCATTTCATGGTGATCCTGATACCTCAGTTCAGTGTTTTGTGTTGGCCAGCATGACCTGATATCTCTTCCCTTCATCATGGCCTGACAATCGTAGGAGTGAAGGGAAGGTAAGAAAGGGAGGTTGTAGCCATGAGGTCAGTGTGTGACAGAGCCTAACCAACAGTGTTCCACAGGCATCCAGTGGGAGCTGCTGCGTGAGCTGGATCATGCCCTCTACACACGCCCAGGCAAGGAGTACATCCACCTACCACCACAAGCCAGGGGGCCAGCCACCTCCTTCAGGTGTGTGTTTGCCTCACTGTCGCACACAAGAAAGGAGACATGCTTGTACTGGCTCATCTCCATCCATCTACAAGTATCCAACTTTTCCTAAAGTCATGAATACTTTTTGCACGGACCTGTTTTCTAATTCAGATTATTCTTGACTTCTATGCTTCTGTGTGGAAAGCTGTGCTTTGTAATGCCTCTCCCACAAGTGATCTTCTTCAGTTTTCTTATGTCTTTTTGTGTCCACTTTGCTCCACACACACAGGTCATATTCTTGCCTTCCAGGGTGGAAACAGATCAGGTTTCAGTGGCTTGGATTTCTGCACCAGGATAAAAGTTTTAAAACAGTAAATGGTGTAGTTTGCTCTCTCATGTGTCACTTTTGTGTACAGGTTCTGGCAGCCAATGCAGGAGCTGACACCACCTGCCTGGTCCCTGGATGACCTGTTTATTGGCGGCTCAGAGATCAGTGCTGCAAATCTCCTTGATGAGTTGGATGAAAACATCAAGGTGGGTATGCAATGTAGTGAGAGTTTAGGTTGCCTGTTCAGGAAGGTGAGCAGTATAATCAACCTATTATAATTGATGACTCATATTTCTGCTGGTCTTAACATAAAAGAAACATCAAATGAACACATGTATTTCTCAAAGATTATGCAAAATCAAAGTACTATACTTGATAGCTAATGAACAGAGTTTTCAAAGAGAAATATCCCAAATAACCAGGTTGCATCCTAGAAGGACAAGTTGAGGGTTTGGGTGCTTTGCAAGAGTTAGTTGAGGTGGTGCAGTGACAGCATTGCTTTGTAAGATGAAGTGCAGGCATCTTGTAGGTAAATGAATGGAATGGACTCAGTAATCAGATTGTTTGTGTTGAGCTGTTAGGGAGATGTAAAAGAAAATTAGAAAAATTTATGGATTGGGGGTGATAGGTGGAAATATGTGGGTATGTTTCATACAGGGACTGCAGTTTCATACAACCTTCCTGTAGTTTCCCTTACTTTCTTATGCTCTTATCTCTTTTACTGATATGTCTCACACCTACTTTGGTAGTTATGAATACCTTCTACAGTACCAGTGTATATCAGTGGTATTTATTTACCATTGCTTTTATCATTATTGCTGAACATGAAATGACTCCAGTCGTGAGGAGACAGAACACATGACAAGGTAAATATATGAGGTTGTAAACAATAATTGGTTGTGTACTAGACATGAGGATCTGTGCCTGGCAAGCCACTTTCTGCTTTAAAATTTATTTTTAATGACAATACTCATGCCTTGAAAATATGCAGACACAAGATAATAATGTAGAATATTAAAAAGTATGTAAATACTGCAGAAATTTGTACTTAACATAACTTTGACTGTCTGACTGTGATGTTTATTTTATCCAAAGTTCCTCAAATTGGGAGCAGTGTGTAGGCCGCCTGCCATGTATACAGTATAAGGTACACACTGTAATGGGGTTCCATAAAGATTAATGTACATGAAACTTTTGAATAATGGGAAAGTGGGGAGGACTTTGAATTTTTTGGATAAAAGTAGGATTCTTTATTCTTCCTACTAAAACTGGAGTGTGTCTTACATGTCCATGCTCCTTCTAGACCACCAAATGCTGTAACAATTTTAACTATTGTAAAAATTTGCTTTCTTTGCTAAATTTCAAAACAGAACTAGAAAGAGCAAACTAATCAAGACCATCACTCTCTTCACCTCCAGGTATCAGACTGGTTGTTTGCACCACTCAGCCACAGCGAGAGGAACTATTGCTCCCGTGGCAATGACTCCTCCCTGGTGTGGGGCGCCGACTCTCCAGGCCAGCGGGAGATCACTACTCAGGAGCTGATCATCCAGGAGGGACATGTGGTCCACTTCAAGGTGACTGATAGGCTGATAGACTTCCCTCCTACTTGTGGCTGCTTACACACACTGCATATAAGGAAAGGAAGACCCCAATACTTTCCTCCTAGTTGTGGCTGCTTACACACACTGCATGTAGGGAAAGGAAGATCCCAATACTTTCCTCTTACTTGTGGCTGCTTGCACACACTGCACATTAGGAAAAGAAGACCCCAATACACAAGAAGACATTCAGTGAATTCAAAAGAGGGAGATACTTGAATAACATAAAGGAAATTTAGCTTCCTTCATAGAAATCTAGAAGTCTGGAATAAACTAAATGAGAAGCCATCAACAAAAAGTGTGCTTCAATTCAGAGAAAGACTGGATTAAGACAGAGATGGAGATAGGACAACATGAACATACCACAGGGCCTGTGAAGTACAGCTATGTAAATAAATACACACATCCACTATACAGCTAGATAAATGCAGAACATACAATAATATTAAATAGATACTCACATGCAGTATATAAGTAAATAAATGCACATATGCACTATACAAGTAAATAAATACACACATGCACCACTATTAAGGTCTCACTTTGGCTTACCAGGTGTCAGTGGGGTGTGAGGAGGAGAGCCAGGAGTGCGGGAACAGTCCTGGGGTACGCTTGGAGTACAGTCTGGAGGGTGGTGTGCGAGGATGGGACCTGGTGAGGGACCTGTGTCTGCCCGGCTCCTCCCCAGACCCAGACTGCCATCCATACACCTTCCACCCGCAGTCTGTGTTTCACACTGACACTCATGGTTCATGGCAGCGAGTCACAATCCCCCTGCCGGAGAAGACGTGGGCCAGGTGAGCCCTCCATCACTACTTTCTGCTGCACTCAGTGCTACACTCACTGCTGCTGTGTGGTGGCCCTCCACTACACACATTTCATGTATGCACTGTGTAACATAATGATTATTAAATGACAAGTTCAGAATAAATAGAAAACAAGTAGTCAGAAATCATCAGAAAATTGTCTGGAATGTGGAGTTTGTATTTCTACACATGTAAAAGGTAGTGTTACATTTCTCATTGATAACTGTTTGCTGTCAATTTTATTTATGGAGATCATTTCTGCAATTATGGTACTAAGATATGTCTCTTGATTGCTCTTGATACAATCCATGATTGTGTTTCTTTGCCACAGCACCACACAACTGCGGTGGGTGCAAGAGGCGGGCGGACCAGGAGGCAGCAGAGTGACACCATGGTCCCTGGATGATGTGTATGTAGGGACCCCATGTCCATCTCACTGCCACGGCCGTGGTGACTGTGTGGGTGGCGGTTGTCGCTGTGATGCTGGATACTTTGGTTAGTGCCTATTTCTTTACAGGTATTTTTAGCCTCTTGTCCTTCCCATGGCACATATACCATGCTGGCTCAATTCTGCTGCCAGCCAGCATGGCTTGCTGTCCTGTCTCTGTGGAGGCTCTTGTATTGTTTGCATTTTGGATCACCTTGATTTCTTTCTGGTATTTCAATGCTTCTTTTTTATTCTCATTATATGACTTGCTTCTATTTTTATTGTGCTCTTACATAAACAGTTATAGTAGTAATAGTAGTAGGGTTACTACTGAGGCAGCAGTCTGTACAATCCAACACTCAAGCTGGAAACAACCTGCTTTTGTGTAGCACATGAAGTGGACAGGCAGCTTGCCCTGTGCACATCACTAGTAGTCTTCCTGGTGGTGCATGCAAGCTGGGTTAAGCCTGATTGATGTGGTGCAGAGTAACAGATGGAAAGAGCCATATCTTGATCCTCTCTAGAATTCCACAACTCTTCTGTGTAGGTGAGACGTGTGAGCCAATCCCGTCCCGCAAGGCACCACTCCCCACCAGCCTTGTGGAAGGCTTTGAGGGTGGTGTGAGTGCCAATTGGGCCTCAGTGACAGGTGGTGGTGTGGGGCTGGGATGCAGCTCCCTGGCACCATATGCTCATGGCAAGCATCTCTACTTCTCTGGCTGTGGCACACGGCAGGCCCGCACTGTGGACCTTGACACACGCACTGCAAGGTATGTATTGCATGCTTGGCTCCTCCTCCTCCTCTGTGTGGTGTGAAGCTTTCTGTCCTAATTAATCTAAAGCACAAAAAGAAACAAGGATAACAGAAGACCAACCGTGGACTTTACTTTTAGGAAAGTAATGTGCTAGGGTGTTAATTGTTACATCATGCAAACCTTTAAACATACACTGCTGATCAGGGAGGAGCCTACCTTGGCAGCTGCTCCTCAGACTTTTGATAGAGCAGCTTGATGATATCAGGGCAAGAAGTTTTCAAGGAGACTGGCTCTCAAACAAGCCTCATAGACTATCAGGAATTGTATTGAAATGAATATGAAATAACTATCCTTTATAATTTTGTTTAATAATTAATGACTAATTCAGCTGATGTTGAGTTCACAAATACTGTTGCCTTAACTAACTAGTACTAGTACTAGTACTAGTACTCCATTGTTTATTTTACTTTATAGCCAATAGTGGTGAGTTTTTTTTTCAAAGTGAAGAGAAGAGAAGGCAAGATCTTAATTAAACTTAAAGGATAAGCACTGGTGTGTAAGTTTTCTTCTTTGTCCCATACAGCAAGCTCATGTTTGTATTGCGCATTGGGAGCCACGATGGGATGCCCTCCTGCCACGTGGAGCTGAGTGACCCACAGCGAGGCCTGGACAAGGGGATCGTGCTGCAGTACTCGCCTGACAATGGTGTCTCCTGGACCACCATTAATGTGCATGATCCACTGGACTTCAAAAAGGTGATGACCTCCACTTATAGGCAATGACTGAAGTGTGTGTATGGATGTGTGGGTGTGCATGTAAATAGTTGTTTGAAATAAAAAGTTATTAGTAGTAGTAAGAGTGGCAACAGGGTTATTTTAGCAGTAGTAGTAGTAGTAGTAGTAGTAGTAGTAGTGCTGTGTTGCAGCTCAGGTGGCAGGACACAAATTTGGTGGTTAGAGGAAAGGTTGCCAGCCAGCACAAGACCAATAGTCTCTGTGGTGTCTCCTGCATTAATACATGGGTCAATGTGGCTCAAGCCTAATGCTCCTCTCATTGCTTGCATGGGAAAGTATTCAGCCTGATGTAGAAATATTCCACAAAAAATGTTTTATCCCTAAAAGTGAGGATAATTTGTTGTTGTTGTGTTTGGGTAAAGGTTAACTGGCATTGATATTTTGTCCATTTAGAGACCTTTGTCACCAACATCATCACAGCTGATAATTCTAAATTACTCCACTCCATTCATATAGACAACTGTTTACTGTACATCATTAAAAAGAAAACATAACACAGAAGTCAAATTCAATGAAAAAGAAATTGTCACAATTCAAAAGAAACCAATGATAAACTATGTTTTTGAGAGCACATAACATCACATTACCTTATATGAAAATACCAACTAGTATTTCATTTTTTTCCACCCATCTTTGGTCCAGGTTCACACACACACACAGTCACACATACACACACACATCTTGCTGTATTTTTCATAATTTATCATGAAGTACATATATGTCCTGCCTCAGTTTGGAGAATCAGGATGCACCAAATCAGGATGCATCACATGCAAGAAAATTACACATAAAGACTTGCTACATACATGTGGATGATGGTCAGCAAAGTTAATACATATATAGAATGTTTCTATTTGGTGGTGCAGCCTTCCTCAGGGTCACCATGAGAAGATTCATAATTAGTGCTTTATGATGGTCTGCCACCAGTGTGGCCTTGGAGTCTCAGCTGTCATTCTCTGGCACACAGGCGCGGCGAGTGGCATACAGTCTGCCTCAGGAGGCGCGGGTGTATGGGCTGCAGCTGCGATGGTGGCAGCCAGTGCATGATGGCCCCAGCACTGACCAGTGGGCCCTTGATAATGTGGAGATTGTATTGTAAGTTGTGCTCTCTCTCTCTCTTTCTCTTATATATACACACACTATATATATACACACATGCCAGGCAATGCAGCACATTGTTTATAACACTCTGCTCCTCCCATGCCAGGGCCCAGCGGAGAGACACAAGCAGCTACGACGTTCAGACACTGCATGATGCTGAACTTTGAAGGAGGCGCCCTGTGCTTCACCGCCATTACTGCCCTGAAACAGAACATTTGAACTCTGCTACACCCATGTGAAGGATTCCTCCCAGCACCACACTACACATAAGCCATAAGGCGACCCATGATGAGCAGCAGAACCCCATGTAGCTCCATGGCAGTCATTGTCGCTCACTGACACCTTGCTAGCCACACCTTGTTGCTTCACCCTAATTTTCACCTCAAAGCATTGTTTATAATATGATGAATTGTTCTGAATCATTGTCATCACTCGAGACTCATTTCAGGGACCAACAGAAACTTCAAGAAAATTCATGCTTTCCCTTGGAGCCATCATGGTGTCAGTGTTCTCTCTCTCTCTCTGTAAGGTGAATGACTGACCAGTCATCACAAGAAGGACAAACTTTGGGTAAAGTTATAACAGGATGGTTTCTTGAAATTAGGCTTTTATCAACAACTACAAGTACATTGGCTGCTTCTGTTTTCTTTCTCTTCTGCTTTGCACAATCTTTAGCAATATAGACTGGGTTTTATTTCATGCATGTGCTGAACACCTGTGGCAGGCTTGGCTCTCTCCATGTTAAAGATTGAAAAATATGCACAAGAAGAAAGCATTCCTCACACAAACTCTACAAAATATCAAAGCACACCTCAATGCTAGCCCATCACATGGAGCTCCTCAGCTACTTGGCTGCTTGACTACATACCATTATCAGCAGCATGACTGGATACCCAGTCAAGAAGTTTAAATCTGAGTTTGGCAAGTTCCTGAGGGTAATGCCTAGTAAATTCTTTTGGCCCTTTTGCTTTGGGGACTGGCAACTCAGTTTCCCTTTTCCATATAGTTTTGTTGCCCTTGATCAGTACCTATCTAAAAAAAAAAAAAAAAAAAAAAAAAAAAAAAAAAAAAAAAAAAAAAAAAAAAAAAAAAGGTTACTCTTGGGATATGTCAGACACCTTTGCCTGTGGAGCAATGTTCAATGCCTTACTGGACTAAATTTATCATCACAGGAAGGATGTCATCTACAGAACAGCAGAAGACCGCTGGTGTTGCAAGGCATGAACAGTCTCATCTAGAAAATGAACTTACTCAATAGTGATGCCCAAGTACAAAGAGGGAACTGGTTCACTGCAGCTGTCTGATGACTGAACCAAAGCCAATAGAAAGGAAGACTGGCCCACCACATGGCCCAATGACTTACCCATAAGTTATCACAAAAGGAAAGAGTAAGACCAGAGAGAATTCTATGGTTTGATGGGACAATCTCTGTTGATAAGAGTGGAAGATTGATTGGTAAACAACACTCCATTCTCCATTGCAGGCCCACCTCTTTTTACTGACTTTGATTGCACTGTTCCTGCTTCTCCCTTCACTGATGTCATGGGGCCTTTTTTGTGTGTTTTCCTGCAGATTTCTTGACTATGAGGGTAAATGCAAATTGTTATTACATGTGGTTTGCTGCGTGGGACATCCAGGTCGCCATGGCTGCCTCAGAGTGTGTGGAGTGTGTGTAGTCCTGTGGAATACATGGACAAGTACAAAGTTTTCTTGCAGTATTTCATTCCAAATGCAAGATGATCATAATCTGTGTACTTAAATTGAAGTACAAGCATGTACTTTCAGTACCATTTTGTAATATATTCTTGTACAGACTCCAAGATCCCGTAATTCAGTTAGTAAGTGCTTTTCACAAGTACTCTGTATTGCTTCCACATTGTGGCTTTTGTCCATGTAACGTTATTTTTCAGCTTTATTGAAGCTGAATATTGTACACAGTACACATGCATGTGAATGTTAAATGGTGGAAGTCTTCATGTTTACATCATCTTCACTGTTGCAGACTAAACACAAGACCTCACTTTTAAGGCAGGGTCACACTGGCTGTGATGTTACTCTAGATATGGAATGCCACGTCCTGACACTGGTGATGCTTGCGATGCAAGTATTCACACCATGAGTAATGATGTGCTATGCCTTGTGCCTTCTCTTCCAAGAGGAGGAGTGCAGTGACAAGTGATAGCATGCCCTTGTTGCTCAAAGTGATTCACAAATTACTCAGGACACACATGCATCAGCCAAGCTATATGTCTGAAAAAATCGCTGGGCAAGATACATGAGCAACAATCGCACACATTGCAAGCATAGCACTGCATCTGGTGTGAACACCCTTATTTAAAAACACTGTAGCAACTGGAATCTACATGGTTTTGCAGTGTGCACATCCTATATCCAGAGTAACATCACAGCCAGTGTAAACTCGCCTTTACTTATGAGTGAGAAGCTGTAATGACTGCTGAGCCAGGTTCCAACATCCAAGGGAGTAATGGTGAAAGTCAAGCAAACTTCACAACACCTTAAGGTTGATGATCAAATTTTAAAATGTCACCCTGACCTTAGTAAGCTCATCCCATTTAGTGACCATTCAATCAGCTCAACTAATATTCAAAAATATTTCCAAAATATATTTCAGATACATACAAATATTTGTATGTATCTGAATTCAAAAAGCATATCTTTAGTTTCTTTGTACTGATGCTTAGAATTGTGGATTCCTTAGTACTTTACTTTATTGTAATTAGTTATCGGTGACTCATATATACTACTTAAAAACAATCATTTGCTTATGTTGTATCAGTGTTGTCTTCTTAGTTCCCTTGTCTCACAGTCATCAAGATCTGTATTTAGGCTTGTTAAAAACTGTACCTCCAGTCTGCCCAATGCTCATTGTACCATTGCCACCTCAGATGTTGTAATAAACTAATAATTTATCTGTTCTATGTAAACATGGTGTAAAGTTTTCTTGGCCCCAAAATCAAAGCAGAGGTAATATTGATAACAGACATTATGACATGGCAGTGAAAGCAGCATGCACAAGCAACTATATTAAATTTTATTATGAAAATTTATGTATGTGTGAGTGTTTAGTGCCTTGTCTGGAACATCCTGTGTGGAATTGCCAACCTAGTATATAAAGATTGATTTTTCTTTTTCTTTTTTTCACATCTATGAAAGCTTTAAAGGAGGATATCAGAATGCGGGCTAGCTTGCCTGTATTCTAGCTATGTAACTAATGAAAATTGTTAGACATATGTTTTGCATTTTTCCATCTTTTGCAGAAGTAACTCAAAGACCTGATCTGTGAAAATGTGCATATTGCAATACTTGTATTCTTATTCAGCAATGACATAATTAGTTACCATGTGGGTTCTGTTGAGAGAGCATTTGCTGCTGTAAAGCTGTTGACCCCCAGTGACAACAAAGAAAAGGAAGGAAAACCGAATTGCAAATAGGAGTGTTTTGAAGAGCTGCATGAAGAACTTTGTAACTGATATGAGGAAAGATTCAAAATACAAATACATAGGAAAGACTGATATGAGAGAGAAAGACTTATATGAGAGAAGAAGTGAGAGATGGTATGAGGGTGAATGTAGTTTTGAAAGGTACTCCTAAATTGATTGAAATTTTTTTTTTTTTTTTTTTATGTACATGAGGCCACATGTTGCTGTACAGAATGGCATTATTGGTAGAGAAAATTTAAAGTCAATGAAGTAAGGAACTGATGGAAAGGCATAAATGGAGTGTTTAGATGTTGAAATTTGGAATGAATCTGAAGAGTAGTTTGTTTAAAGCAGTAGTGATACATAATTACATACCACATTGGATGGGGCTAAAGCATGGAATATGACAAGAGAAAAGACCATATCTAATGGAAATCTGGTGTCAGAGGAGCATGTATTAATAGAGAGGGAAATGAGGTGCAAAAAAAGAATTAGTGATGAAACAGAATTAGCTTGTCAAGGAAAGCAAGGAATGTTTTGATGGTTTGAGCATACAGAGAGAGAACAGAAGAGGATGTATTGAGAAAAAAGATAGTTAGATTTAATGTTAGAGGTGTAAGGCTAAAGGAAGACCACATAAGATGGATAGGTAGTTCCACGACCACGTTAGGATGTGGAAGAATTGTATGGATGTAATGGATGCGGAAGTGTACAATAGGGATGAATGGAGAACAATGTGAATGCATTAATGGTGATGCAGCAATGAGAATCTGAATGAGAGATTCTACAGCATCTGATTCTCTTAGGTGATCAGATCAGCTGGAGGGGAGGGAATGGGTTTATCATGACATCACAATGGTAAACCAGCTCTGCACAACTCCATTCTCACGCAGCATGAAGTGTGAATTGGTGCTTGCTTCCCCTAGGAACTTAAAGGATAAAATGTTAGATAATGGTTGTGAAAAGACATGTATCAGTGTGGATGCCTTTTCAATTACACTTTTATGGGTTGTGTCAGCCCGATTAATAAAAATAACATAAATCCTAATGCAAAGGGAATAAAGACACTTTTTTTTTCCAGGAAGAACTTGTTATATTTTCTATCATCTTAAATTAAATGTCAGCAACATACATACTACATAAATTTTAATAAATACTCCATTGCTGAAGGCACTAAATCTTGCACCTGCCTGAGATTAGTGTAGCATATCTAGTAATTAATTTTCATAGTACAATAAACCGTGATCACATGTATATGGACGTACTATGTACACCGGAATGTTTATTATCCTATACTCATCAGTTTGATGAGGTAAAACAAGGCTATTGTGCATAAAAGTTTAGTGCAGTTATACTGATGACTGGGTTTTAATTAAAAAGTCTGCAGCTAATTCCATTTAATACCTAAAATTTCAAAGCAAATCTGCAATGTATTATAATTTCAACATTATGGATTACAGTTCTTTTTTAACAAATAACTGAAAGGATGTTAAATATATGATTAAATTATTCACTGAGATAGGTGGCTACAACCATGTAGCTCTGGTGGAGGGGGTAGCTACAGCCATGTAGCTCTGGTGGAGGTTACTTGAGTGGTATCCCTCTCACCAAGGAACTGCCGTGAACCAGGATCCAACATGCAACCTTTAGCTACAAGCCAAACACTCCACCACAGAGCTGCTTGGTCCCCAGAAAAGAATGATAAGGTCCAACACTGGAGGTGATATGCTGTACAAAGTTTATCAAAACACTTTGTGACTTGGAAACACAAATAAGGTTGGACTTCATTATGTACCAACCCTGATACCTTTTTGTTCAATGAAAATGGTTCAGCATTGTATGATAACTGCCTTATTATACAGCAGACTTTCCAATATTGGCATGCAGCCCATCTGGTGCTGAAACTTGCAAGTATTCTTATTTACTAAAATAAAATGTTTGCCTCCATATTTACGGCAGATCTGGACGAATTTTATGCAGATGTACATGTTCTTCAAAAGCTATGTAATTGCATGAGCAAGAAAAAATAATAATAATACTCGTATAAGCTAAGGTTGTAATAAAATTAAGTAGTAATAAGCTGGCTTGAGCTCTTCATATAGCATAAAGTAATGTTCAAAAATATATTTGTAACACTTCTGTTCCACACGAGTGATATGTTAGAAGTCACAATAACAAATGTTGCAATCCACATAATTTATAAAGAGCTTTGTGGTGAGAGAATGAAGACTAATTCCGTTTCTACATGAGGTAGAGACACTGGGAAATAATATAATAATTCATAAAACTATATAAGTGATAAATAAAAAATACATCACCTCAGCATATTAGTGATATACAATTACTATAAAATGAAAAGAGATCTGAAAGGACTTTAAGATTAATTCAACTACTTTTTGTTTCAATAACAGAATAATAGTACCACTCTCACAACAACAGTAATTACTTATGATTCTGACTATTACTATTATAATTACAATTATAATTACTACAGTGTAAGGATGTGCCATTGGTTTCTGGTAGATAATGCTACTCTGGGTGGTTTGTCTGATCTAGGCATGAGGACACAATGCATATCTCTATCACCCTTAGGTCAGGAAGGTAAAGGATTGCTGCTTCACTAACATTTGTGCCTATATATTAAAGTACAATAGCCACTCACTTCATACTACTTACAATGACACTATGATCACAGCAGGAGGGAGGAGAGAGGCTGCTACACTCAATGGTATGTTTATCTGTTGAGGCCAACGCTAAGTGAATCATTTGTCCTGGTCATCACTATATTCCTGTACAGGCTAATATAAAAATCAGTAGAATTTGAGAGGTAGTGTTTTTTTTACAGTATCTGATGAGATGACTATGCATGTAATGAACATCAACACGAATATATTATCTGTATAATTTTTAGATGAACAAGAATGAAAACAATGAGTATTTTTCACTCTGCTGAAAGCAAGTATACGTAAATCAAATGCTAAATGAAAGAAGGCAGACTACTATTAACACAGTATAGTATTAATATAATAATGCTTATTGTTGAATATTTTAAAAGGCACTCTTGCTTACTTTTCCAGAAGCCCTCTGGCTAGGTTTAAAATTTGGCTAGATTTACCAGTAGTTCTTAAATTTCTCATTATTATGTGGACTGATGCATGGCAGCTTGGCTATACTAAGATGGAAGAGGATGAGGCTCTTCATGTGGCCTTCATCAATAAAATAGCACTACAGTGCATGAAATTAACATGGTTATTTAAAGATACATTGTTGGTACTGTTAAATTGAGGTGATACAGAGATCCCTTAACATAAAAAAAACTACTTCTGGGAAGACCAATTAATTATTTCTGAAAATGATGCTGGCCAATAATTATCATAGTGTAGTAAAGTCTTATAGTGAATTCTGACTGTTACACAAAAGGTATCATTAGGTAATTCATATGTATTCAAAGAGTGGTCACTCAAGCTTTAATGACTTTCAACCTCATTCAGCAAAAAAAATAGGTAGTGGCCCAAGAGGTTCTGAGGATTCATTATTTTTTGTTACTTGTAATGATCCAGAGTTTGCTAAAGGTAAGGCTTTAAATCTTTTGTTATACCTGAAATCTGTTGTATTAGGGTTTGCAATAACATGGGTCTACTGTACTAATACATATACAAACTTACAGAAGTAGGAACCACTTCTCCAACAGAAGCACAAAGTGCAGCAAGGTTTACTGTTGATGCACTGTCCCAGGTGATGTCATGCTCATACTTCAAAATCATACTATAGCTTTTGAGGAAAGTACACAAGAGCACCATGAAAATATTCATGAATATATATATTGCCATACAATATTATGTAATTATAATGCTGGAATTTGACAGTAAGCTTCAGAGTTGCAATCCTCAAATTTTATTGAATTAGCAAATTTTCAAGCTTACCTTTCCTTAAGTGTCTTACCCTGTTGAGTAAAATATTCTCTTATTACTGACTAGGACATTATATTTTTCTTATATTACCAAGAAAAACCCTCAGAAAAAAAAAAGATCCTAAGACATAAATGAAAATCTTTCCTATTAAGTAAAACTATCATTCTTTTTTATTGTAGTGAAAATAGTGGCACTAATTAACTACACTGGTAAAGGATTGGGTGCATCTATGTAGCATGGAAATGCCTTGCTCTGTGCTCACTCCTACACATTCCTGGTAATTGAGGTAGGTAATTCTGGCTTTGCAGAGTACAAATATACACATACCACGTCTTCTTTCAGTGTAGCAAAACAGCAATTATCTGCTACATTATGCATTTAGTGTCTGGAATCACACAGGCAACACTACTGGTGATATCTGTTATGCAGTTCTGCCCATGCTGGTGATCTTGTGATCTAAGGAAACTGGTTGTTGAGTTTCATAAAAAATTTATCATGAGGTTTACATCATCTTGACCACCAGGAAATTACATACTTCATCTTTTCTGCAAAAGGTTTGGTAAAAAAGATAAAACTTGCAAAGTTCTGTAAAAACATCAAAACATAGTAACATTATAATAATACTAAGCTGGCATTAAAATATCTAGGTAGAGTAAAAATACAGAAATCATAGAGCTAAAAGTCTATATCACAGTTTAAATGTTCAAGCAAATACCTCAAATTGCCTCAGTGATCTGGGACAGAATCTTGTATGAGTCACTGTGCCACTGTTGCACTGCAGAGTTTAATTTAAAACTTCTTGAAGATCATAACAAGCATGCACACAATATAAAGAGTGAATCCTAGTACATTAAACTGCAATAAAACTAATTACATCTAGTATAATGAACCACATAAAATTTACTAAATTCTCTTAGTAAGTAATGAGCTCTGCTTAGAAAACATCAGTATGTGAGGCAGCAACTAAATGAGTATGAAGGCAAAGGCAAAGCCACTATATTAGTGATGGGTCCAACAGCTCAAATCTTGATGATTTTAATTTTTTGTCATCACATTGGCTAAATCTCATTCTTTAGATTGAGATTCACTGAGTGCAGCACCAAGGAGAGTAAAATATGCCAACATGAGCAAGGAGGACTATCATTGCTCTAAAAATAACAGTGAGCTCAAAAATGCTGAATAGCAATAGCAATCCCTGACTGGCTGTTCTGTCACTTTCAAGATTGTCAGTTTAGTCTCCCAGTTGCTAAGCACTCTGTCATGTATTACATTTTTGTGTAAAGGATATCATTCATTATACACCATCTCCCATTTTTTTTTAAATACACAAGGCAAAAATCTGTTCTGAAGCTATAAAAGATGGACTTATTTTCCTAAGTGATGATGCCAAGCCTTGTACACCACTTTCTCACATCCTTCACCTTTGTGTCTTATCAGGTCCTTCACAGGGTGTCCCAAGAATTGAGGTACATACTTTGAAATATGATCAATCAAGCCAATGTAAGTGTTGTCTGGACCATGGTGGAGAGAAGGTGTGCTGAGCTGCATGTCACTGTTGGCCAGCTTTGGTTCTCAATAGATAACCTCCTGCTTCCTTTAAGAAGCAGGAGGATACAATGCCACTGTCATTGTGTGTGGCCAGACCAATTCATGCAAAATATACACAATGGGAACAAGTTCATATGACTGCAGCAACCCTCACAAACTTAAACTCACCATGGCAGAGATATACAATGAGACTATGTATAACCTACCAGCATCAAATGAACTGAAAATAAAGAATGAAATAGGTGAAGGTGCTTCTATTGTTGGGTTGGTGGAAGAGCCTACTGATATTTTGGAAAAAGGTTTGGATTTGCAGGAAAAAAAAACTAATTTGAGAAGCATTGAAACAACAACCTTGAACAACAGTTCATCTCATTCCCATGCCAGTTTTTCTGACTGTGATGCACACAGAAACCATGAAAGTTGTTTGAAGCTTGTGGGCCTTGCAGGCACTCAAGATGTGGCCACAGTCCTCTGTGCAGTTCACTGAGGGTGTCAACATCAGCTGTGTCTGGGGGAAGGTGCTGGCTGCATATAGCAGTTCATCTGGCTGTGTGCTATATAGGGAGTCAATCACAATAGGGAGTCACTCACATGAGTGCTCAAAGACTCCCTTGGTAGTGCACCTACACAACAGTGATTGCCTGTGTGAATCCATCAAGCAACAATGTACACGAGACAATAACACTCATATATGCAGAATCTCAGAAACGCCAAGATAAAGTGAGAATTCTATCTACTGTCAAGAAAAGGGAAGGTAAGTGATGCTAATTCTGGGGTTGGAAGAAGTGAGCAAGGCAGACCACAACAATACCATTTAAACTCCATGTCATAAGATACCAGTCCAAAAGCTTGCTCCCTTGCTCAAAAGAACTGCAGCAACTCCATCTGGAAGGATCAGTTAACTTCACCTCATTGTACGCTGCCCACATTAGGAAAAAACATTTATGAAGATGACTCACCTTCTGGATTACCAGTTATACAAGCTGTTGAAGATAATAAGAGGAGCCTTTCACCATGCACAAAATGTGAAACCACTTTAGTCTTACTATTTTAAAACAGTCAACACAGTCAACTGTATTAAGATTAAGAAAAGCCTGCAGGTGAAAATTGTCAAGGGATGAAGCCTTCAAGCGACTCAAAGAAATCAACAGAATTTGCAAGACCAAACTCCATTTTCAAGCACTACAAAGAAGCAGAGATCCTACAGCACAAAGAATGTTTCACTAAATACAAGCAGAAACAGTCTTAGTAAGGCCAATGTCTCCATGTCAGCAATAACATCCAGTATGATCCATACAATAATGCAAGTCCAACACTCCAAGAGGAACATGATGATTTCATCTTCAGGATCTTAAACACAAGAACACTAAGGAAGATGCCGCATCTGCTGACTGTTGGACCTAAGACTGCATGTCATATATAACTTTCAGAAGCTGTATAGAAAGTTGAACAACATTGATGACCCAAAGAAGGTGTCAGGCCTTGGCAAAAATTTATACAGTCAATTCACAAAGGCAAACTTGGTGACTGGAGTGTTTCATCAGCTGTGAATCTGTCACTGTCTCTCTCCTACATGCTGACACACACACACGCACACACATAATATGAAATGGACTAAAGTGATAATGGCAATGTCATCCATCAAAAAAAAAAAAAAAAAAAAAAAAAAAAAAAAAAAAAAAAAAAAAAAAAAAGGATCCAGATCTGTTACCATCAATGCAAGACAGTAATCAAGACCTCATTGCACTCATTTCATCCTTTAATTTCTACCTCACTTACTAATGACAAGAAGTTCAATGGTGCAGGTGATTTAATTAACTTCTATGATCAAGTGTTTTGGTACTGTCAGCTAAAAGTAGATTATTATCTGGTTATCACAGCACAATGATTTGCAAAGTTAACTATTAATTCTTGATTAGCTTCAAGTTTCTGAGAGAACACATGAGCAAATCCTGCCTGCTTGCATGAAGGATGATGTGGTTCACTCATCCACAATTCTGCTGCGAAGGTATTCAAGTGTTTCTCGTGTGCCCTTGTCCAGGATGCCTCGCCGTGGCACTCTAAAGGGATTCCCATGCAACACCAGTGTCCTAATGGCATCAGAGTTTACCATAGTTAATACCAATATAAGTTACTTGTCTGCAGAAATAATATAAATATGGAAAAAAATCATAACACTTTAAATAGATGACAAAAAAAAAGAATGTTCAATAATTATTTTACATATATCCTCTTCTATATCCAGCAATATTCTAGAATACTTGAGTCACCTTTTACTATTAGGTTTATGATCTTTTACATATTTTATTTTATTTTATTTTAATTAGCTTTTTTTTTTTTTCATGTGCTACCACAGCTGTTTAGGGGAAGACAAACCGTCTGTAAAAATGTAGACATAAACAAGTAAATAAGGTAAATAGCACATAACAGAAGGAATCTAGACTCTGAACAAACCTGAGCTGTGTCACGTTTCCAAGCTGTGGTGGAACAAAGTCAATATTGTTGTTATGAAGGTCCAGTGTTGCCAGACGCTTTAGTTTGCTCAATCCTTCAACATAGATCAGTCTGAGCTGGTTGTTGGCAGCACACAGGATCTCCAACTGTTCCATCTCATACACACATGCTGGTAGGGTCTCAAACCTGGGTACATAGAGAGAAATGCATTATGAAGGTGGAGTGCCAAGGGAAAACCATGTTCAGCGATGATCAGATTCAGAATACATAAATACCACACATGTAAATACCACAGGCACTTAAGTTCATACTGTCATTGCCCAATTAAATGAGAAACAATGCACAATATAAAATAACACCCATCTTCATCACAATGAGGAAATTTAAACCATCTCTAATTTAATCAACCTTATGCTGAGTAGAATAGATTTATGCACATCTATTAATTGCACTAAAATGTACTGTATTCCTAGTGTGTGCATCCTTGAGGGATTGAACAAAACTTCACTATTCTTCCTGCAATGTGTAATATGGTATGGCAAGACAACAAATTCCGTATTTGGCATCTAATGCTGTCACTGAAATATCAACTGTCACCCACTCTGTTCTCTCCGCACTGGAGGCACACATCATTCCATATGGTTTAATAAACTTTGATCTGGTGAAAAAATGTAGATCAGTGTAGATGGGAAATTTGCCTTGTACATCAATTGTGAAAAAACATTAGATATGAAGTGTGACTTCGCATTTCTTAATTCCTTAAGAATATTATTATTATTATTTAATATCTAAATGTGTATGTGTATGGAACTGTAACATTTAAAGGCTAAAATCCTATCAAACAAATGCAGTAGAAATTATATCAGAACCAAAAGTGGTAGAAGCAGCTCACCTGTTGGATGTTATGTTTATCTCCCGAAGGTAAAGCAGAGAGGCCAAGTCTGTAGGCAAGTCAGTAAGCTGGTTACTCTGGAGGTCAAGGAACTGCAGGCGATGAAACCTTCCAATCCATGATGGAACACTTGTCAGCTTGTTCTGACCAAGCATGATTTCAGACACATGTCTGCACAGCATTTCCAATCTGCAAGTTAATGTGAACTGTTGTAGTAGTGTTACTGATGACAAATGCAACTAGGAAAATACTGACAAAATTTTCAGTCTATACAGAAGAAGAAAAGAATGGTTCAGATATACATGTTTTCATCTTCTGATTAAATATTCAAATATTTTATATATTAAAACTTATATATATATTTTTTTGTGGATTCTTCATACACATGTATGGTAACCTTTTGTTTTCTTTATGCTATACAAAAGAAAAGAATGACAAACTCAAAACAATTCAAATTCCACAGATCATATTTAGATTTTTCTTTGCATGAGAAATAAAACTGATAATCAGAATAATGAAAGCACATATCCTTTCTCTGTCTTTCCTACTTGCCTGCCCTCTCTCTTCTTATACCTGGCCACTCACTCTCAGCTGCATCTAAAAAACATGTAGCTTATATATATATATATATATATATATATATATATATATATATATATATATATATATATATATATATATATATATATATATATATATATACATATACCAACCATGCAGTAAAATGTTACTCTATCTGGACGAACTCCCCTCCCAGAAGTGTAATCTATAATAAGTCACCTTCCATGATCAAGTCATTAATTTATTATTTAAACACAATCTTCCAGACAACTGTCCTCTCTTCTTCAATGATATTTACCTTTCTCCTTCTACTGCATTGAATATATCAGGGCTGAGATCTTTTTAAAAATCTCAACTGGAAATTTCAAATCTCTTCTTTTACTTGAAACAGCTTGCACAAGTTACTAAAGGTTTCAGGTGCTGTGTCCTATAATTTTTTGCAAATAAAATCTTAACAAAGCGTCAGACAAGGATGTTATTTTGGCAGTGGATGTCTGATACCCTGACTAATTAGGTTGGGGTCTCAAGCATCCATTGCCAAAATATCATTCTTGTCTAACACTTTATTAAGATTTTATTTGCAAAAAAATTATATGGCACAGGACCTGAAATCTTTAGTACACTTTAGTACAATCTTCACTTAAGAGCAGCATACCTGTACAATTTTACTGTTTTGAAATATTCATTAAGGCACTTACAGAACAAAAATGTAATGTAAACATACAGCACAATAAATGTACTTACTTGGCAGGAACTTCAGTGAGCACATTCTTGCTAAGATCAACTGTCCTTACTTCAGCTTCAGCAGCATTCTCAAATAGTTGGTCAGGTATTGCAGACACTTTTTCATTATATGACACAGTTTGGGTGCTCTTCATCTGGTACTTGTCCGGAATTGAGCTGTTGTCCAGAAGGAGATTAGTGTCTGCGGGAGTATTTTCAAACCCTGGGGAAAAGACATTGTTTAAAAACAAGGATTAAAAGCAATATACAAGCAATGGCAATATTTACTGTAAAACCAAATGGATGTACAGAACTACTTCCAAATGAATACCTAATTCTGAAATAAATTTACTAAATTAGAAATTGGAAATTAATTAAGTTATGGTGCTGTAACAGGAAAGGAAAGGATAGGGAGTGGCAGAGGATATTCTGCCAAGGTCATCAACTTAGAGGATGCTTCAAGAAAGGAGCAATGCATAAGGTAGATAGATAGATAGACATCCACCTACACTATTTCACTGCAGACTGTGCAATGCTTCCTTATTAGCTCACCAGGGAATGTGTGTACAGGTGCTGACACTCTGGAGCGCAGGTACTTGAGCAGCTGCACAGTACCACGCTGCACAATGTCACGACGGATAAGGCGCATTGGGTTGCCTTCCAGGGGCATGGACTTGAGGTGAGGCAGCAGACCAAGGTGGAATGGTAACCTGAAATTAATTCAGGACACCTGACTGTCTATTGCTAGCTGGCTACTGTTTGCCATAACTTGCCTTTTTCTATTTCATATCAGATGTTACTGCACTACTGCAGAGAGAAAATAAGAATAGGCTCAGATGTTTGCCTTAGAGCTCTCTAGATCATCATCACTCATGATCATCTTTTACAATCCCTATGTCTTCTGTACCTTATGCAACTCTTCACCACCATCAACAGAAAGATGATGACGGAAAAAAAGAAACCTGAGAGCCATCTATTCTAGCTCATCAACAAAGCATAAGAGAAAAGTGTGAGGATGGCAACACATGAGGGGAAGCATTACAATTATGTGACTCTTTGTACTTTTATGACTAGTTACATGGAAACTACAGCCATGTATCACATGTCCCCATCTTTACGTTTATAAATTATACTTCATTCTTTCTTCCCCATATGGAATAAATGTAAAAAATACTTTACGATGTAGTTCCCTGCAACCATAAGGTCCTGATCAATATATCACATATATACACAAAGGAGAGCTGGAGCACTGACGTGGAGAGGTTGTTGTTGGTGATATCAAGGCGCTCAAGGCCCTGCAGGAGTGTGATCTGATCGGGCAAGTCATCCATCTGGTTGTCACGCAGATCCAGGATGCTCACACCAGTAAGGTGACCAAGTTGCTCTGCACTCATTTCCTGTTAGGAAGCAAAATAATTATGCTTAAAGAGCAGATCACAAAATAAATATAGAATACATGACTCTCAAGACAACTTTCCCAGGGACATTATCTTAGGTCATCACCAACTATACATGGCTCTCATTTTTAGTACACTTTCTGAAGCTGATCTAATTAAGAGGGTGCAGTAAATACAAGCTCAAACTTCCCCTTGATCTGCTCCATTCAACAAAGTGTCTGTCTCCACACCCTCCATTCAACAAAGTGTCTCCACACCCTCCATCCAACAAAGTGTTTGTCTCTGCACCCTCTCTATCCCCATCCTTTCCATGATGTTAAGTCATTTCATATCCAAAATAATTCATAAGCAATTATCTGCAGCATATCTAACTTCTTCCCTGACTCTGCAATCACATGCTTTAGAGCTTCACAAAACAACTGAAGTAACATTTTTATATTTTGTACTTAAATTCATAGATAAAATTCTTTCTCTCTCTCTCTCTCTAAAACTGTAGCAAAAAAGTAACACATTACAAACATTACCTTGATGAAATTGTTTCCTAGATAGAGTTCCTTCATGGCCACACAGCTGTGTAAAGGAGGGATACTCCGCAGCCGGTTGTGACGAAGATAGAGTTGTTCTAGCTTCCGCAGGTTGCCAATAGTGTCAGGGAGGGACTCCAACTTATTACGAGTCAGATCAAGCTGGGTCAGTGCTGAAAAATGTAGTTTGCCAATATAAATATAAAAATAGTCTTGCATTGCAATGCTTCTGGTAATAGTAAGGGTGGAATGAGGCAATACATTATATCTTTCCCAAATGAAATTTCTTTTAAAAACATCAACAAAGACTTTATTAAAAAAAATTGTTTGGTGTCTACATGAGTTTAAGGGCAATAGTGATGTCATCAACCAAGCTGAATGGCAACCAAAAAATATCCCCAAATATATGAAACAGACCAGTTCAGCTGTCAGATCCTGCAGCATGAACTGTCAGATTTCCTGCTTAGAGTGGCATAGTGAGGCTCAGTCCTCTCTTCCTTAGTGACCTACAGACTGTGATGTGAAGGAATTCTTGTGATCCCACTTAATAGGGAATGTTAGTAAAGTATAAAGAGACATTCTATATTTGCTCAACACCTCATCACTTCATCCACACACTTACTATCTAACCATGTGTCTTAAAATACATGGGAATATTTCTAATTATTAGTAAATGCTTGAAAACATGTAGAATAAGCAGTACTTACCAAAACAATCCCCTATTTCTGGTGGGAGCTCCTTGATCTCATTTTCTGAAGCATTAAACTTAGACAGCCTCTGCAGGTAACCAATGCTGAAGGGCAAACTCTCCAGGGAGTTATGAGAAACATCCTGAAATACAGATTTTAATGATATTTGGATGGATCATGATTTTATAGAATTATTATTGCCATCACCATCAAGATTTTTAAATGCCTGGGAAAATAACACACAGGAGAACCCATGGAAGGAGTTAATGAGTAAATGAAAGTGCCTCACCCATGTAAGTGAAAGGTTCGAAACTAGTATCTAGATAGTACAGAAAATTAAGGTATAGCAGCAATCAATATCAAATCATCTACACGTAAGTCCTTCTGGGAAAGTCTGCTCCCGAAGACATCACAATGTTTTGAATACCGTTGGAGAATGCTGGAGAATGAATATTGAACAATAACCCTTGATCATTAACAAGCCCTTCACTTTCAAACCACTGTCTCTTCCTTTATTTCTTAACCATTGTTCAACTATATTATCACTTATACTACCCACTCATCTACACCCAATACTAAGTGAAGAAAAACAAAGATATGACATTTATCATAGGAGTCAAATCCTGTAACAATATAATTTCAAAATCATAAACACAGCTGAATATGGTTAACAATCACTATAAATACACATCTTCCATAAATATTAACAAACAAACACCTAAAAATAAAGATTACCAAGTATTCCAGGACAGGCAAGTTTCCCAAGTCATCAGGGAAAGCAATGAAGTTGTTGTGATCAAGCTGCAGTGACCGCAGGTCCTGCAAAGCAAACACTCCAACTGGCAACTCCTGTAGCTGGTTGTGGCTGAGGTTGAGCCGCTGGAGGCAGGTCAGCTCCCCAAGGGTTGAAGGCAGAGCAGTGAGGTTGTTGTCTGAAAGCTAAGATAATCCTTTAGTCTTTCTTCTGGGTCATCCACACTCACTCTACCTTTCCCAAAGGATTCTTAAACAATTCTCAAGCAAAATCTATCTATTCTTATGCACATTCCTCAGAAATCCCCCATATATATGTTAAGCATTGCTGGCAAAACTTTTCAGTAGCTTCCCATTCATCCACTTTTGATTTTTCTACTGGTTTCAGCTTCTCACTTTCCCTGCTTAAACAGTTACTGAACCATCACTCCCTGACTATTGTATAAATTTTTAACAGTGCACAATATCAATATACCATTTTCCCCTCACATAAGTTCAAAGCTGTGTACATGATTTATACATTCATGATTTGGTATCAATTCAGGCGAGGATTTTTGGGAAATATTCATAGGAACCAACAATTTGCTGACTGAAACTGCAGTCCAAACCGTTCAGATAACTAAAACCTACATTACAATGATACACCCTTGGAACACAAGGCTAAAGATGCCAAACACTGTATCAGGTGCTCTACACACCACTCACATCTAGGATCTGCAGGGCAGAAAGATTACTAATCTCCGGAGACAGAGACGACAGCTGGTTGGAAGAAAGGTAGAGGCGTGCCAGGTCCACCTG
Organism: Scylla paramamosain; assembly: GCF_035594125.1. NCBI lineage: Eukaryota > Metazoa > Arthropoda > Malacostraca > Decapoda > Portunidae > Scylla > Scylla paramamosain. The sequence continues at coordinate 26,156,829 of NC_087162.1, read as the reverse complement.
TTCCCACCAGCGGTCATCGTCACTGCTATCCATTGTCATATTCATGGTCATCTTCTTGGCCTCCTCTGCATCTATCTCATTGATGTGGTACACTTTCTCTGGAACTGTCACATGTCACCATAAACACCAATTTTAAGTCACCAAAACACAAAAGGTCCCATTTCAAAAAATGAGATGACAGGTAAATTATTTAAAATGTTTCTGGGTACTCTACATACTTTGTCATCACACATATTTTAAAGAAAGCCAGTAATGTAAAAATAATAAATTATGCATCATGTAGAGTAAAAGTATTCAAGTAAAACTTCTCAGGTCAGAACACACTGCACATTTCACTCCACCATGAAAGTGACAATTGACCCTGTATCCAAGCTCATTATGGACTTAAGCTACAATAATATCTTAATCCTATGCCACACACCTGTTGCCAATCCTTTATTGGAGAGGTTCAGCTGCCCGGATCTTCTTGCCATTCGTACAATTTGTGGGTGCAATTCTTCCTTCTTGCTGTCCCCAAACACGGCACCCACGTTGGCAAACCCTCGCATCACTGGCCTGCCTCTGCGCACTTGGATTCTTGCACGGATTGAACTGTATCTTGATGGTTTTGGCTGACTGAGGACCTTGGGAGAATCTATGCTGAAGAGATACCAACAGATATGACATTAAAACTCTTAGTAAGACAATAAAACGAATTAAGTTTGTCTTTTTAGTCTCTTGTCTTACATTTCACGTTCCAAGGTCAACTTTTCTTCCTGCCATGTATTTGTACAATTCAAAGGAAAAACATCTTAAGGGTTAATATTTTTCAATACCAGCGACATACAGGAATGGAAGTTTAAAACACCAAATTAAAAAATATGTACATCTTTTCTGTGACTATTGAACTTCAAAGACTGAGGCTCACAGCATTCCATCTCCACACCCAGTGAAGGTAAGTAAACACTGTATTCATTACCATTTCATTACAATACAAAAAATATGCAAGTAATGAGAACAGCACATAAAGTACCACTGGATCTCAATGCAAACTTTGAACAAAACTAGTTAACAGTGTTCTGTGCTACTGGTGTGAGATAGATGACTAACCTTTCTTCGTCCATTGAGGAAGACCGTCCTCTGCTTGATCCCGAGGACACTGTGCCAGGCTTGGCTATACTGGTGGTGGAGGCAGAGCCCCTTGTGACACCCCGGGCCCGGCCACGGAGCCTCCCAACCCCATGGCTGCTTCTCATAATTCCCGATGGCTTGCTAAACTTTCTCAAATTCTGTAAATCTAAATCCAGCACAATGGGGATGTCAATGCCTTCTATCCACATACATAAATATTCATATACAGTGGAACCTCAGTTCTTGAACTTAATTCGTTCTTGAATGCTGTTCAGAATCCAAAATGTTTGGAAACCAAAACTATTTTCCCCATAGCAATCAATGTAAAATGGATTAATCCATTCCCAGACACAAGATGATTGATTTTCTAAACTTTTACAACAATGCTTTGAGCATATCATACAGGGAAATCCTATTATGAGCATTCAGAAACTGATGATACGAGATGAGTAAATTATGGACTGATTTCATTATACAAGCACAAAAATCCAATGATATGGGAATCAATTTGGAGTGAGTAAAGTGATGAAGGCCAGGTGGGAGCCTCCTGTTTCAGTCAACTTAATAAATGCAGTTGCCATCATTTTTTCTCAGCCAGGGAGTGGGAACACAGTGTGTTAACACTCCCCAACACTCAACACATCAGTTATGCAGTATAGATGAGTGTTATGCTCATTTTATATGTTCATTTATAACTAAGTAAAGAATAAAGCTATAAATAAAAAGCCATAAAGACAACAGCATGGCGTAGATGTACAATGAGAAAGGATTGTAGCGTGACTAACATGCACACTATGATTAGCAGCTGTATAGCTTGTTCCAGAACTGAATTATGGTATGGCAACTGAAGCAATCATGAGTTCAAAATTTTGTTCCTAAACCAATTAGTTAGAAAAGGGAGTCGTTCAGCAACCAAGGTTCCATTGTAGTCCTTCTTCTTATCAGATAGATCTTTTCTATACAAGTGAGGGATTACACAAAAGAAGTGATAATATATTCACTCTGAAATTGGTGCATAACTTTAAATGCCACAGTGATAGACCTTAGTGCTTGTAACAGTAAAGAGCAAATATAATAATTAAGCATGTGTATTCCTCAGACACAACTCTTATTACATTCAGCCTCCTTCCTCTAACCAATTTTCAATTCCACACAATGCAGTCATAACATTCTGTACAATCCCCTCTTTGCATTTATTCCCAAGTGACCTGAAGCTCATTCCTTCATTTTAAACTTTATACCCATTCATCCATCCACATGTAAATGGCAATTACACTTTTATATCCCTGCAGTGCTGGAATAGGTGATAAGTCAGCATCACATGGTCAGTGATCAAGGTGCTTGGTAGTATAGCAGTGAGGAGGAACACATTAAAGAAAGCTGCGTGATGCAGGACTCACAAAATAGTTGTGTAACACTCGGTGACATGGCAGTATGGAAGTCACACTGGGTGAGGCCATGAGCTAATGATTTGAACCAAGAGATCATAAAATGCTACATTTTATAAAGAGTTATCTGTTTTCCTGAAGAAAGGAAACAGTTGCTGGATATTGGCACAACACTAATTACTAAAAGGGAAGACCTGCTTGAAGGATAGGTTTTGATCGTGAATACACAACTAGTTGGTAATGGGCAAGGAATACAATTTAATGCATTCCTGAAAAATGTACAACAAATGCAACTGCTACCCATCATGTGAAGAATACAGGGAGGTCGCGTTGTAGGAGCATCCGATATACAAGAAGCCGATGATGTGAGATGAATAAACTAGGCACTTATTTCTTTATACAACTGCAAAAATCCAATGGTACAAGCTTCAGTCGCAAGTGCATAAAATTACAAAGTTTATAATGCACACCTTCCTGCACCCTCCCCCTAACACATCTGGCCTTTATGGTGGTGTACAATGATTCAGGTGTGCAGAGAAGAGTTTGTGACCACTGGAAGAGAATCGCGCACCCTACCTACCTACTATGTATTTTCCTGCCATTAGCCATGCATTGGTGAGCGTTATGCATGTTTTATGTGTTTGTAAATATGAAATATTCTTTTGTATGCTGTTTTATCTTTCAGGTTGCTTTATTGGCAGTTATGTAATATAGACACATTTGTGGCATTTGATTTTGTATATTTTAGCTTCAGTATTGTATGTTTTAGCTTGAAAGTTTATCTTTGACAAACATCACTGAATCTAACCCATTTTTTGCCATTAGTTATGTCTTTTGTTGTATGAGAATTCACTATACAAGGAATTAAAATGGAACCTAATTGCTCATATTATTGCAACCTCCCTGTGTTCATCTCATCCTAAGTTTGTCCATACAGTCATCAACCATTCACCATTGCTTACATCTGCTGCTTCTGATGAACACATTCCCACAGATATCTCTCCTCTCCAACATCATCTATTTTTCTCAGATAATACCCTCAACTGGTATTTTGAAACACTGGGAAATCAATCTCAAGTGATGTGCTTATATGAAAAAAGGAGCAGCTGGAGACTGAACCTACAGCAGGACCCTGAAGGTACACAACTCTTTACCGGTCAAGCCATAAAAATCGCCTTGGCTCAAGTTAAGTTTGGTCGGCCTTGACTGTTCAGCTGGCCAGCCACCACACACTCACCCATAGTGCCACCACTGCCAGGAAAGTGCACAGGAGAGGAGATTTAGGGACTGGTGTGAAAATCTTAACATTGTGAAACTTAGAAAACATGAAACTTTAGGATTTCCTGGAAAATGAAAATCATGAACAAATTATTCTATTTTAGGCTCAGAGGAAAGTTTTTTTCAAACTAATGTAACTATTGTACTTAAACTCCATTAATGGAGCAAGTCATGTATTTCAGTACCTGCATGTTAAATTTATTTCTAAACTTCACAGTAAGTTCTCACCATCCATTTGAGCAGCAGTCTGAGGCAGAGGAACTGTGAGCGGGGTCAGAGGATGCGCTGATGTTACAGGCCGTGTCAAGGGCGTTTCTAGGCTGAGGGTTTTGTGCAGAGGTACTACAGGCAACCTGGTGAGACAACAAGGTAATTATGTTCTTGACACTGTTAGTAAATGACAGCAGTGACATATATAACAATGATTATACATACTGGACTAAATTTCCACCTTGCTCTTATTAGTTTTAGCACACAACTCTAATCACAGTACTTAAGATTGACCTTCCCTAACCTTACAAATAACACCTTGCTAACACTTCATTATCAGACTGGAGAGCCTTTGTCCTCCCATATCACTAGTTAACATCCAGCCTTACACATTATATGAATAATGATTTGGGGATCCAAAGTTGGATTCTATCAGGTGGTGCTTGTCTCTGCTACTGACTGGTGGAGCAGACTAGTAAACGTGGTTGGAGCTGTATTGGATGTTGGTATCTTGGCAGTGCTTGTGAGTGATGATATGTGCTGACACAAAGTAGTGTCACTTGGTTGTTTGCTGTGGTGTACTGGATGATGTCAGTGGAGTTTGTGGTGGGAATTGTGTTCTTAAATATATTATATCTAATGAAGTCAAAAGATGACAAGTAGCAGCCAGCAACAGTGTACCCAGCATCCAGAATGTTTGTCAGGAGGGCCCCTATCACCTGTCTTTCCCCTGGACGGTCATCTGATACCTGCCATTTCCCTCCCCAGAACTGCGCCACAGTGATGCAGGTGTCTCTCGTCATCCACCACTATCCCCCCACAAAGGAAGAAGATAAGCTTTCCAGGTTTTCCTTCCCCCCCTCTAGGGTAGCTTAGGACCCCTCTCCTGGTCAGTAACCAGAGTAGGGTTAACAGGGTAGTAACACATCCTCGGCCAGGTCAGATGAAGTGTTAGGGCTTCCTGTTGGGAATTTATCTATTTTTTGTTACCTTTACATCTTATTAAACCACAGAAATTTATTGTCAATTTTATTTTCTCACCACTTTGGCAGTAGAACACTAGTCCTGTTATGGTTCAGTTGTTTGTTCTTGTTTTGTTTTCACTTTTACTTATTCAATTATTTATTTATTTATTTTTTCATAAATATATAAGTATTACCTACGGTGCTCCACACAAGTATGGCCAATATAAAACAGAAGAGCCACCGCCTTAAGAAGTAGTTTCACTTCCTCTTTCACTTTTCACTTGGTAAACATTCACGCACTCGGTACGGCAACACCCCGACAACACCCACACCCACACCTACTCACTCTTACTTACTTGCTTTCCCTTCCTGGAATAAGACTGGCAGGGACTGGAATTATGTACTTGCCCCCTCTGGCAGCCCCCTTAACTTGCTCTTCTTTCATGACAACAAATGACACATATCTGAAAATGAAAAAGGAGAAAAAATAATTCATCACGTCCTCACGCCATACTAATAAGGGTTAACACTTACAACATAAGCAGGTGAGGAAGAGGAAGCGTGTATCAGGAAATGTCCCCAGTGTTTTACCAAGACCGTGTTCCTGATTCCTGAGAGAGCCAATAACTATTACTGCCAGTCGACGCCCAGGACAGAGCTAGCGTGAGTCAGTGCCAGGCGTAAACAATGATAGTTGGACGAACACCGACTGGGTGGCAGGCGGGATGCGTTTCGTCTTTTTCTCGGGGCGGTGGTAAGGTGTTTTCTTTTGGTTGATAGAGGTGAGAATGATTTTTTTTTTTTTTTATCGTTTGAATTATATACTATTATAATTTTACATATATATATATATATATATATATATATATATATATATATATATATATATATATATATATATATATATATATATATATATATATATATATATATATATATATATATATATATATATATATATATATATATATATATATATATATATATATATTTTTTTTTTTTTTTTTTTTTTTTTTTTTTTTTTTTTTCTGCCATAAAGCTGGCGTGGGTATACGGCCAAGAGGCGAGAGGGGCTGTGAGGTGAAGAAGGGGAGAGGGTGTTTAAAACTTACACGGGGCATCTGCCATATACAAGAACAAATGTAGCCATTCTTTAAGTGTCTCTGGTTCACATCCGTATACAGCCAAGAGGCGAGAGGGGCAGGGGATGGGGGTGAAGAGAGGGAAAGAGGCGTCATCCTTATACAACAAGGTAACCATTCTTTTAAGTGTCTGGTTCACATCTGGTCCTCATCATTTGTATTAACTAATCTCTATAAATCATGAATAAAAGCCATAAAAGCAATGAGGTAGAGAATGAGTATGAGAATGCATGGACAATATGTAAAACAACAGCGACTGACAAGGCGAATGATAAATAATGAATGCCAAAGGGAAGTGCGAAAAAAGTGGCTTTTGAACTTAGTAACCTGTCATTTTTTTTTTTTTTTTAATAGTGAGTGTTTCTGCGTACAATACATTCTTGATTTGTGTTTCCTGTAGTAGCTGATGAAAAAACACAGTACATCACAGTACAGCACAGCAACACTCACCGTGCGCCTGTGACATTAGGAAGGGGTGCCAGTAGAAGAAGAAAGAGCCGGGAAGTGCCAGGTCTTCTGGATATTGTAACTAATAACGGTCTTAATCTTACTGTCATATCTTACTCATAACTGTACATTATAAAAATCTTTTTTTTTGGGTGGGGAGGTAATATTGAGTAAAATTAGCATTTTCTGGCCCATATAACTGTGTTAATCTTGCTGTCTTCTGGATTTTATAACTACTAAATGTCTGTCTTAATCTTGCTGTCTTAGTATGGTCTTGCTGTCTTAGTATGGTATCAAAATCGATTTTTTTTTTTTAAGGTAATGAGTAAGATTAACATCATCTGGCCCGTATAACTACCAATTTTGTGATAATCTTGCTGTCTTCCGGATCTCATAACTAGCAACGGTCTTTGCCAATGCAACACAGTAGGTGGGAGAAGATAGGTAGTCAGTAAGTGATGAAAGGTTGCTCAGTGTGGGGGCTTGCAGCTCTAAATCTATAGTGAGAGTTTTAATCTTATAATCTTCTGAAACTTTTAATTTGTAACTGTCTAAAGTAATGATGTAAAACTAAATCAATATGCTAAAATTAAGTCTATTATAATACAGTTTAGTTGTCTTAGGATACACAAACTTATTTTTTTTTTTAGTTTTTAATAATCAACTCATATTCCTAAATTAAATAAAAGAGTCAATATACATTTTTACATCAACTATAAAGAAATAATTTGCCAAAACTTAATACACAAACTCAGAATATAGGGTGCGCGGACGTGTGTGTGTGTGTGTGCGCGCGCGCGCGAGAGAGAGAGAGAGAGAGAGAGAAAGAGTGTGCGAGTCCGTGGGAGTGTGTGTGTGTGTGTGTGAATGAGTTCCAAACCCGTGAGCAAGAGACAACGATTATTTGATTAACAGACGTAATTAATACATAGTTTCCTTAATATATTAAAAGAAAAAAACTATTAAGAAACGTCATAATTATGATCTTAGGAAACTTATTATACTGATCGACCAATGATGATAACAGTGGAGGAAGGAAAATAGGAGGGGGGGAAGAGGAGGAGGAGGAGGAGGAAAGGAAAATGACAGTCTGGTTTTAATAGTTCCATCGCTCCTCCTCCTCCTCCTGAAATCCACAAACTTAAGACATAAGAATGGCGGCGAGACAATTGCATTTTTCCTCCATAATCAATAAGCACAAAATTACTGTTACAAACCGTGAATATTCAGAGGAGGAGGAGGAGAGGGAGGAGGAGGAGGAGGGGAAGACAAGTCATTCGGGAAGAGTAGAATTTGTAATTACGAAATACCAAAGAAACAAACATTATTTATTGTACTACTACTGCTACTTCTAGATGTACAAAAGGGAAGATGGGCCTTAAATTTCATGAGAGAGAGAGAGAGAGAGAGAGAGAGAGAGAGAGAGAGAGAGAGAGAGAGAGAGAGAGAGAGAGAGAGAGAGAGAAACAGTGAAGTTGGAAGAGCAGGTTTGCGGATCCGCAGCTTCACGGCCTCTTGACTCTTCGGAGATGGGCAGCAAAACAACTCTGCCTTACCTCTCCTTGAGACATGGGGCTGTCAAGAATTCCTGGATCACAGACATTAAACTCAAACAAGCGACACGAGGTGAAATTTGGAGCATCGCCAAATCCCTGCTTTGCACAGACTATGTTCCAGTACTTCAGAAAAAAAAAAAAAAATACAATTTTTATTTTTCCGATTTCCAACACGTGTCAGATGTGTGGTTGCCGAAATCGTCCAGGAGTGTGGGTCACGGCAGCCTCCTCCAGGCACGGTACCAGCGTCTTGCCCAAACACTGGCCGCTCCTCGCACACCATTGCACCAGACAACGCCGCGCCACCACAGCCGTGCTCAGCCACACCAGCAACATTGTTGTCGTCCCACAGGAGACCCGACCGCTTCAGTTCATTGCTTCAAGTCACCTCTTCAGCCGGTTCATCCAGAATATTACCTCAACGGTTCAGCTGTCGGTATACAAACCCTCTTATATAGGACACTTCGTACTGTCGTAATAGTTCCACAGTCTGGAGTCATGACGGAAAGGTATCTGATTATTTATTAAATTCCACGTATCTAGTTACACCGCCACAAATTACAATGCCTCATTAGAGTACATTAGATACCTTTAGCTTTCAAAAAAAAAAAAAAAACCCTTCCAAATACAGAGCAATTAGCTGCCTTTCTTCACGCATGAAGTGTGTCGGGGCCCGTGCTGCGTGCTCACTCAGTGCTTCAAGTGAATGAAGCACCTAACGCCTGGCTGGATTTCAATTCTTGAGACTGATTAGCTGTCGTGGGTTGTTTCTGTGATAACATTTTTTTTTATAAACATAAATGGAATATGCAATGGTATGAAAAATAATATATGGAAAAAAATTCATACACATCTATCAGTTACTGCGTATTACAAGATGGCATCTGTACACATGTGGTAGGAGCGTCACTTACCAAGATTATAACCCTTCCCAGCCCATATGAACAGGCTGCTAGACCTCCTCGGCACTTGCTGGCAGGCACCACCCATATACCGATACACAGAGGGGGCCATTGTCAAGTTCACCGTCACGTTCTGCGAATATCCAGATTAATTAAGGCAGCAAAGTATGCGTACCCTTCCACTGGCCCTCCTTGGCTACTGCAGACGTGGTGACGTGGCACGAGCACAACCACTCTCGTGTAGCAGTGCGCACCACATTTACGCATTCACAAAATATTCTTCCACTTCTAATAATATGCAGTAACTAGTCACATATTACACTATGGTCATATTGGGACAATAATAAACATATAAAACTGAATTATAAGCCATTGTAATTGTAAATGGTAAAGTAACCACACAGCACCAATTCAAGCGGCAAATTTAAACATCTACATCAATGCTGTCAAGCTGGGATTGAACTTTCCCCGTGCTGAGATTGTCACGTAACATGCTGTCCTTATAACTTGACTGAACCTTAGTGTGTCTGATTTCTATTCCTCCTCATGCAACTCTTTATCAATAGCGTCAGTCTTTCTTATTGATCTGAATTTTACTGTGTCAGATTCCTTCTGATTTAACTCTTGCGACTCCTTCCTCACTGCCTGTTTTCCTCCCCTGATTCTTGATACGTGTGTCAGATTTGTACTGCTGCTGGAAACATCCGGACACTAAACTCTCGAACCACCCCCAAAAACAAACCAAATCCCTTCACTCACAGGCTGCAATTAAAGAAAACACTCACTTCATGTATTTTGTACTTATATTATAAAAATACATCGAGAGCATGTGTACAAAAGGAGATCAAGACAGATGCACATATGGTTCATTTGTATAAAGATGATGCTTACAGGATCAACACTTATGCAGTTCAGAGGCAACGTTATGTATAGAGAAATTCATTTATACATAACTAGAAGGCTAGATATATGTAGAAGGGATAGTTAGGGGTGGGTGAAGAATGGAGGTTTATTTCGTACACTGGACATAGAGGTCACTTTAATCTCTTCAGTGACTACCACCAGCAAGCCCACAACCAGTGTTTGGAGATGATCTGAGCAGAGCATCTTACTTTTATTTGCTTATCATAAAAATCCAGTGACGGTTTCATGAATACGACAGGTTGCGAAAGAGCAAAGTCCAATGACAGGTTTATGAATACGACCCAGCTGAGGAAGATAGTCCGCGAGTGTCTTTGGTGCTTATTTCGCTTTACGACCACTGATTGCTCGCTTGTTTTTGTTATGTAATTGATTAGTGTTACCATCATAGTTTGTTTATTTATTTATTTCATTTTTTTATTTATGTACTGTTTCTTATTCAAGCTTCATAGAGTACCTCCATACACTCTTACAAGTCTCCTTCTTCTCTTCTTCTTCTTCTTCTTCTTCTTCTTCTTCCTCCTCCTCCTTCTTTCTCCCTCTCATCCTCCTCTTGCTGCTGTGCCATATACTTGAACACACGCACACTTTTACACCTTTACAGTATTGGTACATTCGTTCATGGAAATTATTACTAAACAAATATAACAAGTTTGCTTATCATCAATAAAGAATCTAGGACAGAGAGAGAGAGAGAGAGAGAGAGAGAGAGAGAGAGAGAGAGAGAGAGAGAGAGAGAGAGAGAGAGAGAGAGAGAGAGAGAGAATTTTTTCGTACATTAGATGGGTTATTCAATTGCATAAGAATACGAGAATATAAGGGAAGCTGCAAGAAGCCTTCAGCCCTACACGTGGCAGTCCCTGCATGAAACGCATCTATCTGTATGACTCGGCTCTAACAATCTGATTACCGAGTCTATTCCATCCATCTGCCACTCCATTTGAGAACCAATTCCTTTCTATCTCTTTTTTAAATCTAATTTTATCAAGCTTCTGTCAGGCTGGAACTCATTATATCTTGTCCTATCCTGAGTACTGATCCAGAGAATTTTACTTACGTGACCCTTGTTATACCCAATGTCCCACTTAAAGCCTCTGTATGACACACATCAGTTCGTCTCGTTTCCTCCCCGGAGTCCCCTCTTTTGTACTCGCCAGTAACTCGTCTTGAGAAAAGAAAGGCAGTACTTGATATCCGCATGTCTGTGAAGTCAAGCTATACCTTACTGAAAACTCTAGGATTGTCTTCTTGTTTTTTTTATTTTTTTTATTTTTTTTTTTTTATCTTCCCATGAGCTGGACTGTTTCGGAAAAGTAGCAAGGATTTCAACTATAATAACCAACTTGATTATAATTTTTTTTACATTTAACATTTATTTAAAGAGGTAATTAAGCAATTCTTTCTTACATGATTCTTCTTTGTAGCCCACAGCTCTCGTTTATATGTGGAAATGGGAAAGTGAGTGCCTTCAGGATTTTTGGGGCGTGGGGAAGCGGTGTTAGTGGTCGAAAGAAAAAAAACGCTGGCGAACCCCATCACCACTATTTTGGTGGTATACCACTATGCCTGTATGAGAGAGAGAGAGAGAGAGAGAGAGAGAGAGAGAGAGAGAGAGAGAGAGAGAGAGAGAGAGAGAGAGAGCTATGTCGAGGTCGTTAATCTCTCTCTCTCTCTCTCTCTCTCTCTCTCTCTCTCTCTCTCTCTCTCTCTCTCTCTATCTATCTATCTCTCTCTCTCTCTCTCTCTCATACATAGGCAAACATAACCACTCAAGAAGAAAGAAGAAACACAAGAGAGAGAGAGAGAGAGAGAGAGAGAGAGAGAGAGAGAGAGAGAGAGAGAGAGAGAGAGAGAGAGAGAGAGAGAGAGAGAGAGAGAGGTGGGGTTAGACCTCTCCTACTACCTCACCTGCCAATCACAGAAAGGTGTGGGTTTGGCCTATTTTGGGGGGGGGTGGTATCGCCAATTTAGGTGACAACAGGTATGCCATCACCACCACCACCTGGTGATAGTGGAGGTGGTGGTGGTGGTGGTGGTGCTAGGGTTCGCTATAAAAGAAGGCAAGAGCGGCTTTGAACTCATTCAGCGACAAAACTGCACCAGAGGAAGGTAGGAATTCGAAGCTTATCCTCTTTACTTGCTGTATTACATTATGATCGCATACCAACGTTTTGTTTTAAAAGAAAAAAACATGCGTACAACCAATATGTCTTTTTTTTTTCAGCTAGAATCAGGAAAGTTGTTAATTTTCATCTGTGCAGTGCGCTACATGACGTGGAGGAAAATGGTAAGTCTTCGCAGAGTCGTTTTCTTCCTATTACCTTTCATTGCGGTCAGTAAAAGTACTTATTTGCATATACAGGTCATAGAAACAGACTGCAAGTGCAGAGTGAAATGAGCGCACTTTTAGGATGATCTGCGCAATGCACTTCATGGGACGTCATTGACTTTTGCAGAGACTCGACTTGGAAGTGGTGCTGTTCTGTTGCCTGGCGCTGTGCAGGTGAGTGTGATGTTTTTTGTTGCTGTTACTGCTACTTTTGCTGAGTTGTGTGTGTGTGTGTGTGTGTGTGTGTGTGTGTGTGTGTGTGTGTGTGTGTGTGTGTGTGTGTGTGTGTGTGTGTGTGTGTGTGTGTGTGTGTGTGTGTGCATAAATAAATAGCATCGGTTATCCTAGCAAATGCTTCTCCAGCATACTGTGTGAGGTGTGCCAGGTGTGGTATGTCAGGTGTGCCAGGTGTGATATGTCAGGTGTGGTATGTCAAGGTGTGACAGGTGTGGCCTGGGCGTCATAACTATAGAATTGTTATTCCTCTGGATAAAGTACAAAATCTGTTTTTTGCACCACACTCACTCCATCTCCCTCACACACATTGCATTCATTCTTAAACTAGAGCTGCTCTTCTCTTTTCTTAAATGGGCTTGTGTCTATTTAAACCAGAGTTTGGATGCACATCCATCTTTTTTTCTATGTGCAGGACAGCGGCGGCTTGTCCTGTGGAGCACGAGTGTAAAGGATTCGGCCTGGAAGACTTGGGCACCGGTACTGGCGAGGCGGCCTTCTGTAGCGGCCCTCAGTCTACACCTTACTGCCCGGGGGTTTACGTTAACGGCACGGTACTGCGGCTTTCACCGCGGCAGGCATTCAGATCGTCGCTAGCCAGAAGTTACTCTCCCATCTCTACCAAATCGTCGCTAGCCACAAGTTCCTCTCCCACCACTACCAAATCGTCGACAGCCACAAGTTCCTCTCCCATCTCTACCAAATCGTCGACAGCCACAAGTTCCTCTCCCGCCACTACCAAATCGTCGACAGCCACAAGTTCCTCTCCCACCACTACCAAATTGTCGACAGCCACAAGTTCCTCTCCCGCCACTACCAAATCGTCGACAGCCACAAGTTCCTCTCCCACCACTACCAAATTGTCGACAGCCACAAGTTCCTCTCCCACCACTACCAAATCGTCGACAGCCACAAGTTCCTCTCCTATTACTACCGCATCGTCGCCAGCCACAAGTTCCTCTTCCACCACTACCAAATCGTCACCGGCCTCCACGTCTGCCCCGTGTGATCCCGCTTCGTGCATAGATAAGACGGAAGGCATTTATGTTCATCCTGACTGTGACTGTCGCCGGTACTACACGTGTATCAAGTCGGTGAAGGACGAGACTAAGCTAATCCAAACAAATTACAGATGTACCGGAAAGTACGTTTTCGACCCTGATAAGCTGAGGTGCACGGAAGACAGTTCAGTGTGCCCGACACTTTAGTGTGAAGGCTGCGCTGCTCACTTCTTACTTCATGTTTTCGACTATATTTCTCTGAGGAGGAAATTTCACTTTCTCTCTCACAGTAAGCTTGCAGAACTTTGGAGCACGTTTGAAGCACCACTGAGCACAGTTTGTCATGACCTGAATTACATTAAAAAAAAAAAAAGTTTTATATCTTTTTCCTGGTGCATAATACTTCATGTGTGTGTGTGTGTGTGTGTGTGTGTGTGTGTGTGTGTGTGTGTGTGTGTGTGTGTGTGTGTGTGTGTGTGTGTGTGTGTGTGTGTGTGTGTGTGTGTGTGTGTGTGTGTGTGTGTGTGTGTGTGTGTGTGTGTGTGTGTGTGTGTGTGTGTGTGTGTGTGTGTGTGTGTGTGTGTGTGTGTGTACGTCAGAACTTAGTGGCAAGTCTGCTGTCACGCCGAGGAAAATTTAGGACAGCATCTGCTAAGGTGGCGTGAGCCTCGAGACAGCCTGCGATGTGTGGAGATTAAGTAGAAAACAGCAAAACATGTTTGTGACGCAAACACTTATCATGAAAATTGCGCACTGTAAAGCAGGTGTAAGATAAGGAATTAAATAGGATGTCAGTGATGTTCCTTATCAGATAGCAGAGGCCTATCAGGGTGTTATCAGTGGTGCAGATAAGCACGATTAGGTGAGACAGTGTTGGTGGAGTCACAGTGACCTGAAGCAAGCGATGTGGGCGGCGACTTGGCTGTGGGGCGACGCCCTTCTGCTGCTGATGGCGGTAGTAGTGGCGCAGGAAACGCTGTCTGTGATCCGGCAGGTTTGTGTGTGTGTGTGTGTGTGTGTGTGTGTGTGTGTGTGTGTGTGTGTGTGTGTGTGTGTGTGTGTGTGTGTGTGTGTGTGTGCGTGCGCGCGCGCGCGCATGAATAATTCTTTAAAAAGTTGAATAATTGTTTGCCTTCCGTAGCAGCAGTGAGGCCACATAGTACGTTGACATGAAGTTTCTGTAGAATAACTTGATGGTTTTGTGCTTCTCCTGTGCTTCAGTGTTTTGCTGCTCATTCCATTTATCCATATACGTCTTGATGACTCTTGATACGTCGGAGTTACGGTAGCCGTTGCTAACGAGTACTTAGGTGACCCGTTCTATCTCTTGGTGGGTGTCACTCCAAGTTGAACAGTGGGAGAAAGCTCTTCTGACCTATGCATTAATAGCTGATTGAAGATAGCGTCTGGGGTACTCGCTATCCCTGTTCAGGCAAAGTCCTTGATTTGTAGGCTTGGTATCTTGAGTCTCGCTCTGCTTGCTGTCACGAGGATGTCGAGGAAGGGAAGGCGTCCTTCGCATGCTTCTTCGTAAGTGAAGTTGAGACCAGAGGCGGTGATAAAACGTTGTCTGAGCTCCTGCAGTTCCTGAACGTTCTTGACTCGCACGAAAATGTCGTCTACGTAACGGCAATAAAGAGAGGGCTTGTTGTCAGCGAGCAGGGATGATTCAATACAATGCAAGGACCTATAAGAATTCCCTTGCTATGTCGCCTCGCGAGTGTGGCCAGGCGTGCTTCACTGGTTCGCTCCGGCATGGAGAAACGGAAAATATGGCAACGAGTGCAACACATTCTGCTACTATATTTTTGCTATGAAAGTTTTCTGTATTGTTACAATGGTGCACAATGGTACGTACTCTGCCTCACAGTTAGTAAACAAGGGAAATTTACGACAGTTTATCTCCTACTCGAGGCGGGGCCGTTCTTTAAGGTAGAGGACAGCACAGTGGGAACAGATGATTATTAAAAGTCCTGTCATAACGGCACTTGCATTATTGTCCGGTAATACCCTTCATTGTGGTCTCATTATGCAACTTATTTCAGAATTCATCATCAGTTGTTCGTCTTCGTTATGCTGACCACCTTAGTTACAAGTTTCATCCCCGTTTTCACTCCTTCTAAAGTTACAAAGCGCAACTTCTTTTCTTTCATTCGTACAACATGTCTCTATCCTCTTCTTTCTTACCTAACCCCTCTATCTCGAGATGATTCTATTAGTGTCTCACCATTCCTTTGTTTTTAATCACTCGTTTAGCATCTTTCTCACTAAGAGGTGATGCAAGGAGGTTGTTAATCAGTGTAGCCTTGTCCCGTAGTTCTGATGGCTCGTGGGGAATAGCTTGCTGCTCCCCACGACTGAACAATAAAAAGAGAAAATGAAAGGGCAGTATTTAGGGCGGGCCACAGTGTACTCGTTTGTGCTGCGGTCTTTCAGTAGTGCAACATGAACATTGACTTCCAAGTTACTGCAGCAACAACTTATGAATAACTGACAAATCACCTATTAATGTTAGTGGCTTTTATTTTATGTTTTCCCTTTTTTCCAGGACATCGGCGTTCACAGCGAGGAAGGTAAGAACAACAGTTGCTTTATTTATTACAGAAAATTAAATTAATGTCTAGGTAAACGGTAAGTGGGTCGTGTCTCCGTGCATCCCTAAAATTTGAATCTTTCGGAGGTGATGGTATGAAGAGTCTATCCCATACTAAGGCACAGTAAAAATGTATATCTCTCCTTCTTATTGTTATCAAGAGAATGCAATTTAATATTGGGATTATTTATATTCCCGCTGCATGGAAATTTGTCTCTGTTTTACTTGCATGTTTCCGAGACAGGTAAAGATCTCTCTGTCCCGTTCATTATCATTCTGTTTCTTTCACACTAAGATAAATGGTAA
>NC_087162.1:26112947-26137947 GCF_035594125.1 Scylla paramamosain | reverse complement strand
GGTCAACCTCACCGGCCTGCAGTCCTCCACCGCGTACAGTGTGGGTGTGAGCGCCGCCGTGCAAAAGATTGAGGGGCCGAGTGCGGGACACGTGAACGGCACCACGGCACGAGAAGGTGAGAGTAGTAGGCTCGCATGGCGGCCAGTGCTACTAACTCTTCGTATTTCCCTGGTTTTGCGTATGAAATGTTATCCTGGCTCTCCTTTTATTCCCCTGTGAATTAACCAGACGAAAATATATGTATATAAAGAAATTACATTTCGACGTAGTATAAACATTTTTTTTTCCGTAACTATTACCCTGTAACTTCATTCTCTTCAAATATCATAATATGCATCTGAAAAGTCCTCTTGAAAGGAATTTCGTGGCCATCATCCTTCTGAAGGTTTCAGCCATTCATAGACACATTTCCAAAAAAAAACACGAAATACGTTTTTTATGAGGAACTCAAATATTTTTCTTAATAACTCGTTTAGATGTTCTTCAATGGCCACACAGGCAGATTATGATCACCTCGTCTGCTTCTTTCACGACAAATTTTATGAGTATGGCATTCAGTACATATTTCTGATGGATAATGAGTGTCTCTGTCGCACTCGAGGGACTCCCTCCGGC
This sequence comes from Scylla paramamosain, assembly GCF_035594125.1. Classification (NCBI taxonomy): domain Eukaryota; kingdom Metazoa; phylum Arthropoda; class Malacostraca; order Decapoda; family Portunidae; genus Scylla; species Scylla paramamosain. Next base: position 26,137,331 of record NC_087162.1, on the reverse strand, counting down.
CTAGGAACACCAGCGTGGGTGGTGGGACTGAGTGTGGCAGGCGTGGCAGTGGTCCTCGCGGTGGCAGCTGTCGCAGTCTACTGCCTGAGGTACAAGCCTCGACTAAGGTAATGTGGAGCAATGCGACTTGTTTTAGTGTCATATTTTCCTCCTTCGTGATAGAATTTAAATGAAGGGAATATTTATCGACTACTGCTACTACTACTACTACTACTACTACTACTACTACTACTACTACTACTATTACAACTACTACTAAATCATCAGCTCTTCCTCCTCTTTCTTTTCGTTAGGCCGTTGCCCTCCGTCAGTCAGCCTGATCTGAAACTCAGCTGCCGCTCTCTCATCCCCCAAGAAGTTGAAGGGGCGGTGAGGGTGGAGGACCTTCGCGGCTACATAGAGGTAAGCCTGTCCTCGATCCTTTCTCCTCCATTGGCAAGACTACTCATGCAAGGCACTAGTTTCCTTACCCTTCCAAGCAATGCTCTCTCTCTCTCTCTCTCTCTCTCTCTCTCTCTCTCTCTCTCTCTCTCTCTCTCTCTCTCTCTCTCTCTCTCTCTCTCTCTCTCTCTCTTTCATTCGATTGATGTTTCTTCCATCATGCCTTTTTTATTATTTATCAGCGAAATTTGTCATACTTCTCTCTTTATTATTCGTATCATTATCTTCATCATTTTAATGTTTTACTACTAAGTTCACCATCAGCTAGAATTTATCTTTCTTCGCGTGTTAGTGTCGCTTTTTCCTTTCTTCCACCGTGATGACCGACAGCTTCTGGAGGAGGACACCCAGCGGCGCCTGGAGGAGGAGTTCGAGCAGGTGCAGCAGAGTAGCGGCAAGCACCCCACCGTGGCGGCCTCGCAGGACCATAACAAAGACAAGAATCGCTTCAGGAACATCCTCCCCTGTAAGTTCCCAGGCACAAAGTTGGTCAAAGCTTGACGGCGGCTACACGCTCAGGTTGTTATTTTTCCTGTCGTCTTGTCCAGTTTAATAAAAGAACAGGAAAAAATGTTAAAGTCAGAATTATAAAGCAAAAGATAAACATCTCCAATGTTTTTTGTTGGCAATTGGAAGAGGCTCCGTTCCTCAGGTCAGTTTTATGAGTATAGGCTAAAAATTTCTTTGTGTGTGTGTGTGTGTGTGTGTGTGTGTGTGTGTGTGTGTGTGTGTGTGTGTGTGTGTGTGTGTGTGTGTGTGTGTGTGTGTGTGTGTGCTATCAGGTTGACTAGGAGAAGTGAACAGATCTCTGTGTTTTCTCTTCAACAGTTGACCATAGTCGAGTCATACTTTCCCCCGAGGCGGGCCAGGCTGACTCAGATTACATCAACGCCAACTACATTAAGGTGAGCCACCCTGGCAGAGGCTCTAGGCACGGTGACGTGACCAGTGACAGTTCAAAGTTTCTCACAAGTTAGTCAAAATGGCCACAACTTTGGTCACAGAAAGGGGACAATAGAGTGATTTACCGAATATGCGTCTTTCTGGCATATCACCATTCAGGATAATTTGGCGACCAGTATTCCATCCGCATATTAAGAAATACAATTCTAAAGGGTAAAATTCATAATGGAAAATGATAAGTTAGGTAATATGATAATCAAAATAAAATCATGTAACTCTAAAACATTGGACAAAAATTCAAACAAACAAGCCACCTGGAAAAAAAAAAAAGTCATATTATCTGTTTAGTTAATGACATGGAAAATATAAAGACAGATTTTGGAGAGATAAACGTAACAAAAAGTCATTCAGACCAACGCGTTCTTCCTCTAAAGGCAAAAGAAAGTACGAAGTGAGGTGAGCGTTCTCCGTGGAGTAAATGAAACATGGTATTCATTCCCCGCAGACTTTTGGCGCTGCGGGGAATCTGCTCACTGGTTTACATATTCGGATGTACTTTAAGAGCACGTTCTGCTGCTAGTGACAACACCTACCTTTATGTAAAATTTCTTTAAATATCTCGCGAGCAAGGACAGAGAAACATGGGTGAATGTATAACTTAGGTACTAATGAGATGAGCAAGCCTGTCAAAAGTGGTTAATGGCCTTCTCGTTCTGTGCCTGCGATACCTCTATTGAACACACACACACACACACACACACACACACACACACACACACACACTCACACACTCAATGAAGCCCGACTCTTACTTCAGGACGCCTGGGGACGGGACAGCTTCATTGCGTGCCAGGCACCGATGGAGGGCACGATAGGGGACTTCTGGCGGTTGGTGTGGCAGCAGGACGCCTGCGTGGTGGTCATCCTCACCAACCCTCGGGAGCGGGGACGGGTAAGTGTTCGGGTGTTCAGGAGAATGTTGTTTTCTAACGATTCTTTCAGTCATTTACTTCTAAGTTTACCTTGTATCGACGACTGCACAATATTTATCGTTTATATATATATATATATATATATATATATATATATATATATATATATATATATATATATATATATATATATATATATATATATATATATATATATACACACACACACACACACACACACACACACACACACACACACACACACACACACACACACACACACACACACCTTTAATCCAAGTTATGTATAATAGAAGGTATCAACGTAAATGTGTTCTGAATCCTGGCCTGGGCCGGCAGGAAATGTGTGCCGTGTACTGGCCCACCCTGGAGGAGCCAGTCATCACCGTGGGGGATCTCACCGTCACAAGACGTAGCGAGACTAGTGAAGGCGGCCTGCGAGTGCGTGAGTTTGTGCTTCAGAAGGTACGTGGTGCGGTGGTCTCTCGCTGCGAGTGCTTCTTATCCATTATGTTTGATGCTTCGTGACTGCAACTATCTGATATCACCAACAGCAATTAATTGCGGCAAACAGCAAGGGCCTGCAGCCTCTATCAAATGAATCATATCAAATCAAATGAAATTCCTTCCCTCCTTAAACAGGGCAAAGAGCAACGCTCAGTAAGACAGTATCACCTCACCACCTGGCTGGACTTTGGGGTCCCCAATCATGAACATCACCTCCTGGATTTTATCCGCGAAGTCCGGGACTCGGTGACCTCGGCGAATGGCCCCCTCGTGGTCCACTGCCGGTGAGGAAAGAGCAAAGCACAACACTTCCTAATACAGCTAGTCAGATTCATTTGACAATTAATGGGAGTGGAAAGAAAAAGTAGCCTAGCAGAGATAGAGACAAGGCTGCCAATGAAGCCTGTGTCTATAATAGGCTTTGGGAGATAAATACGAATACAGTATACATTTATGATAGCCTAGTAAGTATTTCATAAAGGCAAACTGGTGTCACACATACAGTATGACTAAACTGAAAAGTTATCAGTGTTTTCCTTGTTCAGTGCTGGCGTGGGTCGCACTGGCACCTTTATCGGCTTATGGAACCTGATGGACGCAGTGGACGCAGGGCAGCGAGAGAGTGTGAACGTGCGGCAGACAGTGCTGGCTATGAGGGACTGTCGCTGCTGCATGGTGCAGACCCCGGTACCGAGGGGAGGCGGGAGGGAGGGCACGACTGATTGAGTGACTGATTCATTGATATCTTGGCACGACAAAAAATAAGTCACATAGACAGGAAGGTTTTAAGCTGAGTTAATGGTATCTGAAACCATTCTCTTTAATACTATACGTTGTTCTAACCTGTCTTATCGCCCCACCAGGAGCAATACCTGTACCTGTACAAGAGCATCGTGGCCTATCTGGAGGAGCCACAAAGATGGAGAACAGAAGACCAATGGCACAGAATTCCTAGAGAGCCGCGATCACAAAAAGGTTGTAGTGGCGTGGGAACATTAGTACATTCTTTCTTTACTTCCATAGATTTAAGCAAAGGGAAGGAGAAGAAAAGGAAGGGAGGAACGGGACAGGAACCAACTAGTTTATGGGGTAACAACCATTGATTATACGTCTCCAATTTAATCTCTAGTTTTTACTTCTTACCTACGCACAATGAGCTCCCTGACAGGTTTGTGTCTCCTCAGAACATCATCTCGCGTACGACAACCCTGCCTTCACCGAGGAGGCGACCCCCAGCGGCCACCACGCATGACACGAAGTGCACGCGGAGGGAAGGAGGAGCAATCCTGAAGGTGTGTGTGTGTGTATGTGTGTGTGTGTGTGTGTGTGTGTGTGTGTGTGTGTGTGTGTGTGTGTGTGTGTGTGTGTGTGTGTGTGTGTGTGTGTTTTATCTCGGCTACAGCCATTGTGGCGCAAATTGGCGCAGTACATACGTAAATTTATTATTATTATTATCATTATTATCATTATTATTATTATTATTATTATTATTATTATTATTAGTCGTTATTATCACTGATGTCACCATAATCACCCACCACTGACAGACGCCGGGCGGGAAGGAGCCTGGAGGTGTGGTGTCGGTCGCCTCCGTGGACTTATGAGAGTACTGCTGGCTGGCTGGCAGAGGCAACTATACGCTGCTTTCAAGGGAGGCTGCACCAATCTTTCCAGGAGGTGGTGAGGGCGCAGGACAGTGGCCGATGCTGCAGCTCTACCCAAAGAACGTTTAACGATACGTGGATGTACTTTATAGGCCACGAGCATAACTAACCGGCGAACGCTTGGAATGAAATGACTGGTAGACTGTCTGCTGTATAAAAAAGTCTTATGATTTGGTGAGCCACGTCAGTTAGCTGTGTTCGAAGAAAGACTCCATGTTGTTAATATCAGTTGGCAAGGCATAGTCCGCGATTCTATCTTCTCTTCCACTGAGATTTTAAACAACTTGCATTTCTTTTCTTTTACTCCTTCACGCAGAAGAGGGCACGTCAGAACAGTGAACTGCCTGCTGAGAAACTCATCTGTGAAAAGCCGTGTTTACCTAATGATCTGTTTTATAGCCCTTCGAAATGTGTGTGTGTGTGTGTGTGTGTGTGTGTGTGTGTGTGTGTGTGTGTGTGTGTGTGTGTGTGTGTGTGTGTGTGTGTGTGTGTGTGTGTGTGTGTGTGTGTGTGTGTGTGTGTGTTTGGAATAAATATGTAACTAGTTATTTCCTACTTTTTGAACCCAAGTACTTGATGAATTTTTACTTTATTTTTCTTTCTTCGACCCTACCTTGCTTTAATATATTTACACGAGTATGGCAATAGTTCTTACTTTTGTTGAGATGTAAACTGAAAGACCTTATAAGTGCCATGGACTTAAATGACCCATTCAGTGCCGCTGATGAATACCTGGCAGTCTGAGGGAGAAATACCATAGTCTCGATATAAAGGGATAACCCGGCTAAGCCTCCTGCCCACAGCCAAGACTCCTGCCCTCAGCCAAACCTCCTGCTTTCAGCCTAACCTTCTGCCCTCAGCAAAGCTTCCTTTCCACTGACAAAGGTTTTCCTTTCAGCTGTCTTTCTTTTTTTTTTTTATTTCATACTATCTTTTAAAAATGCTACAAGAAGTTGATGAAAAGAAAACCAAGTAATTAATATAAAAATAACAGTTATAATATTCCGTACAATGCTTGTTTGGCACTTTTAGCGGTGTGGCGAGAATCTCCGTCCTCTTGTGGCACGGACCCACTCACACACTTCACACGCACCCACACAGACAGAAATACTGGCCTTTTGCACCCACAGGACCATACACACGCACTAGGGAAGGCAGAATTGCTGGCCTTACTCTTTTGCCGGCACGTGAGGTCTCGTGCCTGACCTCCACCAGGCGAACAAGGACTGCAGCGTGAAAGGAGACTAACCTAAATTATTTTTGACCACCTGAAGATTCCAGCTCAGGTCTTCTCTGTTGTAATTTAAGAACTCAGTGATAATGATAGCGACAATGATAGTAAGTGGCCGAGGATGTGGCAACTGTGGCGTGAAGGGACAGCTGGTGCGAAAACTGCTGCCTTTGTTTCTGGGACGTTGAGCTGTCTCCGCCAAACTGACCAATGAGGGTGTTGCTACAATAATCGCAGCATTAATCCTTGCCAAGTGGGATTGCTGTGGTCACAGTAGGCCTCAATATGTGAGGCCAGGGGTTGGTCCCCCGTAGAATCTTACTACAGCCATCCTCTGTTGTTTTCATAGGAACGGGAGTCAGATATTAACAGACAGACAGACATACAGATAGATAGATAGATATATAGATAATACAGTTCTGAAACACCTCGTGAGGTGTACCTGCTCACACTAGCAAAATTTTTCCGGTGTCTGGGGCGTGAACACCCTCAAGAGGAAGTACAAATCTCTTCTGAAATCTTTTGAGATTTGGTTTTCCTTCATATATTCAGGGCTTGGTGCGAGGCCACTCTGTCACCCAGGGGCCGCCATTATGTGGTCGTCACCGCGCCCGTCTCCGAAACGCTTCAGGTACCACAGGGGAGACTCTGTGAATAAGTGGTTGGGTATTTCACTATCCAAGGAGCGCCCAGCGGCTGTCAGAAACCTCAGAAGAGCCAGTCCTGGGAGAGGTTGGAGAGCAGGACAGCAGGAGGTGGCGGGCTGGAAGCAGAAGTACGGGGAACCGCGGCCAGCTGCTGATTGGTTCTTTGGTGCAGCTGCTGCACCGTGACGCCGTGAAGGATTTCCCTGGCCAGCTCAGCACTGAAGGCCGAGCACCGAGATCCAACCACCTGCAAAACCAGACACCCGCCATTAGCTTCCCATCGCCTCTCGCGCTCTTCCCCGCTCTCTCCACCATTTCTACCCATTCCCTACTCCCCACGCTGCTCCATCACCATCTCACTCACCTGCAGGCGCTCCGTTGAGGCTCCGCCCACCGCCGCCATGTTCGGATGAAGGAGGGGCGGTAGGATGTGGGCGTGGGGATTAGAACGAGCACTCTGAGAGGCCGCGTCGTCCACCCTGACTGCCACGGCGTCCAGCAGCAGTACCAGCGTAGGCGTGGCCGCGAGGGCGTTCACCAGAGAGGAGAGGAGAACGTTGGTGGGCGCGGGCTGTGCTGAAGGGAGGCAAAGGGCGGGACCTTCCGGAGTTACCAGGATCTGGCGGTGATAAGCAAGAGTTTGGTGACAGCTTCCTTCCAGCGCCGTGACTCACCCTGTCCATCTCTCAGCCTCAAGGAGTGATCTGCCTCCCCGGGAGACATATGTAACCGAAAAACCTCGACAATATTCTAAGGCAATACTTGAGACACTCAAACACTTGAAGGGATGCTCAGAATTATTAGTACTTTCTAGAATATCAAAAAACGCTTCGATTATTTGCGGAATTACAATGAAAGGCGAACAGCCAACGCTGAGTCAACAAGAAGGGCAAGCAACAGATGCAAAACAATTGAGTCAAGAGGAAGCATGAGCAGCAAACATTTCCCTCGCCACCGCAACACTTATGCGTGGTTTCCAAACACAGCTGCCGAGACTCATCAACACCCCGCACGACACAACACGGAGCCGCAGCCTTACCTCGCCGCTGATGTACAGAACGACAGCACCTTCCTCCTCCGGCTGGATCTTGTCGGCGAAGCTGTGCACCTGCTTGGCCAAGGACTCCGGGGAGGCTCGTCGCAACACGTGCTGCACCACCTGAGGAAGAAGATACAGCTGGCCACCTCCGTCTAGCCTCGGACTGAGTAAAGCAGTGTCTACCTCTCACGGTCCTGAAGCCTCGCAGGTCAGCCGCCACACACTCCCGCACTAACTACGATAACAACGTATATATGCTAGATTGTGTATCATCTGTTTATTCACTAATTCACTGCTTCGTCTCTTTCTCTTTGCTTCATCCCCCTTCCTCGCGTCTACCACGCACGAAGCTCAGCGAACCAATAAGTAGGCGACATCCATGCCTCCACCAACATTGCCTCACAAAATCTCGCCCACACCGAGCTGCTGTTCACCCTCGGCAGCGTGTGTGTTCAGGGTAGTGAAGTGGGTAGATTTCACATCTGAAATCTACTTATTCCCTTCTCTCCACCACCTCCGTTCCTCAAGACAAAGAGGTTGTTCCTTCGATGTTTACGCAGAAGGCAAAAAAAAGAGGTATCAATTTAAAAGTGCCTGCCGTCGCTCCTCGCTAGCATAAAGAGTCAGGAAATCTATACCTCGCTGTCAGCATTAGTCATAATAAGCCTCTTGTCTTGAGTATATGGGAGTGGCTGGAAGGAAGACATAAGTGAGACAGTTCAAGCCAATTAGTGTCCTCTTGTCTCGTGTGAGTGGCGGGCGGTGCAGCGTTGACTGCAAGGGAGAACTTACCTGGAAGGGGCGTGGAAGGGAGAGCAGAACAGACGCCACCTCACCGCCCCCGGCGACGCAGGCATCCCCGGCGCGTGTGGCTCCGTCCAGCACCAGTGAGGGCGGTGGGGCGCTCAGCACCAGGGCGTGACGCACCTGACGGGAATCAAGTCACGCTAGATGCTCAGCCCTGAATCTGACTATGTTATCAATATTTTATAGGACCTTATAGAAACATGATTTAAATTTCCCGTGTGCCATTCTTTATCATCTCCAATATCTCCATGGTGGAATGGACAGCAGGTGGTCATGGTGAGGTGAATAGCAGGTGAAGGTAAATTTAGAATGTAATGGATCTTAAGGAAAAGTTGGTGATGATAGTGATGGTGGTGGTGGTGGTGGTGGTGGTGGAGGTACATGGATGGACAGGCAAACACAGGCCATACAGACGCCTCACCTGGCTGTTGTTGCGGTACAGGTTGACCATGGCCTTGAGGGTGGGCGGCAGGTAGGGCGGGCGCACACCAGCGCGAGAGAGGGAGTGGGACGGGTGTTGCAGCAACACTCGCACACACTCGTGTTGGGACCGCTGAGGGACACAACAAGCATGCCAATCACTCTCCCTCATCACAAACATACGCATCCTGACGCGCTACTACTAGACGCTGCACTCTCTCTCATTCTCAGCTCCATCAAGATCACCCCGGATAAACTTGCCATGAGCAACAGAACACTTCAGGAATTGCCCTTACCAGCACAAAATCACCACATCATTCACCAAGAGCTTAGCGCTTTTAGGAAGGATTATCTAATGAATACAAGTTATTTATTTTCTCGTGAATATTGCCTCGTGCAGGTCAGCTACTCACTGCCTGAACCCTGAGGTCTTTCGTGATCAGCTCAAGTGCGCTGTAAATATAAACTTTTCAAGACGCTTTCCAATTTCAGAATGACAGACAGGCACAGACATGATAGACGCTTCCCGCCTTTCAGAATGAGACAAACAACAGACATACAGACACAGAGATAACATACGCTCCCCGTCTTTCAGAGTAAGACAGACGAACAGACGTGGTGCACATTTTGGCAGCCTGCCTACCTCGAGAGCCGCCACGAGGGGCGTGCGTCCCGCGGCGTTCCCGGCGTTCACATCCACGGCAGCGTGCGAGGCGAGCTGCTGCACCACGTCCACGTGGCCCGCTTCGCACGCTAGACCCAGCGCCGACAGTCCGTCAGGACTCAGCGTGTTCACCTCCAGCGTCCTCACCTGCGGGAAGGCTTGATGAGCGGCACACTCCACTCAGCAAGTCACCAACCACACACTATTCTGATATATTTTTGTGTAAACTAATTTCTTCATCTTTCACCTGCAAACATTCTTTGCTCAACTTGTCAATGGACGTAGTATTAAAGGTGACACTCAGTGTTCGGCTGTTGCTTCAAGGCCTATCAATAAATCAAATCCATAACTGAATTAAGTTCTGAATCAATGAACTGCTTTCACAATATGTAACCCAGTGCTATCACATATAAATGGTATCATTCCTAATTACAGTATGTCCGTTGCTAATAATCTAATAAAGTACATATCAGCAAGAACTGATATATCTCATGAATAATGAAAGTTTTCCAGCAGCTGGCGTAAACGCTGCCGAGCTCCGTCCACTGGTGTCACAGTGTTCCAATCGTTAAGTTTATTGTTGCCACGAACGACAAAATGGCTGCTTTGTGTCAGTAATGTCATTAATGGACAGAAAATGAACACACGGCCAGCATACCCTCGCGGATGTTGTTTTCTTTAACTGGTTATGAAGGACTGGTCCTGTTGAAGCTGCACCGCAACAAAAACACCAACTGGCTTGTACATTATCACAAATTAGATATATGTGTTCGATGCAAATGTCTTTACCCATGATGATGAGGTCACTGTCTCAAAATTACTTGCTGCATTGACCGCCACGGAAGCTTATTGTGAATTAAGATGTGTTTGGAGACGACAGAACAATTGTGGGAACATAGGATATATGGTGGATGTTCGTGGGGTGAAGGAGAACAGTGAAGGGTCGTGCCTGCAGCAGCGCCTGCACGATGACGCGGAAGCCGAGCAGCGCCGCCCACATGAGTGCCGTCATGCCCTGGTCATCCCGTAGCTCCAGGTCCACGCCGTCAGTCTCCACCAGCGCCAGCGCCGCTTCCACGTTGCCACACTTACACGCGTGAAGCAACGCCGTGCACGACTGCTCGTCAGCGGCGTTTAGCTGCGCAGAACAAATTTGTGAGAACAAGCTAATAAAGTAATGAGGTAGTTTTTATTATTATAATTTATTTCTTCATTTCTCTCCTTTTTTCTAAACTTTCTGAGTTAGTTCCGTTGAATCTCCTTCATTTGCAAACACACACACACACACACACACACACACACACACACACACACCACCATCATCATCATCATCATCATCATCATCATCATCATCATCATCATCAACACCACCACCACCACCACCACCACCACCACCACTTACCTCCACGCCGCGGATGGCCAGCATGAGCCTGAGTGCGGGCAGGCCCTCGGGGTATGTGGCTGCGTACATCAGTGCAGTCTTGGACTCCAGCGTGCGAGAGTTGACATCCACGTCAGGTCTGGCAAGCAGCAGCATGGCCAGGCCGTATAGGTTGTCTGCCAAGGCTCGCAGCAGTGGAGTCTTGCCTTCCGCGTCACTTATGTTGATGTCTATGTTGGGGTGATCAAGAAGAGCCTCCACAGAGGCTTGCGACCCGCGCCTCACTGCGTACATCAGTGGTGAGGCCCGAAAATCATCCGTCTGGTTGACGTCAATGTTGTTTCGGGCGCAAAGGAGAGCGAGAAGACCCGAGTGGTCGCTGCGCGTGGCCAGCAGCAGTGCTGACATGCCCTGCTCGCTGCAACGGAGATTGGGATCCAGGTCTGGGTGAGAGAACAGGAGGCAGACAATGTCCTCGTGGCCCATGATGCAGGCGTACATGAGCGCCGTCTTGTTCTGGTTATCCCGAGAGTTCACGTCGACGAGATGATGCTCCAGCAGCAGTTTGGCACTCTCCAGATGGCCATTCTTGGACGCAAGCAGCAGAGCCGTGCTGCCTTGGCCATTGCGACGGTTCACGCCAATGTGGGAGTGCTGCAGCAGGACTCGGGTCAGTCGCGCGTTGCCGTGGTGTCCCGCCGCCACGTGTAGCGCTGTGTCACCGCAATCGTCTTCTAAATTGACGTCTGTCTTGGGATTCTTGAGCAAAAGTTCCGCGGTGTCGTCGTGGCCGGCGCGCGTGGCGAACAGTAACGCACTGCACCTGTCTGTGGCTGTCATGTTGACATTGATGGCGTTGTGCTGCAAAAGCAAATTCGTTAGCTCATACATGCCCGCGTTGGCGGTGAGGGTGAGAGCCGTGTGGTCAGCGTTGTCCTGATGGTTCACGTCTACCTCAGGACACCTCAGCAGCACAGCCAAGGTCCTCACCTGCCCATGCTCCGCTGCCAACATGAGTGCGGATCGGCCGCGCCAGTCAGCACTGCTATAGTCAACGTCTTTGTGCGTGAGTAGCAAGTGAAGGACTTGAACATGTCCGTTCTTGGCGGCCACCATGAGGGGCGTGAGACCTTGCTCGTCCCGCTCGTTCACATCTAGGCCGGGGACCAGCAGGAACACCTTGACAACCTCACTCTGGCCGCTGGCCACCGCCCAAGCGAAGGACGTCTTCCCGGTCTTTTGGCGCCAGCTGACATACGGGCCGTTCTCCAGCAGCTTTACCACGTCCCCGATGTTGTCCACTTGCATGTCGCTCACGGGGTGGTTGTAGCGCTGCGTCATGGCGGACGGAGTGTGGGTGGAGCACTCTGAGGAGGAATCGTCCACTGAGTCTTCAGTGCCGCTCGACGCTAGCTGGTTGTAGCGCGCCAGCAGCTGTGCTACCTCTTTGTGGCCCTCGTGCTGTGCCCACGCCATAGCCGTGCGGCCATCTCGGTCCTTGGCCTCTGTGTCATTCCGGGAATCCCTCAGAAGCGTCCTGACGGACAACAGCTGGTTGCATCGCGCGGCCCACATCATGGGCGTGAGGCCATCGCTGTCTGGTGTGTCGGGCCGTAGAGAATGATACTGCTGCAGTAACTCCACCACGTGCACGGCGCCAGTCTTTGCTGTCCACGCCAGGGCCGTCATGCCCGCCCCATCCTGCTCGTTTATGTCCACCTCGAGATGTGCCAGCAGCCTCTGCACCACCGAGCGCTGGCCGCTCCGAGCAGCTAGGAGGAAAGCTGTGAAGCCATTTCGGGTTCTTAAGGAGATGTCAGTGTCCCGGTGAGAGAGAAGGGCCACCACCACCTCCTCGTGGCCCCCACTGGCGGCCACCATGGAAGGAGTCTGACCCTCCAGGTCACTGAGGTTGGGATTTATGGCTCCGTGCTTGAGTAAAATGTGCACGCAGTCAGCGTGGCCGGAGCGCGCGGCGTAAAACAGCGCCGAGCGGCCGTTGTTGTCCTGCAAGTTGACGTCTGTGTCATTACACTTGCACAGCATGTTGACCACAACGGTGTGGCCGTGCTCCGCCGCTCGCATCAGAGGCGTCACCTTGTCTTTGGTGGCTACGTTGACGTCCACTGTGTCGTGGTGCAGCAGTGTGCTGGCTACCTCGGCGTGGCCCGTCTCCGCCGCCATGAGCAGCGAGGACCGGCCAATGTTGTCTCTCTGGGACAGATCCACACCACGCTGAATCAACAGTTCTGCGGCCTCCGCCCGGCCCACTGTCACGGCCCACATGAGAGCGTTCATGCCATCCTTGTCCTTCTCAGCAATGTTGGCTTTGGCATCGAGGAGCGCCGAGATACACTCCACACTGCCGCCCGCCGCTGCCCACAGCAGGGCCGTGGACCCGTCAGGGTGACACTTGTCCACAGAAGTGCGGTAGGAGCTGAGCAGCTGCTTGACGACACTCTCGTGGCCGTGCACGGACGCCTTCATGAGTGCCGTCTCGCCGGCGTTGTTGGCTAAGTCTGGTTCGGTGTCGGGGTGCACCATGAACAGCCGCACCACGCCCGTGTGCCCTCCGTGCGCCGCCCACACCAAAGCAGACCACCCGTCGTCATCCTGCAGCGACAATCAGTCCATAAATTTCAAAACTTAAACTAATTTTTCAGCAGAAAAATTGGCACATTAATCAAGCACAAGTTGCAAGACTCAATGCCAAACAAATAGAAAACATTGTTAGCAGAAACAAAATTTGCACGTAAAAAAAAAAAACACAGATGTGCGAAAGAGTAGAGATCAGTAACAGGCAAACGGCTGCTCGATACCAGGAGTCTTAACTTATACAACACTGGATTTAAAGGATGAAATAAGAGATACAGAACCCATGGTATGAGTCTTGAACAGCTTGCTCATCAACGAGGTGATGAAAAATTAGATGATCATGAGCTCGTCGGTGTGAGTTGTCGTGACTGAACACAGATAGAGAAGTGCCATGGAGTGTAGTATGCGAGGAGCAAACAATAACAAGATATTGCGACAGAAGAGTGCAGTGAGCAGGACAAGGAGAAAGTCCCGAGACCAGACAACTGCTCGAAGTAAGAATGGAGTATAAGGAAAAAAAGGCGAAATTAGGAATTAGAATGATCAAGGGAAGGAAGAGAGGGCAGCAGACGCCTGTACTGACAACTAGTTACGGTCCAGAACAGCAGAGGTAAAATAAGGCTGATCGCAAGACATCGTGTGAGGCTGCAGGAATTTTAAAATGAATCCAGTTCTTGTCTGCTGCCTTGGCACGTGCAGAGCGGCAGGGCGCCACTCACCTGCAGGTTGACGTGCGTGGCGGGATGCTGCAGCAGCGACGCCACCACAGCCTCGTGTCCCCGCCAGGCAGCATACATGAGGGCGTTTTCCCCGTGGTTGTTTTGCCAGTTGACGTCCGCGCCACCGGAGAGAAGCGAGGCCACCAAAGCCGCGTCCCCGCTGTCCGCCGCCGCCACTAGGCGCTCCTCTGGTGGCAAAGGAAGGATGGGTATGCTTGTACACACACACACACGCACACACACACACACACACACACACACACTTTCAGTTCTCGGGCTGATAATATATATACAAGTTGGTATGTCGCATCATTCAATCCTAGTTCCTGAAAAATAATGCTAATTATTGAATGACATATGTCAGAAAACTCATAAACACTCGCCGATAAGATAAGCAAGAGCTGGTAGTGTTGTGTATTGTATCGCAGCTAACTTTATTAGTATGACTTTTTTGTCGCTCAAGTGGATGGCGGAATTGAGTTAATATTGCTGCTGTCCCTCGGAGGCGTGAGTTACGAGTGTGAGAGGGGTGCATTACAAAGTTGACCTATGCAAATAGGAACGGCGATGGAACGGCGCCATATATTCTCGCTGTTGCTGCGCCAAGAATACCAGTCAGTCAGTCAATCAACTAATGAATGAATCAGTCAATCACTCGATGGACAGAAGACTTTTTAACGCACTAATGAATGCAGACTAGCATCTTGTGTGCGCTTCAACACTCAAGGATAATCAAGCAGTGATAAAGACGTACATACGATGAACAAATATCATCTCGGTCTTTCCTTGCGCACAAGTGAAGCTCTCCAAAAACAACATTACGACTTGAATACTAGAGTTAGGATTTGTTTGAAAAATGTCAAACCATAATGTTGAAAAAATATGTATATATACCCATGTACGATGAAAACTTAATAAGAAAAGTCATAAGATGGATTCCTGAAATAAAATAAATCAGAATAAATCAAAATAAATCAGAGATGAAATGGAGGACAGAAGACTTGCGAGGACTCGGAGCCTGGAAAGGTGAAGTAGGGTTGCACACACACACATCATGTTGGGTGTTTACCTTTGGAAACAATTCCAACGGAGATGAGCGCCCTACGGAACACGCTGCCCCGACGGCGGGTCACGGAGGGGTCCCTGCCTATCCCCGTGGCCGCCACCCCGGGGTTCACCATGCTGCAGTTCAGACCGACTCACTGGTATTTTGACGTGCCACCCCCCGAGAGTTGCCGGGGAAAGGTCGTCTCGGGAATGGGCTGGGGCTCCACTCCTGCGGGGGCGAGTAGCAGTAATGGTGTCAGTAACGTGCCCTGATGGCCACTCCGCAACAACCTCTCCTTAATGGTCACGGTTTACCAGGTACATACCTCTACACACACCTCCAGGCACACATCTCCTGACACACACCCACACTCACACACTTCAGTGACCTCTCCTTAATGGCCTCCCTTCTAGAGCCTTTCATCAGCACAAACTATTTCTCCCCAGGTGGCTACACAGACCCTAGTCTCCAGCCCTCGTGCCCACGGTTAACACTTCCACCCGCGCACCATCCGGGTCTGGACTTGGCGTTACATCCTTCAGCCCACCTGTCGTCCTGTCGCCGTCCAAAAGGCGCAGCGGCCACCAGGTACTCCGCCTCACCTGACAGTGCGGGTCCCGTGCAGCGGTGATGGCGTCTCGGCAGGGCGGCGCTATCTCTCTTATCAGTGAGGCCACGCTATCAGCCACGACCGACCACGACCTGCGCCGAGTAACCCGCTCCTCTCACGCTTCGCCACAACCTGTATAACAACACTAACGGGCAAAATTGATAGTTTTCTCTGCTTTCTTGTCCGTGTCGATGCTAAGAGTGGCGTGCCCGTCCCCTAGACCCTAGACCAGACCAATTAAGTGCCCTCCCTCCTTCCCTCCCTCCCTCCCTCCCCGCCGCTAATCCCCCACGTAGCCATGACGCAGCCACTCTTATCTGTGATAGGCAAAAGTTTTATCTCCTTATCTCCCTCTCTCTCTCTTTCTCTCTCTCTTTGCTATCTACCAACTAATTACCCAGCAAAGTTCCCAGCACAAGGTGGAGCGATGAAATAGGTTACTCCAGGTTATACTACAGATAAGGCGTCGCTCCACCAAGGCACTCTTTCATAGCTTACTGGTACAGCCGGTCTGTTGTCAGCTTCTCTCACTGGTCTGGTGTACTAACAGCACCAGGGATGTCTTGTTTTAGGCCCGCCGGTATGAAATGGGAAGAGGATACTGTTCCTTGATCAATTTACAGCCGCTGCTCTCTCTCTCTCTCCCTCTCTCTCTCTCTCTCTCTCTCTCTCTCTCTCTCTCTCTCTCTCTCTCTCTAGTTCCTTTACCCTGCTATACATTCTTCTACAATAATCCCTTGCAACTCTTCAGACACATTTTTTGTATTAAAGTATATTAAACACTAGAAAAAAGTCAGTCTTTTATTCTCTCTTAGCTCTATCAGTCCATGCAAACTAGATGTTTATATGCCCTGGATGTTACCAAATTACACCCATAGCAATAAAACGGTGAAGTCTTCTGATCTATAAATTTATCAATTGTTAGAATATATCTGAATGAACAAAGATGAAGTGAGGGCGGCAGGACAACCGACTTGCGGCCTTGACTATACCAGGAGTAATATCTTTGTCTGGCAGAGTAAGAAGGGCGTAATTCTGGACATTTACCTGAGTGGCGCAACACACACACACACACACACACACACACACGTGCCTCCGTTACGTCAGGGCTTTCCTTCGTAACGGCCCGGTAAAGTTGAAGGATTTCTTTATCGCATCGAGATTCTCAAAACCGTGAGACAGATCCAAGAAGGCAGTGCAGGAAATGATAATTACACCACGAGACGCAGGCCTGAAATGACTTGCGCTTTTCTACAATAAACAGTATTACTTATGAGAACAAATCCCTCAAAGAACCTTGTCGCGTAGAAAATCAAAGCGTTCATTCAGAAACTTGTGTCATCCATGCAACCTCGTATGACTGATTTCTTTATTTCGTTCTGTTTTTTTTTTTTTTTTCTCTCTCTCTCTTTCTTTTATCCGTCTTCTCTTCTGGTCCCGTTCACCCTCCTTTAGTTTTGCAAGGTTTCCACGCGTGTAAAAATATTGTCCCTTGCAGATTGTGAGTGGCAGGGCAAAGATTTACGTGATAATGTAACTTTAGTGGTGCTAGGTCTTTGTTGACTAGCGACCTGTACCTTCAAGGGCTGACTGACTGACTGACTGACTGACCAACTGACTGACTGATTGACTGACTGACTGACTGACTGGTTTCATGACACCGTAGCAAAGAGATTGATCAGCTCAGGGCTTCCTAAACTATTCATCTCGTCCACTCCCTTCTGAAGGCTGAAAATTTTCATTAACCCCTAAATATATAAAATAAAGAAAATAGCGCAGCATATATTATGAGAAAATAAAGTGATACAAACATACGAAAAAAAAATTAATAGTAGTAGTGGTAGCAGTAGCAGTAGTAGTAGTAATAATAATAATAATAATAGTAATAATAATAATAATAATAATAATAATAATAATAATAATAATAATAATAACAATAATAATAATAATAACAGCAACAGAATAGGCACTTCACACCTGTAAGTGCGGCGTCACCCACAACATACGCCGAGTCACTCTTCCGGAAGTTCTTTTTCAGTCTTCATTTGGCCATGATGAGAGTTTCAGGCAGAACTAGTTGGTCTTAAACAGCGGATTGGGAGTTGACGGATGCCTAGATAATGACAAGGACGTGAGCAATATGCAATGTGTGTCTTGCTATCAGTGGTGACGCAGCGCGACTGCACCTCAATACCGCATCAGGTATTCAAGTAGAGAAAACGCAGAAGTTTTAAGCAAGACGCGTTAGTATAAATGAACTGTCCACAAGGAGTGGAGAGTCGTGAAAAAAAAAAAAAAACCTGGATGAAACTCTTCTCCGAGTATTCTAAGAAAGTAAAGCTCGAGTATTCTAAGAAAGAAAAGCTCTAATACGTCAAAAGTTGAGCGTCCATCTACAGTACTACTGAATGCTGCATCACTGCCTTGCTGGTGAAAGAAGCAAGCATTACGTTGTCCATACAGAGAAGGAAAAATATTTCTTACGAAAGCAGTTAAACTTTTAAATTTACATTCGTTAAAGAAGTTGAGATAAATAGGGTATCTGATGGAAGTACTTAAGTGGAAAAGAGATAACAAGGATAATGTGAACAAACTCCTTAGAATTAGTAATTAAGATAGGACTGTATTTAACCAGGAAATATAAAGACATTCGTTGTCAAGTAGTGATATACAACTATCAGCTGGAACAGACTGTGTAATCACGTTAGTGGCGAGTCATATTTTCTTATGTTTTTATCTTGAAGGAAGTTAATAGTAATGATATTTCGCACAATTACTTTCACATTTGTTATAAGTTAAATGTGCCATCGGAAGGTGAAGCCTCTAGGAAGTGTAGAACGCCATCCTCCTGCAGGTAAACACAAGAGTACATTACATCCCGAGATAAGAGAGAGACCCTCTCATGCCGCGCTGCTCCTGTAGGTCTTCAGTAGGCTCGGACCCTCAGCCAACACTTGCCGAGTAGTTTGGAGAAGCAGCAGCCATCACAGAGGACTGAATACGTAGGAAGTAAGGAAAAGCTGTGTGTAGCAAGCGTGTCCAGACCTCACAGTGATCCCAACCCCAACCCTTGGCGTGGGAGTAAGACCAGAAACACGCAGCCTTGGTCTTCCATCTGCCCGTCCCCCCACCTGCTCTGGTACACAGCGGGGTGGAAGTGCCTGTGGGGTGGAGGGCAGGGCAAGGCAAGGCAAGGCCGGTTCTCGCTTAATCATCTAGCCTCTCATTACCAGTAGCGGGGATGTGGGCGGGACTCAACAGGACACGCGCCCACGCAGGGAATATTATGTTAACCAATCACCCATGACGAAAGCAATGGGATAAGAAGACTTAGAAGATTTCAGGTCAAATATGGTCACTCTATGACTGCTGTATGCCACAACCTTCAGCCTCCCCTCTGTCCAGGGATCAGGGGCGAGCAAAAACTCATGGGGAAAATAACACCAGCTATCTTCGAGTAGGTACAGCACAGCACACCGCCACGCAGCCTTCGCTCACTCTCCTTGAGGCACACCACGGCGGCAGCGAGGCAAGAAGGTGATGAGGTGAGGGACGCATGCGATGTGTGGCGGAGGAATGGAAGCACGGAGCAATGGTGAGGAGGAATAATCGAGGGAATAACGTGTGTGTGTGTGTGTGTGTGGTGGTTTGGTGTGTTGGTGTGTTGGTGGAGGTCAAAGCAGGAGTTTGAAACAGTGCTAACGGTGCTTCAGGCTTCAGGCTTCATCAGTAGCTACCTTTGCCGCCCTGATCCTATTCTCTAGCACTGTCAGTCCTTCACCCGCCAATGACACAAGGGCACCTGCTCACTAAGTGGCTCTGTTTTACTTTTACCGTAAAAAAAAAAAAAAACTGCAGGTAATAAAAAGATCTGAATTACTCCATCACTCTTTTTTTCAGTCAATGATGCCTTTGAAATGTTGCTCTAAACTTTATATCAAAAACTTTATCAAAACTCACAGCAAGGACTACACAGCACACGCCCAATTCTGAAAATAATTTGATGTAATCATCGCATCTCGAATTACAAAAAAAATAAAAAATATTAAAGAATCTTAAGCACACACACACACACACACACACACACACACACACACACACACACACACACATACACACACACACACACACACTCACAGCCATAAATGATAACGAAACACCCTAAAAACAGCGTCTAAATCACAGAAAAGAGTTTAGGAGAAGGCAATGAATGAAACACACAAACAAAAGAAAAGTCTTCTGTAAAAGACAATGAATACGAAAAAAAAAAAAAAAATGCGATTTGAGGAAGACATTGAATAAAAAACCGGCATTGGCACACCGGATTCTCAAGCCTCCCTCCCTCTCTCCCCTCCATCACCCCTTATATACTTCGCCATTTATCTCCTTCTTACCTATGAAAAGAAATAAAATATAGATAAATAAAAAAACAAAAAAAAACAAATATATATATATATATATATATATATATATATATATATATATATATATATATATATATATATATATATATATATATATATATATATGTATAAACAAATAAACTAAAAATCAAACGAGAACATCATAAGGATTAAGGATTATCAGCAGGAACATTCCTCATTCACTGAGTCAACCAGTTTGTTTATTCAATAAACATATTTACCTTCTCACACTCGTACATATTTTTAGCAGTGTGTAAACAAGAAACATATATATATATATATATATATATATATATATATATATATATATATATATATATATATATATATATATATATATATATATATATATATATATATATACTCGTATATATATATATGTTTGTTTGTTTTTTTTCACCCACAGGTGATAAATTTAGCCCTTGTTGAGAATCATTGGCTTAAAATGTGTTCAGAAGATAATGAATAATAAAGATGTTGTGGAGAAAACCTTAAATAAAAGATGTGTTCAGGGGAAGCCAATGATTAAGATAATTTGAGAAGACAACAAACAAAAACAAAATGTCCTTTAGAGAAGATGAATAAAAGGCAGACAGGGGAGATAAAGAATAAAGAAAAAAAATAATTCAGAGGGCAATGAAAAAAAAAATGTGTTGGAAGACGATGAATAAAACAAACACATAGTTCGGGTGGAGAAAATGAATACAAATGTGTTCAGAAGGCAATGAATAACGAAATATATGTCAGGAGAAGAGGATGAATAATGTAAATGCTGCCTGACACACCCACTCCTCGCCTCCCTGCACTTCCCGCGGCACATCCTCATTCCAAGCCGAGAGCTGCCGCCAGTCTTGGTCAATGTAGCCCATGATCCTCCCCCCCCCCCTCTCTCTCTCTCTCTCTCTCTCTCTCTCTCTCTCTCTCTCTCTCTCTTACTGCTCTGCCTTCTTTTACCATTCCTAGGTTGGTGTTTTGTTAATCTTTTTGTTTACGTATTATCTGTTCAGCGCTTGACGTATCCTGCCTGATGGCCGCGCAGATAGAGTGTATTGTTAAAAGAACAACACAGAAACACAGTAAAATGAGGGAAGCTGCAAGAATCCATCGTGGCTACACGTGGCAGTCTCTATAAAACATGCGTACTTATTTTCGCTCAATTCCATCCAGATAATATTTGCCTAATCTTATTATCGAAAGACTGATCAATTTTTTTTTTTTTCAGCAGCTTTAGCTATTTTTTTTTTTTTTTCCTCAGAGGACTCTAGCTAAGGGCTACAAAAACGTAGAAAAAGCTCACTAAGCTAATCCCTACAGAACAGAGCCAGGAGGATTATCCAATATTGGAGAAGTGTCTTGAAACCTCCCTCTTGGAAGAATTTAAGTCACAGGTAGGGGGAAATACTGACGCTACTCGTATAATTATACAAGCATGACTAACAGATTAAGATAAACAAACGCTGACAGGTAGAGTGGGGGTCCCAAGAGCTTAATACGTTTACAGTGTGAAGGGTGTTTCCTGATCGTCACATTATGCATTGTCAAACGTTTCTGGATGTAATTTCTAACAATTGGATGTTATAATTTTGAGGACTGTTTTCATGATTCCAGCGATAGTTTAACCAGGAGTATGCATTCAGTGGGGAAAAATATCTATGAGAGAGCGATTAATCAACTCTATGTAAGAGGGTCACTAATCCAGGCCAACAAAAAGTTATAGAAAGAAGACCCATTGAAGATCCCATTCCCTTTACATTATAGTGAAAAAAACATCCTCCAAAATTTGAGAAACTAGCTATTATGAAAATCTGAAGTGTTTGAGAGTACGGGCCATGCAGCAGCGCCAAAGAGATGATGCAGGCAGTGTGTTGTGAAGCCAGGACACAAGCCAGGCAGAGAGTGGATGAGGCCAGGGAATGGGGAATTGATGGCGCTGCTTCATATATATTAATGCAGGTGTGTGTGTGTGTGTGTGTGTGTGTGTAACAAAGGCGGTTTATATTTCTCATTCACTTTTCTTCCATTCACAAAAAAAAAAAAAAAAAACAGAAAGGAAGAACAAAGCATCAGTAGTAGACCTGTTGGCCCTTGCGAGGCTGTTTGTGATCAGCTACACTATCTAGTAACCAAAAGTAAAGCAAATTAGTGAAGTCGTGCGTATGAAGCGAAGGAATGCTACGAACAGCCGGATGGATAACACTTTTAAAACACACACACACACACACACACACACACACACAGAGAGAGAGACGATGAATAAAACAAACACATAGTTCCGGCGGAGAAAATGAATACAAATGTGTTGAAAGGGCAATGAAAAATTAAAGATATGTCAAGAGAAGAGAATAATGTAAATGCTGCCTGACACACCCGCTCGGCTTACAACCAAGAAGGCACGGGTTCGAATCCCGGGCACGGCGAGGCAAATGAGCGAGCCTCATTTGCCATCATATACATCATCATATAAACATCATATAAAACATCATATAAAGCCTGGGTACCCTCTTCACCTAGCACCAAGTAGATACGGGATGTAACCTGAGGGGTTGTGACCTCGCTGTCCCGGTGTGTGGTGTGTCAGTGGTCTCAGTCCTACCCAAAGATCGGTCACTATGAGTTCTGAGCTATTTCCGTAGGGGAACGGCTGGCTGGGTGACCGGCAGACGACCGTAGGTTAATCACACACACACACACACACACACACACACCTGATAACGCCCCTAAGGGCGCCGCGCACGGACCGATACCACCTCAGCGCGATTCCCACCATGGTGTGAACCATTAACAGTTAGTTCATCTCGCTAGGTTAACCTCAAGTTTAATATTAAGCCTCCACCCAAACCCACTGTGTATATTCAGTATAACTACTACCATATAAATAAACCGTTTATCATTATTATTATTATTATTATTATTATTATTATTATTATTATTATTATTATTATTATTATTATTATTACACACACACACACACACACACACACACACACACACACACACACACATACACACACACACACACAAGCAGAGCCGCAAGCCCGGGCCAGTCGCACAAAGGGCGAGGCAACCATTATGAAATGTGAAGGTGTGCGTGTAGCACATCCTTTTCCCCTTGAAGTGAGTCAGCACGAGGCAGCCGGGCGTGGGCGGCTGGTGCTCCTCACACAAAGGCAGGTGCTCCTTACACAAAGGCTGAGTGAGTCCCGAACCTGGCCGCTACTTGAAGAGCGCTTCCTTGTGGTGTAACCTGTGACGTCAGAGGATCCGTGACGTAGTAACCGTGACGCATCAGTGACGTGTTTTACCCAGCTGCCGGATATTACCGCAGCGCTACGCAAACACCACACTAAGCTCGTGCGCCACAATTCTCAGAGCGGATCACCGCCCCGTGCGTGCACACCATTACTGCGAAAGGACAACTCACACCTTCACAGGCAGATTCTTCAGATCTAGACTCCTGAAACACACTTCCATCCTGGGCTTCCATCAGGACTACTGACAAAGGACACGGAGATACTTAGTCACTGATAGTGAAAAATTCTTATTAAACTATTACTAAAACCATGAAAACACTCTTGAAAACCCAAGAGCTTTCAATGTTGGGTATTGAAGTAGTGGGGGTGAGACGCTGAAACATCGTATGTCCCCTAAACTCTCATCAGACTATCACTGGAACCACGATAAACACTCGAGATAATTCCTCGGTAACTTCCAGTGCAGGCTGTTCAAGCGGAAGAGATTAGACGCTGAAACATTATAAAATATGTTCCTTAGATTTTTTATTCATAAATACTTTGGACTTTCATAGGGACTAGCACTGTTTAATGAAAAGAAACCAGAGCTAGTAGAGAATGAAAAAGAAAAAGAAATAAAATAAGATGTGTGTGTGTGTGTGTGTGTGTGTGTGTGTGTGTGTGTGTGTGTGTGTGTGTGTAATGAGAAAGAAGCCAGAGACGTAAACTATGTAAATATAAGACATTTCATTAGATACCTGTTAGCAATTAGTAATGAGGCAATATATCTCTCAAACACTTCTTTCTTGTCAGGCACACTCACCATCCAGAAGCGAATACCACACACACACACACACACACACACACACACACACACACACACACCCTCTGTACATTTTCAGTTTGTTAACTGCCTAAATAATAAACCGTTTATTATTATTATTATTATTACACACACACACACACACACACACACACACACACAACATATTAGTTTCTCAGATCTCTTTATACTATTTTTCCATACTCGTTATCGACGCTTGTTCCTTTTCATTACACACACACACACACACACACACACACACACACACACACACACAC
>NC_087162.1:26102947-26107947 GCF_035594125.1 Scylla paramamosain | reverse complement strand
TCTCTCTATTTTAGCACAAAGGCACGCAGGACTGCAGATCAAAATAGACATGAATTCAGTGTTCCTCTGCAGGCGTTTGTAGTAACGGAGATCCCCACTTTACTTGACTTAATTAACTGTTAATCAAACAAAGTTGCACATGAATGGAATAGACTCAATAATCAGGTTGTTTGTGACGAATTATTACGAGGCTTTATAAGAAGATGAGACCAATTTATGGATGAGGATGATAGGTAGAAATGGATAGGTAAGTTTCACACACGACTGCCACGTGTAGGCCTGGTGGCTTCTTGCTGCTTCCTTTATTTCCTTGTGTATGTGATGTGGTGTGTGCTGTTATGAAACACAAGCTGCCTCGCCACCAAGCAGCCCGTCATGGAGAGGAGGGGAGCACTGCATCTCAGGACACATCTCACAGCAACATGATGCAGTGATGATCAATGACAACTTTTTGCATGACCACGTCCACCACCGCCTGAAGCACACGAGAATGAGCCATGGCAACACACACACACACACACACACACACACACACACACACACACACACACACAGGAGCTCAGTACATATTAACTGGTCCACCTGGTCCACCCTGAGGCGCCTCCACCTACAGGGGCGTGGCGGCGTTCGTACCCACAGGTTCTGGAGCAAGACCTGTGTTATTTTAAGCTGGGAATCTCGTTTCCCAATCTCCACTCCCCATCTTTTTTTCCTTTACATTCTGGAAATTCCTGACACCTGCAGCTTCCGTCGCCGCTGCACCGTGCCTTGGTCAGCCCAAGAATGTGTCTCATGATCTCATCCGCCAGGCCCCGCCGAGTTTGAGAAGGAAGTGGGGCTGCTCAGGCCTCTCACGGCGATCTGGTGTTGCATACTGTAGGTCTGCTGGCGCGGAGCACTGACACCATTGATATGCACAGCCCGCAACACACTCAGCACATCCTTACTTTCTACACATCACCACCACGCCACTGTTGACATGCGGGACTGTGGGACCTCACTCGCTTCCTACTTATGTTCTTCCCCTTCCTCTTCCTCCTCCTTTGATTCTTCCTCTTCTTCCCCCTCCTCCCTCTCCTCCTTCTCCTCCTCCTCTGCCATCATTCGCTGACCTCGCTGGCCACTAGTTGACGCGGGATCCCACATGGCTGGGGTATGAAAAGTACCCCAAATACGTTGCCAAGGCCAGGGGTCCATCACGTCACTGATAACCAAAGTACTCGCTGGTCACACTCCTCACTCGCCTGGCTTATCTGATTCACGCCGCCCACTCGCACACCACGCCATTAAATGTGTGTATGTATGTGTCTGTTTGTATGTGTGTTGGTATGTATGTATGTTTACTGATTTGCATATTTATTTATTTATTTGCTTGGTATGTATATATGTATGTATGTATGTATGTATGTATGTATGTATGTATGTATGTATGTGTTTATTTATTTACATATTTATTTGTTTATTTTATTGGTCAGTCAGTTAGTTCCTTGTAATTTATTTATTTATTTAGTCAGTCAGTCAGTAAGTCAGTCAGTCCGTCAGTTAGTCAGTTAGTCAGTCAGTCAGTTAGCTGATTAGTTAGTTAGCAATAGTTTAGCTAAGAATTCATCATTTATTTACAAAGTAGGTACAAGAAAAGTTTGAAGCGTGGAGTAAAGAGACGGTCTATAAAGGGTGTAAGGTGCTTTTAATGCCCCACCAAGCATGTCACCACATCACCCAATGGAAGACAATCAAGGAAAAATTGGTCCCGTCAACTAACGCATCAACTGCAGCACCTAGGAGTGGACGGACAAATGATGGGGGGTTTTATATCCGCCCAGCGACCATGGTTGTTGTTGTTGTTGTTGTGGTGGTGACGATGGTGGCGGTGATAGTAGTAGTAGTAGTAGTAGTAGTAGTAGTAGTAGCAGCAGCAGCGGTGGGGTTGCATATACGAAATACAAACTTCATTCTGCTAAAACACACCAAAATACAAAAAAAAAACAGACACATCGCTTGGTAGTTTACTTCAGGACGACCATTGAGGCAAGATATCACTGCGTCGGGGGGATAAATCACTGCCACCGTATTCCCTGGCAGTGTAAAGGCGACCAAAGAGTACGGGGGGAAGGGACTGGGAATCCCTCCTTCTCCTTTATTTCTATCCCCACATTAAGACAAGACAAGCGGTGTGCTGTCCAAACTGTTTGTATGTGTCTCTTCACGCAAGATCTCAGCTAGTCTGTGTGTGTGTGTGTGTGTGTGTGTGTGTGTGTGTGTGTGTGTGTGTGTGGATATGTAGCTAAAAACATAGATAGATAGACAGACAAATATCGATTAATGGACAAAATATCAGAATAATAATAATAATAAATAAATAAAAATAAATTTACTAGAATAAATCTGTCCTTGGCGACGTTCTTGAGCCGCCATTATCGTGAGGGCAATTTAAAGCACAACATTTCCACAACACTGTACGATTTCATTCCAGCGGAAGACGTTTCGAGTCTCACGCGCCTCCCATTACCACCGAGAGCCATGAGTCTGCAGTCCTGTGCTTCCTGTCGAACCAAGGCAACTTTCCAACAGCGGCAACCCGTCGCTGCTGTGAATTTTACATAGCGCAGTGTGAGTGTCCCGCATCCTGGCAAGATAATATTGTGCAAGTTCCGCAAGATTGATTTACTATATTCGTTTACATGAAAGGAGAGACTGGCAAAAGGTTACAAAGCAAATTCTCGGACAAGAAAAATATTTGCTAATAAAAGAGCAATAGGAAAAAGAAAATGGTAATATTATGTGAGTTACGCAAGATTAACGCACAGTATTTGTTTGCATGAATTGAAGAAGACTGGACAAAGGTTACAAGGCAAATTTTAGGGCAAGAAGAATGTCTGCTGATAATAGACGAAAGAGCTGCATGCAGGATAATCAAGCAAAGTGTTCAGGAATAAAGGCACACTCCCATAAACTATACTCGCGGTAATACATGGATAAAAACGAAGGATGAGGAGAGCCAATGGTGCACACAAGGCGGCTCATCTCGTCCCATCACCATCCGTCACCCTCGTCAGTACATTCATCCAAGCTACCCCTCCACCTCCATTCCGTACATCACTGGACCGCTAAACCTGTTGCTCTCGCCCACCACCTGGTCTATTTGTAATTCAGATGTTGTGTGTTTATCTCTTTAGGATATAATTTGAACCCATCACACTGACTTATTTATGGTTCATGTACTCACTACTTGTATCTGAACTCCTATCATGTCATCCTTGCCAAGGGTTTTAATTTCTTGCACTTCCTTTGACGTCTTCTTTCGCGTCGCCCTGCATCCTTCGCTACGCATGACTGCCAATTAAGGGGCCTGGGGAGAGCTCTGTCTGCTTCCTGAGACACCTAGGCAGGCGTCGCGTCGGCCAAGGAGAGCCTAAGTTCTTGCCGTTGTTTCCCTGGCCTACCTTTCCCACCACCTTCTCCCTGACGGCCCTGCCAATGGTAATCGTCTTGAATACTTAAGCACGCGGCCAGGTGCTGTTGATTCTTTCAGCTCGTGCCTCGACAAGCAAATCAATGTCTTGGTGTTGAGCAAGACGCGCCGTGCTGCCAGGCTAGTGGTGCTGTTCAAAACTTAAGGGTTACAAAATACAAGTCACAATTCACTCATAACTTGACGCAGTAGATAATGTGGTAACCTTACAAGAAGTACTACACTAAACTCTGCAATTCCCTGCATGCTTCTTTGGTCCCTCCTTCCTATGACTTGAACTCTTTCAAGAGGAAGGCTTCAAGACACGTCTTATTCTCCAGTTCTGGATGATCGTTTTGACCTTTCTTTAGAGACTGGCATCTCAGTGGGACCTTCTTCCGTTGTTTTTGTTGCCCTAGGCCAGTGTCTCTCTTACATATAAAAAAAATAAGTTAAGACGGAACAAGGAAAGAAGAAAAGAAGAAAAATTAAATAAGAAAAAAGAAGAGAAGGATGAAATGACAATAAGAAAGGAAACGGGCAAAAATGAATCAAGTATGGTCAATCCAGTAGCCTAACAACATATATCTAGAAACCCGAGCACCATCTCGGCCACGACAATAGTGATACAAATACACAGTGACGCGTCAGCCTGGCCAGTGCACTGAAACAAACCATTGCACTGGCCATACACCAGTGTGCTGTGGTGTACCTCTCTCTCTCTCTCTCTCTCTCTCTCTCTCTCTCTCTCTCTCTCTCTCTCTCTCTCTCTCTCTCTCTCTCTCTCTCAGTGAAAGAGTGAAAGTGGGACACAGATTCTCCTATGTCCACGCATTAAGTTTCATGTGCCTGTCCCCAACTGTCTCCTAGCCAGTGAGGAGCGGAGGCGGAGGCGGCGGCGACGGTGGTGGTGGTGGTAGTGGTGGGCGTGAGGTGCGAGAGGCGCTATAGGCAAAAACCACATAGTAAGGGAGAACCGTACGTCAGTGAGTTCCCCAGCCAGCGGGAATCACACGCAGCAAAACATTTAGTGCGCGGGAGAGGAAGCTGCACTAACTGGCCGACGTTTCTTTTTTTTTTTTTTTTTGCCGCGATACACCTCACCGTCTCCTTGGCATTTGGGACCACAATCCGAAACACTCCTGCACGTCCTAGTGACAGATTAACAACATTTCTATATTATCAACAGCAGAAACACTCTTAAAAAGGCGGTTAATTGTCTTTGTTATCTTTTAAAATAGTCGTGGTGAGAGAGCAGAGGGTTGCAGAATACGGCTCTTAAGATGAGAGGTAGCGGGGTAACGTTCCATTTACAGCAGGACTCAGGATAGACTTCACATTCTCACCATGTAAGTTTATCTCACATACCTACACGTACACTACACCACGCACAGACATTGCCAGATAAGAATGAATCAATTATCAGATTTTGTTAGCAGACTTGTAAGGAGATCAGAGGACTTACTGCTGAGAGAGAGAGAGAGAGAGAGAGAGAGATGTGGGGGGTCATACAAGGCCTTGAGCAACTGAATCCTGGTAAGCAAGTCGA
>NC_087162.1:26067947-26097947 GCF_035594125.1 Scylla paramamosain | reverse complement strand
TTCTGATGTAATTCTCACTGGCTGGCCTTGAGACCCTCAGAATCAACACGAGTATAATAATTATCGATAGGTATCCATAATTTAATTTCTCACGGATCCGGTTTCTCTTTATCTTTCCTTTCCTTCTTAACTTTCCTGAGAAGGTCACGAGAGCACAGAAGAACGAAATGAAATAAATACATAAATAAAAGGAAGCAGCAAAAAGCCACCACAGGCCTACACGTGACATATCAATTTCATTCTACCATTCTCGTTCATGAATATGTCCAATCTTCCTTGAAAGCTTCCCATTGACTCAGCACTAACAATCTGATTTCTGAGTCTATTCCTGTCACGTGCTACTCTACTAAGAGACCAATTCCTTCCTGTCTCTTTTTATATACACGCACATTCAAATTGATACACACACACACACACACACACACACACACACACACACACACACACACACACACACACACACACATACACACACACATACACACGCACGCACGCACGCACACACACACACACACACACACACAGAGAGAGAGAGAGAGAGAGAGAGAGAGAGAGAGAGAGAGAGACGTGGCTCAAGATAAACAAGTAAATCTAACCTTGACTCAAGTGAATAAAATGGGGACAAGAGAGAGAGAGAGAGAGAGAGAGAGAGAGAGAGAGAGAGAGAGAGAGAGAGAGAGAGAGAGAGAGAGAGAGCATACAAACTAACAAGAGACAGAACATAAGGAGCAGGAAAAGCAGTCAAATGAAAAGACAAGCAGGTCGCCATACCGCCAGCCAGCCGCCCGCCTTCACGCCCTCGCCCCTTGTGACCAGGACCGGGGCTGCGGCAGAAGATGGAGGAACGCTGCCCTTCCCATGACCTCCGTGGACACTCATGACGTCAGGAAAGACCCCCGCTGACCTCTGGGACGAGATGAACCCAGACTTGACTTTCACTAACCCGCGACTTCCGTCTTCCCCCTCCCCTTCAGCTCTACACCTCCCCACCCAGCCCCGTTCAACCCCGTTCAGCCCCGTTCAGCTCCCTTCCCTCTCCCTCTCTTTCTCCGGTGCACTGGTTTCCGTTATCTCTGGCTTCATCTTGGCCTCCGCCGCCACCACCCATGCACACGTCGGCGCCGCCAGTGTGTTGAGGGGCGGGTGAGGTGCGTCTAATGTTTTCACCTTACTTGAAAACTGTTCCGCCGAGTCACGTATGGTAGCATCATAATCAGTCCCAGGTAGCTTCCTCCGCCACTCGTCCAAAACTGGCAGGCGGTCATATTATGCTACTCGATGTCATAAAGGTTGCTTTACACGCTGTTCTGTTTTAGCATAATATGTATTATTAACTACTACTTGATCATCTCCCAGTCCTGCAATCCAGGCTGAATACAAGTCGCTGCAGGACGCGGGGCAACGCTGCTTGAATCCTGAATGGGAACTTGACTTGTGTCGCTGCGTGTCACAAGCTGATGCCATCATGTGCTTGTGTCGGCATCAGTAAGAATTTGTCGTGCAGCAGGGGCACTCCATGCTGTGGCTCACTCTTGATGGATCAAGGTTTTCTTTTGCTCTGATAAATAAGTTAAAGACATAACTGATGTTTTCTGGCACGATAATGTTCTCTAGCTGAGTTAAAAATATCTAATAAATATTTCAGGTATCCTGGCTGCTTCCTTAATAATTATTGTCCAGTTATTTTTCCTATGCTGCTGGGAAGCCGCGCTTCATTTCGCTGAGCATGAACCAGAGAGTTGTGGCGTCAGAGGAACGGTGCCGTGCCTCCTTGTGTGTGTGTGTGTGTGTGTGTGTGTGTGTGTGTGTGTGTGTGTGTGTGAGCAACACCACCCTGATGTGAGTGCCTAGCTCACTGTGGAGAAGGCGGGAAGATGTCCTCCCTGTGGTGACACGACCTTGGTCGAATCCCGGCGTGGCTGAAGATGTTCAGCCCTGCCTTACTCTTTGTTGTGCCTCGATTTGGCAAGAAGGAGTGTTGTTGTTGTCGTTCTTGTTGTTGTTGTGGTAGTGGTGGTGGCGACGGTGGTGGTGGTGGTGGTGGTGATGGCACAGAATGTTGTCATCATGACAGAGAGTGGCGCCACCAAGTGAGTGCCCGTCACCTGCGGTGCAGCATTGCTCTCCCTCCCCCTCCCCTTTCCTTCCTCCTGTCCGCCATGCATGATGTCACTCTCATCAAACTCTGACTCATACTTATTTTTTCCCATTTTTCGTATCTCTTTCCTGCATATCCGTTCATTTACTTGTTTCACACGACAAACTGTTTCTTCTGGCGCGTGTTCTCACCGTGCTGCGTGTGTTCCTTGCGGCCAGGTGAGCCTGCCGTCTCATGTACACTCATGTACACTCAGGCACGCCTCAGGCAACACCCAATCAGCACATTCCAGGCGTGCCCACGACGTGCGTGCCGTAAGTCATACATGAAAAATATGCCCTAGAATTTCTAGGTGGTTCTTGCAGGCGAGTGTGTTACATCATGGAGCGAACCAGCCACGCCTCCCCCTTCCTCGTGGCAGCCACCTACACCACGTTCCCCAACAACAAACAGGTAAGGCTTTCCGACCAATTCTTGCAAAGAGGCATCACGTGGCGGGACTCCCGTGGCTCGCTGCTGCCACAATGAACGCCGCCGCTGCCACGCCGCAGCAAGTACCACAGGCAACAAACAAAAACCAACGAACAGTCACATTTTTGGCAGGTCGCTGATGCCCCTCGTGCGCAGTACTTGTAAATAGTTTGCATAGTCTGTCTTCCAAATCCATCTATCAAATAAACTGTTATCCAGATACTTGTGAATGTTAGCAACACTTGGCATCTAACGCAACACGAGCCTCAGCTTTGCATATAAGCTGGTGGAGACGGCAGAGGCACCAGTGAGGCAGCGCACCACACAGGAGTGGTAGTATCGTTAGTCTCTTCCCCTGAGGAACACCACCCAGCATGTTCACCTTCCTGACGCTGCTCGTAGCCTGCTGTGCAGCGCGTGGCGTCTTTTCTGCCGCCTCACCGCTGCTCTTCATGCTTGACTACAAAGACTCAGAACTTCTTAGCGACACTCCACCTGCAGACACTTTCAGCCTGCCCCTACGACGAGGAGAAGTTCCTCGTGGCATCTCCTTCTCTTTCACCGACACTGTCCCTGAGCAGCCAGCACGGGGGTTGGTTTCTGCCGCTACTGGAAAGACACTGGAGCGTTCTGAGTCTATCATGTTTCCCGGGGATGTGTCTGGTGGCAGCGGAAGTGGAGATCCTGAACGGATTACTGCCTCGGGCGACGCGGCTGCAGAGTTAGTCCTTCCCAACCTTAACCGAGCCAGCAAACCCATCGAGGCCACCGGCGACTGTGTTTTGAATGAAACCCTGAAGATTTCCTTCAACGGATCTACATGGAAACTTTTTCACCGAGACCAGTGCGCTGAGGGAGAGTGGGTACTGATGGTGGCGGAGTGCCAACCAGGGTGTCAACCGCGGCCCTGCCCCACTGGACAGCTCTTGTACCAAGAACAGTGTGTCAACCCATCAGACCCCACAGTATGCGGCGAGGGACAGATCCTCTATCTCGACCAGCGTGGCAACACTTACTGTGATTGCGAGAAGGACCACTTCTACTACCCGTGGAGTAGCCAGTGCTACGCGCGCCGCGAAAGGGGCCGCTGTGACTTCGGTTTCTTCATTGACCTCGATGAAAATGGCAAAGTGGACTGTGTGCCTAACCCGTGCCAGGTGGACGGCTTCGAGATGGACCCAGATTCCGGCAGGTGTTTCCGTAAAGACTTCGATGGCTACTGTCCCACCGAAAGCCTGCAGTTCAACTACAACAACCTGACCGTCGGATGTGAGCTCATTGATATCCGAAACTTGTTTGACTCTCCCATCACGAAATCTTGCCCCACTGGCTCACGCGTCGGCTACCTCGGAGACTGCCGCGAGGAAGTGGTGATTCCCTCCATCACCTCCCGGCCCAGGAGCCTCAGTGGCGGCTGCAGGTCCGGCTCCATCCTATCGGAAAATGGATCTTGCCGCCGCCTCAACACCTACGTAGGGTAGTTCTCTTTCTCTCCAGCGGCCGGAATCCGCCTCACCTGGCACAGACCACCACACCCACAACAGGCCGCACCTGACGAGGGCACAGTAATGACGGCGGAAGTGTTCATTCCCCGAATCCCTTCAGCGCATGTAAATATTGTGGTGTACATGATTAAGTGTTGCTTCGTGCCTCAAGCTTACACACACATACACACACACACACTCCATTAGCGCCTCCAAACAGAATTTACCAAAGATTACCATACCTAGAGGCACCCAGACTGTGATACTAAGATAAGTTTTAATGAGGAATGTGTAATTATTGTTTTGTTGCAATACACAGTGAAGTGAATGATGTTGTTTGTTATCTGAACCCCACCACGGGAAAAATGTTGTACCTGACACATGCAAAGGTCACACACACACACACACACACACACACACATAGTCTCGACACACAAAAAAAAAAAAATCTTGTGAACGTGTGTGTGTGTGTGTGTGTGTGTGTGTGTGTGTGTGTGTGTGTGTGTGTTCTGCTACACATTGTTTTGACCAAATTTATGGAAATTAAAGAGAAACATCTAAACTGTTCAGATTATTTGACGAAAGAGAGAGAGAGAGAGAGAGAGAGAGAGAGAGAGAGAGAGAGAGAGAGATGGAGGGAGGGAGGATGGTCCATTTCCATCACGCACAGCCAGGGAGCACGAGGCCAGACGTAGTGCAGCGCATCACTCCTCACCACGCCAGCCCGGACAGCTGACAGCGAACAACACAGGATGAGGAGGACACGGTGTGCTGCGATGACTGCGTCACACCACACTTCCTGGACAACACACACACACACACACACACACACAAACAGAGAGAGAGAGAGGGGGAGGTGGGGGGTTGACAAGACACTAACAGCCAAATTGTGTCATATTTGAGCTTACAACTTACGTGTTCGGGTTGCTGTGAGGCTGATTCTGTTTACTTATTCCCTTATTTATTCATTTATTTTGTATATTGATTAATTTCATTTGTATTTTATTTATATCGTTTTTATTTACTTACATTTAATCCTATTTCACTGTTATTACTATCTTTTTTTACTTATTTTTATTTCTTTATTTTATCTATTTATTATGAGAATGTGGCTGAGAAAGAGAACACCAGAATCGAGGCAAGAGTACGTGGATGTAAGAGGAAGGTCAACAGAGACAGGATAGAAGCTAAGAACAGGAGGTGGCAACGAAAGGGACGGGGGTTACAGCAAGATGTAATGCAGGATAGAAAAAAAAAAACTACAGACTCGCGAAAGCATACAGGGATACAGATAAGCACAGGAGAAGTAAACAGCACCTGAACTCAGTGCTTCCAAGGCTTATTAAGTGCTGTTCACGACGAGGGGGGGACCAATGCATGAAGAAGCGACACACATTTAAGAGGAAGGCAACTTAATAACACCGTCACAGTTCCCAGGTTGCGATGATATAGCCATAGAATAAATAAAAGAGGGAGGGGACGCCCTACACTTCAACATTTTACAGTTAATAAATGAAATATGGAAGAAAGGACATATCCCTGAAGAATGGGGTAAAACACTTATAACACTAATATATAAGGGCATGGGAGAAAAGACAAAATGTTAAAATAATAGAGGAATAGCAATGATCAATCCCATCGTAAAGGTTTGCAAGAAAATTTTGTAGAAAAGAAATAGAGACATAATAGAAAGAACTGGGAGAAGAACAACATGGATTCAGAAGAGACAGGAGTACAACAGACCTAGTATTTGTTTTAAGGCTCACTGTGGAAAAATCGTGCGAGTATAACATGCCAGTATACATAAGAACATAAGAACATAAGAAATAAGGGAAGCTGCAAGAAGCCATCAGGCCTACACGTGGCAGTCCCTGTATGAAATATGCCTATCTATTTCCATCTATCGTCCCCATTCATAAATCTGTCTAATCCTCTCTTAAAGTTCTCTAATGACTCTTTTTTAAACCTAAATTTTTCAAGCTTGAACCCGTTATTTCTTGTTCTATCTTGGTTACTGATCCTAAGAATTTTGCTTACGTCCCCCTTGTTATAACCTTTATACCACCTAAAGACTTCAATCAGGTCCCCTCTTAACCTACGTCTCTCTAAAGAATGTAAATTTAACAGCTTCATTCTCGCTGCATAAGGAATACCCCTCATCCCCTGTATCCTTTTAGTCATTTTCCGTAGTAATAATTCTAATAGACCTATATCTTTCCTGTAATATGGGGACCAGAACTGCACAGCGTAGTCTAGATGAGGTCTGACCAGCGCCAAAGAGAGGTCTGACCATTGCCCTGCTGAAAGCATTTGATTCAATCCCTCCGCGTGTGTCTTGTCGCTCCGGACAAGACACACGCGATGGTCATCTCACGGTCCCCTGTCGCTTCACGGGCCGTGGAAGGACAGCTACGGTTTGAGGGCGTGCAGCTGCTTCTCCAGGACCACATCAAGATTCTGGGAGACACCATGGACTGTGAGCTGCGCTACGACACTCATATCACGTCTGTAGCCCGCCAGACCTCTCGGCGTGTGTCAGCCCTCCGTAGGGTGGCGGGTAGTTTTGACTCGCGAGGCATTCTCACTCTCTACAAGGCACAAATCCGTCCCTGTATGGAGTACGGTGCCTTGACGTGAATGTCCAGCAACCCCACCCACACCAGGCGCCTCGACGCGGTGCAGAGACGTGCTCTTCGTCTACTGGGGGAAGACGAGATGGCAGCCAGAATCACGTCACTGGAGCACCGGCGGGACGTGTCAGCCTTGGCTGTGTTTCACAAGGCTCAGGTGCAGCACACCCCTCATTTTACCCACCTGTGTCTGCCGCCACACCCAGCCAGGGGATGACAAGACAAGCAGGGGCAGAAAGCCAGCAGGTGTTGGTGCCTCTCTCCCGCTCCTCACAACACCAGCGAACCTTCAAAGCCAGGGCAGCGCCACTTCACGCAGGCTACACCTGATGTGACCCGACTGTCCACACATCAGGCAAAAGTGGCTGCCAATATCTGGAGGGGCGTGCGCCCTACACCGCTGGTGTTGTGAAATGAAATGATATCAAAACTTTTAAAATAGTTGCTTGTGACAGCAAGAAACTTTAAATTTAAACTTTGTAATAATATTCACGTTGTAAATATAGTTTAAATAAAAAAAAAAAATAATTATGGAAATGTCTGTAAGGAAATTATGGCATAAAAGGAAGAATTATAAAAACAATAACAAGCCTTTATGAACCAAGTGTATGTAATGTGAGAACAGGAAATAAAAATGACAAGTGGACTGACGTAAAAATGTGAGTGAAGCAAGGCAGTGTAATACCCCCTTGTTATTCATAGCTTGCACGGACGTTGTCATCGGAAACTTTGAGGTAGGGCACATGATATAACAGTGTGGAGTGATAACAGACAAGAAGTGAGAGAGGTAATAGAGAGATTGGAAGTAGTGTTAACAGAGGCAGGTCTCAGGATGAATATAGAACAGAGACAGAGAGGAAGATATAATAGTCATAGAAATTAGAGGAAGCCGAGTGAAAAATGTAAAGGAAGTAAAATATCAGGGCAGTGTATTCTCATCTAGCGACAACAACAAACAAGAAATAGTTGACACAATAGTCCAATACACGAAAGCTACTGGAGCCCTGTATCCATTACTTAAGGATGAACGTGTATGTACTGTTCCACTGACGGCCAAGAGAATTATGTTCAAAAGTGTACTGAGCCCCACACTAATGTACGGTGCAGATATGTGGCTGATGAATAAAAAAATAAATAAATAAATAAAAAAAGAGATAAAATTTAAGCTGCAGAAATGAGAACACTAAGAGTAATAAGTAATAAAAAAAGACAAGAGATAAAATTAGAAGTGATATAATAAGAGAAGATGATAAAGAAGATTGACACGGCTCAGCTCAGGTGGCCACAGGACATCGGGAGAGGATGGACGGTCGGGGGAGGGGGTGGAATTGCCAAGAAAAGATAGAACTGGACGCTAAATGGAACCAAACCAAGAGGAAAACTCAACAATAGGTGGAAAAATTCGATGCTGGATACGTTGCATAAGTACAACATGCCAGAATCACAAATACTTAGAAGAGAGCAGACACTACAAGACTGAACGGAATGGAAGAAGAGGCTTGCTAGACTGACAGATCCCTAACTAGCACCTGAAGTAAGAAGTATTTATTTATTTATTTATTTATTTATTTTATTATCATTATTATTATTGTTATTTTATTTTATTTATTTACTTATTTATTTATTTTATTTTATTTTTTTTTACTTTACCATCGGAAAATAAAGAAGACATCCCTTAAAAACGCACTTTAAAAAAACGCATGCTAAAGAAAACGTTAGTCAAGAGCGAGGGAGACTAAAGATATTTGAAATAAGTGTTGTGAGTATTGAGTGGATTGGAAGAGAGAGAGAGAGAGAGAGAGAGAGAGAGAGAGAGAGAGAGAGAGAGAGAGAGAGAGAGAGAGAGAGAGAGAGAGAGAGTATATCCCCGTGATTTTTTTTTTTTTCTTTTTACGTCCATTTTGCCAATTGAGTGTTCTCGCCGTGGTAACATTGGCTGCTCATATTTTGGTTTGAGGCCTCGAGTACAGTTGAACGAGTAAGTGAATACCCAACAATAACTTTAATCACCTACCACATAATATAAACACACTGGACCAACCCTATTTGCTGATATTCCTTCGTCGAGGGTCGAGGTATTTAAACAAAGAGACGTAATTATATAACAAGCTAATTTTTTTTCTCAGATCAACAGTCATAAGGGATCCGTTCATATGGGACAGACTACGGCCAACTGTTAGATTTACGCACGTCTGGTAACTCTATTCGTAAACGCCTCGGTGTCCAATCTCTACAGTCCAGTGGAGTTCTTCGGGTTTTCAGTACTGTTACCATGATTCTGATGAGACTTTTATCAGGTGCATATATTATTCCTGTCCTCTAGTAGTCTACCACCCAAATTGTGAGCCAGTTTCTGCCCATACAGCAAAACATTACAATTCCTGAAACAAAGACCTACGTAGATGAAAACAAGCCAGTGTTTACCTTTAGGCTGTTGGTCCGCCATGCCTGCACTGCACACTGGGTGCTGCCATGTTGCCGCCTGCGAATGTAAACACGGAGTTAAATCTCGAAATTCTGAGGCGACGCTGCACAGGGATGACAGGGCGGTGAGTGGAATATTCACAGATATTACTAGTAAAACATAACTGCAATCTGGTTGTGGGAACACGGAGGAATGCGGAAGAAACCACAGCAACACCACTAGTGAAGTGAAGCATGTACTCACGTAATAGTCAAATAACAAATAAGACTAAAACTGTTTGTTGAATAGAAGAAAACGTCACGAAAATGATGAAGTTTCAAATGAAAATATTCTTTAAGAATTTAAGGCTTATTCTGTAGTAGTAGTAATAGTAATGATAGTAGTGAACACGCATAGTGAAGATTTATGTGCATACTCAGGAAGAAAAATCGGATGACAAAAACAATATAAGTGAATAAAAAAAATGCCATTATCTTGTACTACAGAGAGAGAGAGAGAGAGAGAGAGAGAGAGAGAGAGAGAGAGAGAGGGAGGAAAAAGCTGCACTTTAACACCGATCACATAGTTGCCCTGAAAACGTTTCTGGCATTTAATTATTTTGCTCGAGTAGTGAGAGACCATTACCCCGTATGACCAGGTGGTGACCAGGTAGCAGGGTACTTTGGCCAATCATACGTGTTTCCGCTGTGATGACAGGTTTGGAGATTAGACAGATTTATGGATGCCAATGATAGGTGGGAATAGGTAGGGCTGTTTCATGCAGGGAGTGCCACGTTGTAAGGGTTTTCAAGAGTGTTAACATGATGTCAGGAGGAATGGATAAATCAACAAGGATTCTGCATTATCTATAGCAAGAAACGCCCATGAAAACCCGACTAATGATCTCTTTGACCATTGAAAAAATATCGTGATGGGACAACAAGGTGTTTAAGAATACAAACCTTACTCAAAAGAGAAAAGAAAAGGAAAAAAAAAACAAGAAGCGTGAAGGAAGTGACAAGTTAGCGGGAGCGACCACTTCCACGCCCCAGCTGGATGCCACCGCCGCCTCATCACACAAGTTTAACCGACTACCCTTCACTGCCTCGCCTGTCTCCACTCCGACAGGCTGCCTTCTTCCCCACACTGTCCCGCCCCTCGCCGCCCACGCCCGTCCCTATACCAAGCCACGTCCTCCTTCCCACACCCACCAAGATACTCTAACAGTCTCCAACTCCCGGCGTCACCATCTGTCCGTTCGTAACTTCCAAAACCAGTTGACGAAAGTGGTCAGAAATATTGCGAGCGGTGGTACACTGTCTTTAAAACTGGCTGATGTGGTAGTGGTGGTGGTGGTGATGGCGGTGGTAGTGGTAGTAGTAGTAGTAGTAGTAGTGGTGCTAGTGATGATGGTCGTAGCAGTAGTAGTAGTAGTAATAGTAGTAGTGGTGATGGTGGTGGAGGTAGTAGTAGTAGTTGTTGTTACTGTTCTTATAGAAAAATAAAAAAAATTAAAAAAAACAGCGCAAAATAGGTTAGCAATCCTGCATTTGTGTGTGTGTGTGTATGTCTGTGTGTGTGTGTGTGTGTGTGTGTGTGTGTGTGTGTATGTGTCTACTGGGTTGCTTGAAGGAGATCACAAGTTAAACACGTCGCACCCTCAATGGCAAACAAAATATACATCAAGGAAACAATTAGTGGGAGGAAAGCCAGGTCGTGTTCATGTCATTCCTAACATAGCATTGCCCTTTGCAGCAGTCACCGAATAAGCAATGAGAAATAAGATAAAAATACTGATAAATAGATAAAAAAGAGCATATTTATTTTATATATGCGAAAAAAGGCATGGCTTGCTAGAAAGGGAAGGAAATTGACGGGGATGGATGGAAATGAAGAAACTGAGAGACTGGTCGAGGTGGAAGGGGATAGGTGTGAAGTGGCGGGTATTGGGGGGAAAGATGGACGGAGCTGGTGCTGGTGCTGGTGGTGGTGGTGGTGGTGGTGGTGGTGGCGGTCGTGGATGATAAGTCGGTGTGTTGCGTTTCAATTTTTCCATCCCAATATCGCATCCGACAGACGGCTGCGCTCGACGGGGCGGGAAGGGGCGGGGAGGGCGGCGGCGGGCGGGAAGCGTGGGCGAGGGATGGCGACGTGGGTTGGGGGGAAGGGTGGGCGAGGGGCGGCGACGGGCAGGGAAGGGAAGGAAAGATGTGTTGAAGCGACAAACTGCTGCTCCGAGGACACCACACAAGGCGGTCACGGGGAAGATGCGAGACGCCTGCACGGGGAGGATAAGACGCCTCATTGCCTCCCTATGGTCAGTGTGTGTGTGTGTGTTTGTGTGTGTGTGTGTGTGTGTGTGTGTGTGTGTGTGTGTGTCAGAGAAAAGTGAGGAGGAGGAGTAGGAGAAGGAAATTTCTACACAAGATTCTTGGTTATTCAGCTTGGTCTTGAAATCGTTCTATGTGATCGAGCGCCTTCAGCTGTGCAGGCGAGCGCTCAACACACGCTTAGGAAAGTGAATGTCATTAAGAGAATGGTTTCGTCGGAAGTGCGTGTTGAGTAAAAGATTGAAAAATCACCTATAGCAGTTTCTTCAAAATGTTTCGAATGAAATTTAATAAAATAAGGTAAATAACTCTTCTCACATACTTAGCTCAGGCAAGCTAAACAGAACACGTCTTACCTGCAGGAGAGCTGTGAACCAAATGAACCAGAGTGAGGCTCACCGCTCGTGACATCACCAAACATAGGCAGCGCTTTTTATGCCCACATTAATACAGAAAGTGTATGTAAAATAACACAATAAAAAAAAGAACACAAATCATCCGTATTCCTATAAGTGAAATCAACATTTTTTTTTATTAGGGGGGGGGCACTGTGTAACATTTTTTTTCTTTTACAAAAATGTAGATTAAGTTCCAGTAAGCATACCCGTATTAATAGAATGTGTTATTTTCATATATTTTTACTCAGTTACATGACAAGCGAGGGACGCATGTTTACCTCGTCTGCTTCATCCAGCCACCTTCCTTTGACCTCTGAAGTTGAACCTTTTGATCAGAACTTTGCTGTCGTGACAGATTCGCCGCCATCACAGTGCCGTGGCTGCCTCACTGAACTGCACATCTTTTTAAGTAAAGGGTAGATGGTTTTTAAGTCTTCCTGGCACATGCTCCATGCACGAAGCTTCATCATGACTATCCTCCATTCTGTATTTGAAGTTATCGAAAATAAGCAACACCCACGACCACCAGCCAGCCGTCCCCTCACCCCCTCCTTGCTTCTGCTGCCGCGCGGGGCTGGACCACACCCGAGCGACAAGAGCGCTGGGGGAAATGGGAGGGGTGGAGGAGGCAGCTGGGAGCGGAGCCCCCTATAAAAGAGGCAACGAGGGCAGCCACAAGCCAGAGTCTCCCTGACCACATCAAGGAACAGTTCCAACACTCGTTTCTTCTCCCTTGTCGCAGCTTCCACTCTCCCTCCGTGAACTGGTAAGGTTCCATCGCTGGCAAGTCTTCGGATGGTCGAGGCTCCCCAAATTCCTACCTGCCAAGAAAATATTCACATATGAATATATCTGTAAGAAGAAAATTTCAAGTTTTTTTTTTCACGTTATCATGTGTGTGTGTGTGTGTGTGTGTGTGTGTGTGTGTGTGTGTGTGTGTATGTTTGTGTGTTACAGGCGTCCCTGGTGATGGTGTGGGCGTGGGCGTCCCGGGCCGTGCTTCTGCTGCTACTATTGGTCTCCGCCTTGTCCCTGACGCACCATCCCACCACCGGCCTCCACCATGACTTCGCCGTCTCTGCCCCGAACTTCCGCTCCTCCTGGTGGGTACTATTGCTTCTTGCACGTTTTCCATAGTGATACTGAAGTAATAATTATTAATGTATTTAATAATGTGCGTGGAGCAGGACACTTTTCTATCATGAACGTGTTGCCGAGATGGTGGACTCGTGTTTGTCACTCACTTCAAGAGGGCGGGAAGTGACCATCATCAACCATCTATTTACCACAAACCATTTGCTTCGCTGCCAACAAGTTTGCTGACGTTTCTTCTTTTTCTACTTCTTCTTCTAGTTCTTCTTCTTCTTCTTCTTCTTCTTCTTCTCATTATTATTATTATTATTATTATTATTATTATTATTATTATTATTATTATTATTATTATTATTACTATTATCATTATTGTGTTTCTTTTCAAGGTTTGTTCATCAGTGGTACAAAAATCATCCGAGACAGCAAACATTGCAAACACTTAGCCTTCACCTTTTCTCGTTCACTGTTGATGAAATTTTCTTATTATAATAGAGAAATGTGTACACTCTCGCCAGACCCCTATCCCTCATTCCGCAGGACCTCAGCCTCCAGTGTGGTGAGAGACCAGCACACACCAGCACAGACCACAAAGACTTCTTGGCAACAGACGGATGATCTTCATTCCGAGGCAAAACTGGAAAACCCGAACGATGGCATGCAGGCCTCGGGCCAAAAGGAAAGTCTCACTCACGCCAGGTCCGTGAAGAGTCTTGCCACAGCCCGAGGATT
This sequence comes from Scylla paramamosain, assembly GCF_035594125.1. NCBI lineage: Eukaryota > Metazoa > Arthropoda > Malacostraca > Decapoda > Portunidae > Scylla > Scylla paramamosain. Next base: position 26,084,311 of record NC_087162.1, on the reverse strand, counting down.
TAGCGGGTGGCGGAGCGAGGACGAGACGCGACGAGCGTCCACCACTTCCATAGAACTTCGTTCAGTCGATGCCAGGAAAACCACTACCGCTGGAGCACGGCGCCTTGACAGCAGGAGGGCCTCTGAGGAACGCAGCCTTGCCAGCAGAAAGCTTTCTGATGAACGTCGCCTTGACAGCAGGAGGGCCTCTAACGAACGCAGCCTTGCCAGCAGGAAGCTTTCTGATGAACGTCGCCTTGACAGCAGGAGGGCCTCTAACGAACGCAGCCTTGCCAGCAGGAAGCTTTCTGATGAACGTCGTCTTGACAGCAGGAGGGCCTCTGAGGAACGCAGCCTTGCCAGCAGGAAGTTTTCTGATGAACGTCGCCTTGACAGCAGGAGGGCCTCTGAGGAACGCAGCCTTGCCAGCAGGAAGCTTTCTGATGAACGTCGCCTTGACAGCAGGAGGGCCGCCGAAGACCGTCCCCTTGACAATAGGTGGACCTCTGAGGAACGACGCCTTGACAGTAGAAGGGCTTCTGAGGAACGCCGCGTTGACAGCAGGAAGGCTTCTGACGAACGCCGCCTTGACAACAGGAGGGCGTCTGAGGAACGGCGCCTTGACAGCAGGAGAGCCTATGAAGACCGGCACTTTGACAGCAAAAGGACATCTGAAGACCGGCGATTTGACAGCAGGAGGGCCTCTGAAGAACGCCGCCTTGACAGCAGGAGGGCCTCTGAAGACCGGCGCGTTGACAGCAGAATGGCGTCTGAAGAACGCCGCCTTGACAGCAGGAGAGTATCTGAAGAACGCCACCTTGATAACAGAAGGACTTCTGAAGAACGCCGCCTTGACAACAGGAGGGCTTCTGAAGAACGCCGCCTTGACAACAGGAGGGCTTCTGAAGAACGCCGCTTTGACAGCAGAAGGGCCTCTGAGGAACGCCGCCTTGACAGTAGGAGGACATCTGAGGAACGCCGCATTGACAGCAGAAGGGCCTCTGAGGAACGCCGCCTTGACAGTAGGAGGACCTCTGAGGAACGCCGCCTTGACAGCAGGAAAGCTTCAGAAGAACGCCGTCTTGACAGCAGGAGGGCCTCTAAAGAGCGCCGCCTTGACAGCAGGAGAGCCTCTGAGGAAAACCGCCTTGACAACAGGAAAGTTTCAGAAGAACACCAGCTTGACAGCAGGAGTGTCTCTGAAGAACGCCGCCATGACAGCAGGAGAGCATCTGAAGAGCGCCGCCTTGACAGCAGGAGGGCCTCTGATGAACGCCGCCTTGACAGCAGGAGGGCCTCTGAGGAACGCCGCCTTGACAGCAGGAAGGCATCTGAAGAACGCCAACTTGACAGCAGGAGAGCCTCTGAAGACCGGCGCCTTGACAGCAGGAGAGCATCTGCAGAACGCCGCCTTGGCAGCAGGAAGGCCTTTGAAGAACGTCGCCTTGACAGTAAGAGAGCTTCTGAAGAACGCCGCCTTGACAGCAGAAGGGCCTCTGAAGAACACCGCCTTGACAGCAGGAGGGCATCTGATGAACGCCGCCTCGACAGCAGGAGGGTCTCTGACGATCGCCGCCTTGACAACAGGAGAGCCTCTGAAGAACGTCAACTTGACAGCAAGAGAGTTTCTCAAGATCGCCGCCTTGAGAGCAGAAGGGCCTCTGAAGAACGCCGCCTTGACAGCAGGAGAGCCTCTGAAGAACGCCGCCTTGACAGCAGGAGAGCCTCTGAAGAACGCCACCTTGACAGTAAAAGAGTCTCTGAAGATCGCCGCCTTGACAGCAGAAGGGTCTCTGAAGAACGCCGCCTTGATAGCAGGAGGGCTTCTGAAGAACGCCAACTTAACAGCAGAAAAACTACAGAAGAACGCCGCCTTGTCATTAGAAGAGCCTCTGACGAACGCCGCCTTGACAGCAGGAGGGCCTCTGAGGGACGCCGCCTTGACAGCAGGAGGGGTTCAGAACGCCGCCTTGATAGCAGGAGGGCCTCTGAAGAACACCAACTTGACAGCAGAAAAATTTCAGAAGAGCGCCGCCTTGACAGCAAGAGGGCATCTGAAGAACGCCGACTTGACAGCAAGAGGGCCTCTGAAGAACGCCGCCTTGACAGCAGGAGAGACTCTGAGGAACGCCGCCTTGACAGCAGGAGGGTCTCTGAAGAACGCCGCCTTGACAGCAGGAGGGCCTCTGAGGAACGCCACCTTGGCAGCAGGAGGGTCTCTGAAGAACGCCGCCTTGACAGCAGGAGGGCATCTGAAGAACGCCGCCTTGACAACAGGAGGACCTCTGAGGAACGCCACCTTGACAGCAGGAGGGCATCTGAAGAACGCCGGCTTGACAGCAGGAGGGAGTCTGAGGAACGGCGCCTTGACAGCAGGAGGGCCTCTGAGGGACGCCGCCTTGACAGCAGGAGGGCATCTGAAGAACGCCAACTTGACAACAGGAGGGCCTCTGAAGACCGGCGCCTTGACAGCAGGAGAGCATCTGAAGAACGCCAACTTGACAACAGGAGGGCCTCTGAAGACCGGCGCCTTGACAGCAGGAGGGCCTCTGAAGACCGGCGCCTTGACAGCAGGAGGGCCTCTGAAGACCGGCGCCTTGACAGCAGGAGAGCATCTGAAGAACGACGCCTTGACATCAGGAGGGCCTCTAATGATCGGCGCCTTGATAACAAGAGAGCTTCCGTGGAAAGCCGCCTTGACAGCAGGAGGGCCTCTGAGGAACGTCGCTTTGACAGCAGGAGGGCCTCTGAGGAACGTCGTCTTGACAGCAGAAGGGCCTCTGAGGAAGGCCACCTTGACAGTAGAAGGGCTTCTGAGGAACGGCGCCTTGACAGCAGAAGGGTCTCTGAGGAACGGCGCCTTGACAGCAGAAGGGCCTCTGAGGAAAGTCGCCTTGACAGCAGGAGGGCCTCTGTAGAAAGCCGCCTTGACAGCAGAAGGGCCTCTGAGGAAAGTCGCCTTGACAGCAGGAGGGCCTCTGTAGAAAGCCGCCTTGACAGTAGAAGGGCTTCTGAGGAACGTCGCCTTGACAGCAGAAGGGCCTTTAAGGAAGGCCACCTTGACAGCAGAAAGGCCTCTGAGGAACGTCGCCTTGACAGCAGAAGGGCCTCTGAGGAAGGCCGCCTTGACAGCAGAAGGGCCTCTGAGGAACGGCGGCACCTTGACAGCAGAAGGGCCTCTGAGGAAGGCCGCCTTGACAGCAGAAGGGCCTCTGAGGAACGGCGGCACCTTGACAGCAGAAGGGCCTCTGAGGAACACCGCCTTGTTAGTAGGAAGGCCTCTGAAGACCGGCGCCTTGATAGCAGAAAACTTTCAAAGGAATATCGCCTTGATAGTAATAGGTTCTCTGCTGAACGTCGCCTTGAGAAGAGAAATGATGCAAAGGAACATCGCCTTGACAGCAGGAGAGTTTCTGCAGAGCATCGCCATGACAGCAGGCGTGAAACAACGGAACATCGCTTTAACAACAGGAGGGTATCTGGGGAACACCGTTTTGTAAGTAGGAAGCTTTCAGAAGAGCATCGCCCTGACGAAAAAATGATTGCTGGAAAACATTCTGACAGCAAACTGGTCGCTGAAGTAAGTCACGGAGATGCAGTGAACACTGCCTCCTACCTTGAGGGAGATGTGCCTGCTGTGCTCTCCATCAGTGGGTATGGCATCCACGCCGCCACTTCAACACTCGGGAAGACTCCCGCCCACTCCACGGACCTCATTGAACTGCCGGTGAGTGAGGTGGCTTGTCTTACTGCCCTGCCTGGCCTTGCTTTGTACCATAGGAATGATTTAAATGTACACGCAAGGAGTCAATATAAAAAAGTGCTGGTATACGTCCTGTGGCGTCAGAGAGATAGATCAAGAAAGCTATTCACCGTTTTCATGTTGCTAGGCTGGTAGATGTATGGAATAGATTCAGTCAGGTTGTTAGTGTTGAGTCATTAGGGAGCTTTAAAAGATTAGAGAAATTTGTGAATGAGGATAACGGGGCACAAATAGGTATGCCTGTTTCATACAGGGACTGCCGCGTGTAGCTCTGACGTCTTGTAAAGCTTCCCTGAGGTTCTTGTGTTCTAATGTTAACTTCTATTTTGTTATTGTTCTCAGGAGGATCCATGGTGGGCCAGTCACACGCTTCCCGTCCTTCACTATCCCAAGTACAAGGACGATGGGTAAATTTTATTTTCCCTCCCTCATTATTTGTTGTCTTCATAGCCGCCCCTTCACCGACCAGCGCTGCGCTCCTCCTTTCTGTTTCCTTCTCTAGTGAACATCAGTGGACGCCTTAGAAACTTCCTGTTGTGTCCAATTATCTCAGCAGCTTTTTACCTAATGAAAACATTGAAATAACTGTTTCACCTTCTTCGCTTTCTTTCTTTATTGGCATAAGCCGGCTTTAGGATTTTTTTTTTCCCAAATCCCGGTGAGGCACTGACAAGTTTTTATTTATTTGACTTTTTTTTTTTCAGGGGAGTGGGTGGCTTGGTGATGCAGGGACTCCTGGTGGGCGTCGCTTCCCTGACGCTTTACCGAACAGGCTCCTCTTCAGCACTCATCCCTGCCTGCTAGATACCTTCACTTTTCCCTGACATCGATCACCGGCACAGTGGTCGCAGCAGCAGCAGCAGGCACGATGCTCACTGCCCTCATTACATCATCCTTCCCAAATCTCGTCACCATTTCATAACGCCCATGAGACGCCCATAACGCCCAACACGAGACACGCCCACACCGTTCTGAACTTATTCATAATGTCCCACACACACCTCCTCACCTTGCGTCATCCTCTCGATCTGAACGTGCATCTCGCCCCATGCCACCGCCACGTGAGGACTGAGAGCACCGCCCTCCGCTGCCGTCAGACCTTGACCTCGCTGCCTTGGCCGTCCCCTACATCGCCTCATACTTGCCGCCTGAAGCCGACCAGGCGGCGGCAACGCGGGACAGAGGACGTACTCACCTCGACCACTCTATCTAGGACGACGCAACTCAAGTTATTCTTTCATGTTACAATAAACACTCACGGGACAGATGCATGTACACACTCAGCTAATTTTTCATGCCTGACATCACTCACGAATAAGAAGTTTGATCATTATAGAAAATATGAACTTCTTCCGTAATTCTTATGCCGCTCTATGCCAGATGGATTCCTAAAAGTTTGTAAAGCGTGAGGAACGGCGGCAACACTTCTTCCTCATCGACTCAGCGGTCCATGTTCCCGCTATACAGTAGTCTGCAGGAAGGCCCGTGAATTAGCTGGGTGAAAACTGCTCCTGATGAGTAGGAGTGTGTGTGTGTGTGTGTGTGTGTGTGTGTGTGTGTGTGTGTGTGTGTGAGTGTATGTAGTCATGTAATACAAATACGTATATATATACCAAATAAAACGATGCCACGTTCAAACATAATCTTTACTTCTACCTAAGCTACTACTACTACTGTTATTATTATTATTATTATTAGTAGTAGTAGTAGTAGTAGTAGTAGTAGTAGTAGTAGTAGTTGTAGTAGTAGTAGTAGTAGTAGTAGTAGTAGTAGTATCATCGACATCATTATCATTATCATCATCATCATCATCATCATCATTAAGAAGCAACACCACAAGCTGATATATTTTAGTTTCGTTGAGGCGGAATCTTGGCCTCGCTGCATTCACCTGTAATGACAACAGAGGACTGCAGCCCATCACTACAAATTACTCTGAGAGCAGACGCAGACAACGGGACAGAGCGGGCTCACAGATCAGTGCACTTCCAGGGAACTGTTAGGCTGCTCAGCTCTACATATTATAAGACTGCCAAGATTTTGTTTACATTCATATTCGGGTTACGCTCCTACATATTGCTCTTATGTCTCGCTCAGTACAAGAAAACTAACGTGTATCTCTCATTACTACCTGACAACGTAAATATATGCGTTAGTTTTAGTGGCACGAGAACATAATTATAATGATACTACTGAAATTCAAATAAAGGGCTTAAGGTATGCTGCTGTTCTCCCGCAGTAAGCGTTTCGGTGAAGAGTTGCATGTAGGTGGACACAACGGCGAATCTTTACCTACCCCCTCTGAATCTGGTGGGTGTCTTATGCTCTTATCTAGGCTGAAATGACATGATTTTTCCAAGTTTCGCGGGTGCTGCCTTCCAGTTGATGAGCTGCGTGCTGTGTCTGGTAAAATTTTAGATCTAAAAGTATTTGGTTTCGTACGATTTCTAATTAAAATGGAGTGATATGTTCCAAGAAGCCACCATGGTTTTAAAGTTAAGAGATCTATACAACAGGAAGCCTTAACCCTTTACATATGCATTCGTGTTGCTGCAAGAATGTACATTATTGATCTGGCACTATAACAATAAGAGTCATTTGAGTTTTACTACATAATTAAGTCAGTCTGTCGTTTATGGATGAGGATGATCAGTGAAAATAAGTAGATATATTTAATACAGGGACTCCCACGTGTAGACCTGATGGCTTCTTGCAGCTTCCCTTATATTTTTTATGTTGTTATGTTTTTATGTCATGGATCATCAAGGCCATCATACTCGGTCACTAAATGCCTTTGTTTTAGAGAGCCGACTACAGCCGCGACAGAGGCAAGCAAGGGAGGTACACAACAGTCCGAATGACATTTTTTTTTTTTTTTTTTTTTTGAGGGGCTTCAGGAAACGGAGGGAATGTTTGTCGCTTTCAACGGAATCCTAGTGAGTACATACCTTTGTTCCCGTTATTCCTTGGACTACACACACACACACACACACACACACACACACAAAGAGAGAGAGAGAGAGAGAGAGAGAGAGAGAGAGAGAGATTCCGCAAGCAGGATGCTATAAACAGGAACACGTGTCATGTAATAGTTAAGAGGTCAACAAGACACGCACACAGACAGACAGACAGAAGGCGTCAAAGATCCTTGGGTGAGATAGGAATGGTCAGTGTGAACTTAGTCTTTGTTGGACAGTGTTGAGTGATCTGATTCTACTACAGACTTCGTAAGGAGTGGTCATGAATTTTCTAAGAGACCATGTTATGCAGAACAAAACACTAACTACTTATTAATTATAATTTGACAGAAGTGGACTGTATTTTTATCTCTCATCAGACAAGCAATCATCCCAAGTAACTGATATATTGCTCATGACAGCTACTTCACCTCCTTTTAGCGCAGTGTCCCTTACAAAAACATTCTAATACCACAGAAAACGTAAGAAGGTATTTCCTTTATTTAAAAAGGATTTCAACTGCAAAATTTAAAAAAAAATGAAAAAATAAAAAACACACAGTCTCACACACCACACGGGCATTTCATAAATAATACAATGTAATGAGGTAGCAGTGAGAGCAGCGGGGAACACTGAGTGGTGAAGGGAACTACTTTTACCTGAGGAGTAAACAATGGGGGTGCGTGAGGTGCGGCGCGTCAGTCCACAAGAGAGCGGTCGTGAGGGAGGGTGTGCGAGCCTCGCGCTCGATGGAGTGAACACCTACCATTGGATTTACTGTGGTGCGAGCACCGGATGCCTGCGGGAGGATGGGGTGTGGACAGCACTCGGGAAGATGTTTTCTGCTCACCATCTGCATCCTGCAAATTGTGAGTACCCGAGGCGAGCGTCCAGCGCTGTGTTGAGCGAGGCCAAATTCCTCCCTTAGGTGGTGGTGGTGGTGCCCGCCGTGCCCCCCCATTCCCTGTGCGGGGCGGGGCGGGGCAGCACGTGGCAGGGGTCGGGGCGCGGTGTTTACCAGGCGGGCATCATTAATGTTTGGCAGGATGGGGGAGAGGGGAGCGGGTGTGTGAGGTCACAGCGAGTGGCGGGGGTCAGGCCGCTTTCAACGGTCGCCCGTGGGTGGTGGGGGCCTCTCCCTCACCTCCCGTCCACCCAGTGAAGGGCAGAGAATTGCTGGGGCCGCCGCGCCCCGCTAGTGAGGCGCAGGACAGTCGCGATCCCCGCCCACGCCTCGCCGAGCCGGTGTGAACGACTGTGGCGTTTAGCGCACCAGGACAGGAAACGCGCGGTGCACGCCGCGGCCCCATTGGCCTGGAACAGGTGAGGGACTGAGCCAGGCGCCCTGTGCTCCACGGTCCCTCCTGGCGGGGCAGGGTGTTAGGCCTGCACTTCACAGCCCCGCCCTGGCCGGCTGGGTCGTGCTTGCCCTCAACTACGGGAGGAGAAGCTGCCAGCTTTAACCAGGGGCGACGCAGGAACGAGCTCGCCTCGCAAGATGTGCCAGGCGGGCACTGTATCAGCCTGAAGCACTGCAGGGCTGTGCTGTGATGGGTAAGGGAATCAGTGTCAGCACTACGCGGGACACTGCAGGGCTGTGCTGTGGTGGGTGGGGGATCAGTGCCAGCACTACGTAGGACACTGCAGGGCTGTGCTGAGGTGGGTGGGGGGATCAGTGCCAGCACTATGCGGGGCACTGCAGGCTGTGCTGTGATGGGTGGGGGGATCAGTGCAAGCACTACGCGGGATACTGCAGGGATGTGCTGTGGTGGGCGTGGGATCAGTGCCAGCACTACGCGGGGCACTGCAGGGCTGTGCTGTGGTAGGTGGGGGATCAGTGCCAGCATTTCATGGACCACTGCTGGGCAGGGCTGTGATGGGTGGAGGATCAGTGCCAGCGTTTCATGGAGCACTGCTGGGCAGGGTTGTGGTGTGTGGAGATGACCAGTGATAGCTTTACTTAGCATAGCAGGACAGTGCTGTAATGATTAGACTGACCGGTGCCAGCAGCACAAGGGGCACTGCACGGCACTGCTGGCCTCACTCTGGAATGGGGAGGGGGATGCAGGTGTATCGTTAGGGACTTTCCCAAGCATCTTGTGGCAGTTTTTATACTTTCATGTTATGCTGGGAAAATAATGCAATGTAACAGGTAATTAAGAACACTCCGACTTTTCATTTTTTACGATTTTACTGTACTAGCTTATCACTGTATTTTCTTACGTTACTCATTATTTATCGTGATGCCGCAAAGACGCCCGACTCAAGAATATTTTTTGTGCAGAAGTGGACCGACGTGACGCGGCGTGCAGCACTGCCCCTCAAGTGCGAGGGTGTCACGTGCACGACTTGACACCTTGCGAAGGTTACTTGCATGACAAATAAGGTGTGTGTGTGGGGGAGGAGGGGGCCGGTATTGCTGGCAGTTTTGTATCTGTCTGGAGTGTTGGTAAAAATAAATGAAGGATATGATGTTCCTTTACGGTGCTGAAACATGAACGAGGATTTTTCCATTTCATAGCTGTGCGTGTGTGCGTGCGTGTGTGTGTGTGTGTGTGTGTGTGTGTTTGGTGGTGGACACAGACAGGGCCAACCCAAGCCATACAAGTTTTCTTGCCGTTTATCACGTCACGCGGGAGACATCAAGCGCCTGTCGGGTAACCTTCGCGTGTGGTTTGCTCACCGAGCGTCCCGCAGCCACGTTGACAGCCAAACACGCCAGGTGTCCAGGTGTGCCTCACTGTCACAGTGTCTGTCTTGTGGAGGGAGTTGAGGCATTCATGCATGTGGTCAGAGCAGGATTGTTGGCTTCATTTCGAATCTGACACGTCTGTGATAGTTTTTTGTTTGCAAGGCATTCGTGAACTTCCAGTGTGTGGGAGAGAGCCTTTGCAGCGAGACATTACGTCTTCCTTCGGGAGGCCTGCTGCCCTCAATGCGTCTGCGAGGCGAGGCGAGGTTCTGGAACTAACAAGTAATATTGACCATCGGAAGCTTTTGGTGGATGATTTTGGACTCGTTTCATCTCAGTGTGACGGCCGCGTCAGTGCACCAGCTCGGTCAAGGAGGCTATGCACGTGTGGCGCTGAGGCGGCACGCACACCCTAGCCAAAGAGATTGTGCACGCTTGGAGCCAAGGCGCCACTCACAGCCGCCAGAAGTTGTGCACGTGCAGGGTTAAGGCGGGACGTACAGCCTGGGCTGCTGCTGGCCAGGACCTGCCAAACACCGGAATCATGCTACAGATCATTTGGCCTTGGAAAACAAGCATGACGGCCGACTCAGATACAGGCACTCATGGCTTAGGGAGGAGCGCTGGCACTTCCAGGGGTCTCCCCTCACCCTGACCCTCGCCATCCAGCCTCCAGTAATGTGGAGGCACCGAGGCGTCATCACCTGGAGGCATTAAGCTGCTGCTGGTGGCTGCGAGTGTTAATATCGTGGAGTGCGTCCCTACATGAGGACAAGGGCACTGCCGCACCGCCGGGGTGTCTGCAGGACATGACCTTGTGTTGTGATGCTCACTCCTGCATCAGAGCTGAGCTGTGTAGTACACGCGAGTGTCGCACCACTCGAGGCGCCCTCAACGTTCATGCGTGCGTGTCTCGCCTTGTCAGATGGTGCCGGGCGCATCTCGGAAGAGGCAAGGGCGTCGTGCCAAGCAGTGTCGTGCTGCTTCCGTGCACAATCCCCCCTCCCCCCGCACCTCATCTTTAGGCTTTATTCTCTCATCAGACTGTTTACAAAGGCCACATTAGTTATCATTATTAGTTGTGTTCTCATGAGTGTTTCTTGTTTTTTTTCATGAATGATCCAGAAAGATTTCATTTTCTCACCTGGACTTTTCAAGGACCACCGACATCATTAATCGTGTTCCCATGTGTGTTTCCCCATTAACGACCCAGAATTCTTGATAAACTACTGCTACAATCACGAAAACATCCGTGAAAACTCAAGTAAATTCCAGCGCAGTTTGTTGACTATTAGAGAGGACGAGGAAACGTTTTGGAATGTATGTTGCTTAAGTAAGGAATCCCTGCTTTACTGCTGGCTGCAACAGTGACTGCGGGTCCTCTGCAGGTGATCAGATCAGGAAGAGAGTGTTGTCAGTGCATTGAGAAGAGAAATAAGTCTCTCTCCCTCTCTCTCTCTCTCTCTCTCTCTCTCTCTCTCTCTCTCTCTCTCTCTCTCTCTCTCTCTCTCTCTCTCTCTCTCTCTCTCTCAGAAAGGTCTGCATCCGTATGGCATCGCAGCAACGAGGTCATGTGGTGCTGTCGAAGCTTACAGAGTCGGGAAAGAGAGCATGAAACCTACGTATGTTTTCTGTTGGTGTCAGTGGTGGGCGTCTGGTTCATGTGTCACGTGCGGTTCTTATCGACGGGCAGTGAGGTGCGCCACCTGTGTTCTGTCTGTCTGTCTGTCGGTGTGTGTGTGTGTGTGTGTAGAAGGAAGGAATGGGGTTGGTGGAGGGTAGATGGCACCGCAGTGGCCGCGTTCGTCAAGCAGCTCAGCTTGGTGATAACACGGTGCTTGGCTGTCCAGGGAACACCGCCACGGACCAACCACGAGGATGAACTGCAGACGTGGTGGTGGTGGTGGAGTGGTGAGTGGGGCTGCCTTGGCGTCGCGACAGTAGGGTCATAGGGCGCCATCTCACGTTAGAAAAATGTGGGGCTCTCTCTCTCTCTCTCTCTCTCTCTCTCTCTCTCTCTCTCTTCTCTCTCTCTCTCTCTCTCTCTCTCTCTCTCTCTCTCTCTCTCTCTCTCTCTCTCTCTCTCTCTCTCTCTCCCCGTGGTGCGGTGGCCAGCTTTTGGGAGGCTCGGTGGTGGTGCTTGTTGCTGGTAGCCTGTGTGGGAACGCTTGTCGGGAGCCCCGGGTGTGGGTGCTGTGGGTTATGTGTGTGTCGGCTCCCTCACCCCCCCTCCCTCCCTGCCTCCCTGACAGGTTCCTCTCGCGGCCTTGTCGTGGACAAAGGGCAGGCAGGGAGGGGTGGGTGGCCGTGTACCCTAACCGGGCCGGGCGGATCCCCAGTCCCCGAGGCAGCCAGGCCGAGGCTCACCGACCCTGTGCTCTGCGCCGCCTCGCCGCTGTCTTGCCTACCCTGCCTTCTACACATGGAAAGATACAACAGTTTATTGACCCAGATCTACTCGGGAAAGTGTACTGCAACTTGTAGATCAATGAGGATTTCACATGATGCCCGCGCCGAAGCTGGGCAGGGATGCATGGAAGCACCTGCTGCTGCTGCTGCTGCTGCTGCTGCTACAGCCGCCGCGCGGAAGCAAGCCTCTGTGGTCACTGGAGCGGCAGTGACCTGCCAAGTCCTGCCTGCTGTGGTGGTTGCTTCATCAACCGTAGCCTCACGTCACCTGAGGAAGAAGAGAGAGAGAGAGAGAGAGAGAGAGAGAGAGAGAGAGAGAGACACGCCCCCGGGGCATCGCGGTGACGTCACCTGGGAACGTTGAGCACTGCCCGACGGTTGGGGTGCAGCGGGATTTAAATGCCCCACCGAGACGCTGCCGTGAGCCGTGCTTTTTGCTGGGCGTCCTTGTCCTCTGCCCGATGGGGGAGGGGGGTTGGAGGGAAGGGAACCTCTGTCAGACCTTACCCGGTAGGTGGTGAGAGGGTGGGAGAGCAGGGCAGGTTGGGAACCCTTCTCCCCCCTCCTCCCCGCCCCTGAAGCGAGGCGTTGCTTGGTCATCGACCGGTCACTGGCGTGTGCCCGCCGCGGCGTCATGACAGGACTGCGAGCCACGGCAACGTGGTGGTAGTGCTGGCGGCGGGGGACGTGTAGACCTCCCCCCCACCGGCTCTCCCCACACCACTAACTACATGCATCCCCATTGTGTGTGTGTGTATGTGTGTGTGTGTGTGTGTGGTGACCCAGTGTGGTGCTCGGGCCGCCGTGCCAAGCCGCAGGGATGGCTGGGGCAGGAGTGTCTTGGCCACTATATATACACTTGGGCATGGTATTGGCGTGGCACTGTGCCAGGCGGGATGAGTACACTGCTCTTATTTACCTCCGTCCCGGGGCCAGTGGGTCACGGCGCTGTGAAGGTACCACTGGCGGGCACCACGAAGGCCGGACCGCTGGACTTCCACGATGCCCGCCTGCGCTGCGTCCGCGTCTACGCATCCGTGAAGGAAGCGTGCACGCGTCCCTCGGCGAAAACAGCGCGGTCCGCTCCTCCCGTGCTCGTGCCCGTGCCTCATGGCGTGGCCTGGGCTGTGTCAGAACCACACTAACCACACACCACCTCATTACATTGCTCACCTGTCCACCGCACTGTTACTCTTTTTTTAAGTTTGTTGCCAGCCTCACCCCTAGGACATATTGACAAGGGGATAAAAGGGATGCAGTCTCTCTCTCTCTCTCTCTCTCTCTCTCTCTCTCTCCTCTCTCTCTCTCTCTCTCTCTCTCTCTCTCTCTCTCTCTCTCTCTCTCTCTCTCTCTCATTCTATACCTTACCATTGTTAGTGAATTTTATCCAAGCACTTATTTCCAAGCTCTTCATATTGATTATGTATGAAGTAATGGGTGCGTGACCCTAGCGATGTTCGGTGCAGCTCCCCGTGCAGCTCCCTCACCCCCAATCCTGGTCCCTGCGTCCCTGCCTGTAGCTGCCGTGGGACGCCGCGGCGCCGCGCACAGACCAGCGTATGAAGATTTGCATTGAGGCGTGAAGTGCACCGCTGTTCTGTGGCCCCGCCGCGCCCGCCCCGCCCGCCCCACGCCCTGAGGGCGATGCCCTGCGGCTGCTTGAGGCTGGTGACTTCACTTGACACGGATGGAAGACAAGGAGTTGAGGCTTGTTGAGCCAGGCCGCCTCGAGGCTCCTGAGGCGCCCGCGCCGTGTGCTATCAGTCCTGTCACCAGATAGGCCTACCACGGCCACAGCTATGAAGAGAACTTTGAGCCAGTGAACACTGTGTGTGTGTGTGTGTGTGTGTGTGTGTGTGTGTGTGTGTGTGTGTGTGTGTGATAACGGACCGAGGCAGCACCAGGTGAGGTGGAGCAGCGCGGCCGACAACCTATAGCTTGACCACGAGCTCATGAATACTGAATGGCTGTGTGTGTGTGTGTGTGTGTGCGCGTGTGTGTGTGTGTGTGTGTGTGTGTGTGTGTGTGTGTGTGTGTGTGTGTGTGTGTTGAGGTGAAGTGTGGTGGCGGCGATGGAGGATGGAAAGGCGTCGGCAGTTGTATGGCTTCAGGTCTCAAACGGCACCGCTTCTGCCCAAACTATCCGCAGCAGAGGGCGAGGCCAAATATAGGGCAGATGACCCTGATTTTAAATACTACGATGTCATTGCTAGGCACTGCGAAACAAAGACTTGCCGCTCCCTCACCTTCCTTGCCTCCTGCACGAAAAAAATTAGTTCTTTTTCTGGCTTGTATACGGGTAATGAACAATTATGAAATGACAGTCCTGTTCTGGTTTGTATACGAGAAGCATTTGACAGTTTTGACCTCTGAGAAGTAACGCAGTACCTACTGATGTTGTTCTTAGGTGGTGTTGAGGTCCTCATCAGGTGAATGCAATGCCGTCGTGCTCAAGGTGATGGCCGCGTGGTGAGTGTTGAGCCTGTAGCCTTGTGTAGCCTTGTTTTCCCTCTTGCAACAGTGGTCGTCTTTTGAGTGAGTGGCGTGACACGTTTACATGTCTTGTGGAAGTGTGTGGCTCATTAGATAAGGCGAGTAAAGAAGAGAAGCTTTGTATAATGGGCATGAATATTCTACTGCGGCAGGTCGCTCCCCTCCCCGTGAACCATTCGTCTCGCCAGCTTACTGCACTGTTTTTCCCGCCGCCCTCGCTGCTTTACTCAGGTGATGGGTATCAGCTGACGCACCTAATGGATATAACTGCACCAACACGAAGGTTGTGATGCAGCCAAGGGTTACTTACTGTTGTTGTACAGCGTGGACACGGCGCCGCTACGTCCCCATGCTCTAATCCAACACCATCAGTCGGGTTTGTTCATTTATAGCACGTGGTTGCCAAAGTTTTGTATCAGTTTTCTTTCCCGATGCTGGGTGATTGTGATTCTTTACAAAGTAGCGGTAGAATGGTCAAACGCGAACTTCAGGTGATATTTTTAAGGACTAGGTAAAGTTTACGTTGTATCGAACCCAGTCCAGGGCAAGCTTGCGTCTCCGTCAAGGGGCAGACGCTTCGCTAGCGGTGTGTACAGCAAGTTGATGCTTCTCTCCTCAACATTTGTGAATTGCTGACTCGCACACGGGCTCCCGGGAATGATGTGTGGATGGGTGTCGGGTGCGGCGCCAGTCTTCCTCCCGCCTGCATGCTCCGTGCTCCTGCTGACAGAGTATCCAGTGTTGGTCCGGGAACAGAGCACCACCAGATATGTCTTTCCCGGAACCATCCAAGTGACACGTGTTCCATGCAGGGGCACGTGTGCATGCCAACACTGCACGTGGGTCGAGTTGCTGTGCTGAAACCTGATCCATTCAGCACCAGACTGGCTGCGTCTGGCGAGGCGGCGGCGCTAATGGTGGTCGTGTAGGAAAAGTGTTTGGTGTTTGTGTGTTAACCATTACTTGGCCTCATCTCACGTGGGTGCGATCTTCGACAGACGCGTGTCCGGCGCGCTGGACTTGCCTGGGTCACGTGGGCGGCAGTGCGCTGTGTTCCCGCGGGGCGCACACCTCACCGCCCCGGCATGCAGGGAGGGGCGGGCAGGGTGACCAGGGTTGGGGAGGGACGCCGGAAGCTGGTGGGCGGTCACACATCCTTCCCCGCCAGGTTTCATCGGTCCCCTCCAGGAAATTGACCGCCATACCACATTACCCCGCCCCGCCCCGCCCCACCTCCGGGAAAGTCGCTCCTGTAATCAATAAAGCAACAATTAGGCCGGGACTGTTTGCGGCAGCAACAGCAGTGCACACCGTTTCCGTGAACTTCCGTGAGTGCGGCGCGTGGCCCGGCCCAGGGAGAAATCTTTCCCCTGACGGAAGTCACCTCACCTCACTCCAGAATCATGTCACCCATTGTAGCGACCTGTGGGAGAACATGATTCAGTAACAATAATAATAATAATAATAATAATAATGATAATGAACGATGCATTAATCACTAAATATGCAACCCGCGGGCTGGAAATATACAGTGGGATGTAGGGATTGCATTGTAGATTGGTTAAAGTTACATAAATAATGATGATAGTTTACCATGAATCATTGTGTTAACTTGTGAAGGCTCACCACCTTTCGCTGTTACCAGTAACTCATCCATGCAATGATTCACAATGTCTCAGCTGTCAGTGTTTCACCAGTGCGAGTGGCCGGGGTGAGCGGGACTCCCTGTGGAGGATTATGGCTCCGGGAAACGTTGCTTGGCTGCTGGTGGAACCGTTCCCTGTGTAACAGAGGCTTTGAGTCTTGTCATGGCCTGCCGGTGGAGCGAGGCGGGGACATGACTGCTGACTGCGGGGGAGCGTTCATCTGTTTTACCCCCAGTGGTATTTTTCAGCATCAGTAAGGCGAGGACGTAGACTGTGGCGATGAGAAGAGTAACAGTCTTAGGAGCTTTCTTCTTTATACACAAGATGTACAGAGGTATATATATACACAACGGGGAAGCCTGCGACGCCGGATATGAAGTACATCTGTATCTCTCGTCTTCTTTTATTGTATTATTGTTATAAAA
>NC_087162.1:26017947-26065447 GCF_035594125.1 Scylla paramamosain | reverse complement strand
TTAGAAAACGACTCTCTCTCTCTCTCTCTCTCTCTCTCTCTCTCTCTCTCTCTCTCTCTCTCTCTCTCTCTCTCTCTCTCTCTCTCTCTCTCTCTCTCTCTCTCTCTGCGCGCGCTTTATATCTCTGAAGGTGCTCGTCGTCTCACTTTCACTCGACCTTACCACCTACTCAGACTTCACTTCCGTCACCTCTCTCTCTCTCTCTCTCTCTCTCTCTCTCTCTCTCTCTCTCTCTCTCTCTCTCTCTCTCTCTCTCTCTCTCTCAAGTGTGTGTGTGTGGCCCTCAGTCCCTTTACACTTAAGGATCAGCTGCGGCGCTTCCTTCCAAGAGGTGGCGGGGTATTACAGTACACGCCACAGGAAGCACTCACCTGCGAACAGAGAGGGACACACGCACACACACAGACCCGCCACTCTGCTCTGCCACTCGTCCGCTATGCAGGTGCTTGTTGAAGGATGTGCACGTCGCCGCCACCTGTCCTCACGCGCAACGCTCCGGCATACACTTACCGTCTTACTGGGACCTGTGCAGTGTAGATGCACAAGTTTATTTATCCACCACCTGTCCTGGCGCGTAACACTGTCATATTGTTGGGACCCGTATCATTTAAATTTCCGCTTTTATTTATAAGTCAGATTTGGTTAGGTTAGGTTAGGTTAGTTAATCTGCCAGCTGTGGGACGTGTGATGCATACCCACAGTGTCATATTGTGCGGGGCCTTTTAGATTTGCACGTGTGACTGAACGCTCATTCACACAATTGATGTCTCGTGTGAAACCTGTACTGTTTAGATTCACACGTGTGACTGACCTGTCATCCACACACTGACTGACTTATTGTTTAGGTATGGGCGGTTTAGATTCACCAGTTTATTACCTTGTTGTAACTCGTAACTACTCATTCCTACACTGTCTTGTTGCTGAGACCTGTACTGTTTAGATTCACACGCGTGACTGAACACTCATCCACACACTTAAATTTCTTGCTGTTGAGACTTGTATACTTTAGATTCTCACGTTTATTAACCTGCCACATGTTCTGAGGTGTACGTGTTAACACATGCATGCCCTTACTGTTTTGTTTATGAGAGCTATGCAGTTTAGCTTCACACGTTCATTAATCTAAGTACAGACATATTCATCTGTGCACCTCCACACTGCTCATACGCGCAGCACATTAAGAATATGGTCAGTTATCAGTGGACAACACAGTTAACACCATTTTTCACTGCTCAGCGTTTTTCCATCAGTTCTGAGCTCGCTAATCTAAGAGTCAATCAAATGTAAGGAAATAGATTAGAAGAACCGAGATCAAAATTTGGGGGATAGGTTTGTTTCTGACCACGAGTGTAACATATCTACCTAGTACATACATTGATGCCTTCCCGCAAACAACAGTAACCATAGATTCTTTCCTTCTTTCTTTTTAGACTGCGCTTAGTTTTCCTCGAATTATTTTTAGCTTGTGAAGTAAAGTTTAATGAAGGTGTTAAGTACTGGTTGAAGCCTCACGTACTTACTTACGCTCCTATATTTTAATTTAATTTACTTGTTGTTACTTAGCAGTAGAAGACATGAGGAAAATAAGATAAAGTTTGTGAATGCAGTGAAAGAACACAGGCTTGTAATGGGAGAGACTGAAGAACACAAGTTTATAATGGGAGAGACTGAAGAACACAAGCTTGTAATGGGAGAGACTGAAGAACAAGTTTATAATAGGAAAGACTGCAGAATACAAATTTATAATGTGAAAGACTGCAGAACACAAGCTTGCAATGGGACTGACTGAGGAAAGCGCAGCAGATCGAGTGCGTTGGAGAATCTGATTCTCCTATGGGAGGTATAGCAGTGCCAGTGATCGAGGAGGAGGAGTGGCAGGGGCTGGTTAGCGTCACTCTATGGTTCCTTGAGGGGCAGAGCAGCGGTGGAGGGAGGTGGCGGGGTGGCAGCGTGCGGGCTGAGGGAGGAACAAATGAGGGTGAAAGTGATCCAACATTAGGTTCCTCCCCCTCCGCTTCCCGCCTCCTCCTCCTCACAGTCTTCTGCTTTCTCTCTCTCTCTCTCTCTCTCTCTCTCTCTCTCTCTCTCTCTCTCTCTCTCTCTCTCTCTCTCTCTCTCTCTCTCTCTCTCTCTCTCTCTCTGACCAGTGTCATTATTGACAATGATCTGACAATAAAAAGCGGAAACTGCTCAACTCTGCATTCACATTCCAGACCTCCTCCTCCTCCTCCTCCTCCTCCTCCTCCTCCTCCTCCTCCTCCTCCTCCTCCTCCTCCTCCAACGCACAACACCTCTTCTCCAGTCTGAAAGTGCGAGGCGTGGGAGTCGAGATGCATGATTTCGTACTAAGTTCGGATGGTAGGGAGGTGGTGGTGGGGGTGGTGAATACTGCGATGGGGCGGGTGTAACTGCGCATTGTAAAGGTGGGGTGCGTTAGTAGCAAACCATTGTGTAGGAGGGTGAACACACACACACACACACACACACACACACACTGTATCTGTACTTATGTCCTCGTGTTTATGTTAGATCGGACTGAAATTCAAATATTGTACACCACTAGCGGACCGTTATGGTATACCAGCAACCACATTTCTACCATATCAGTCCCTCTATGCGTTAAAGGGAAGGTCAGAGGGAACAATTGGGGTGGCTTTGCAATGTTGGAATTCTAGTGGATAATAACGTTGCTGCATACGACCTGCACACACACACACACACACACACACACACACACACACACACACAGTCAACACCACCATGCCTTATTGATTGAAGTAGCAGTATTGGCGTGTTAAGGTATTGTGAGGCACCGTGGGGAGAAGGCTTGAAGGGGAAGAGGTTACGAGAACAAGGTAGAGGAAGAGAAAAGTAAAAAAAAAAAAAAAGTAACGATATGAACAACAAACACTGGAAATACAGGACTGAGGAGAGTGAGAGGTGACAGGTGGAGTGGAGAGTGACAAGTAGGAGAGAGGAGAGAAAGGTAACGAACTACTGGACAACACGTAAAACTGCATCATTGATTTTGTCATGAACAGCTTGTATGTGCAGCTAAAGGACGGTGTGGGTGGTGTGTTGGCGTGTCCTGCCAGCACGTGTTTCTGTGGGCTTGGCTTGGCTTCGGGTGGTGTTGGTTGAGGTGGGGTACTTGTCTCGTCTCCGCCGCCGGCCTTGTTTATGACCTTCTAACTTTGAAGAAATCTGTCACAGGCTTGCACGGTGGATGGCGAGACAGTTGGCGGAGGAGGTGAACTTGACCCCGCATGTCTTTATTATTTGTTCTGTGCATGAATGGCGGGTGATCTTGAGACAGACACACTACGTATATATTCGGTTGTGATGGAATGCAAAAATTTAGTGTTGTATTTCTCAACAACGTTTCGACTAATAATAATAATCCTGAGTCTAAATGTTTGATATGTTGTGCTTCTGCTTCCTACCACGTTTTCTCAGTAATTCCACAAATTTCTCATAATTATTGGGGTGTGACGCTACATGATTTTTTGGTAATCCACGAAATACAATGTCTATGTCAATAGGATGGTGTCAAGGTGCTTCTTTTGTTGGTTATAGCAATGTCGTCGACGAATCTGAGAGAAAACTAATAAATGTGTACAAATGTGTAGTGTTTGGACACATGGCATCAGCTGCTACCTGGTTGGTGGACGGTGTTCATTCAGTGTTAGTTGCTGCAGCAGACGAGTTTTGTGGCTGACAGGGCGGGGGAGGAAGGAAGCAGAGGGGGGGGGGAACGGGGCGGTGAAGCATGAAGTGGGGTGGGAGCGTGGGTAGAGGAACAGGACATCATGGGAAGAGGTCGAGGCGGAGGCGGACGATGCCTTGAGTGGGCGTTCGTTCACCTCACAACACCTCCATTCAGGCTGGAGTGGCGGAATGACTCTTGACTCTTGAGCTGCATCGAGGCATCTCTAGGAAGCGGCGGTGGATGTGGTGTGTGGGTGGGAGGACTCAGACACGCGATGCTACAGATTCAAGCTACTTCACGCCTGCCAAGCCAAGGGTAATGCTGACTAGGCTGTTCATGTTTCCCGGTGCTTGCCCAGACGAAACGGTTCTCCAGAAACTTCTCATCTGAATTAGGGAAATATCGAGATGCAGTCCTGATAATTCAATGGCCCTATTTTTCTGATTGGTCCCTCCGTAGTGGCGGTTGAGTAAGGTCATGGTCGCGTGGGTGGTGATGGTGGTGGTGGTGAATCGAGGTGGGCCGCGTGGTAGGCAGGAAGGGAGATGGGGTGGAGGGAGGGAAGGAAGAAGCATTGTTTGTCAAGAGGTTGGAGCACAAGGTTGGGGAGGTGGGGGGTCCTGTCTGGAATTTCTTTGACATGTAGGCGTTGAGGAGGAGAGGTCCGGGGGGGCCTCAGTTCGTCGTGTGGTGTGATAGAAGTGCTCGGTTTTCATGTGTGTGTGTGTGTGTGTGTGTGTGAGGGTGATGGGGTGTGCACGAATCGGATATCCGCATTCACGTCTTCATCTGCGGGAAAAAAAAAAAAAAACAGGATATCAGAAAAATGCGTTTAATTCAAAGCGGCAGCCATTATCACACATTGTAAGGGTTTGCACAAATAATGTGTATACGAATAAAAAGAAAAGAATAATGAACATCCGTAGTGTACATAATATATTGAAATAAACATGGAAACAGGAACCGTCAACTCTCCCCCACTGCGTCATTACCTCTTGTTGTCGTGATGAGGTGACGCGGTGACGCCTGCACAATACACTGCCTGATTCTGTACGCGAGTATATGTAACAGACCATCATCCACATCCGTGTCTCATATCCGCACTTACGTGGCGGCTGTGAATTCAGTCCTGGGATAATTAATTCTTGCTGGCGGTGCCTCTGTATACCAGGATCAGCTTTCCCCACCAGTTAGTTGTATGGCTCATATTCTTAAACGCTTTGTTCTTACGAGTACTTGTTACTTGTGCCTTTTGTTTATCTGGTCCCACGCCACCGAAGCGTTCTGCAGAACCTCCATATTTTATTTTTCAATACTAATTTGCACGCATCACTACTGTTTTCAGAGGTCACGGAGATAAGCTGGGTTCTCGTGGCTGTTTTTTTCTGTCGATGATGTGAATGCCTTTTATTATTAATCTTGCCACTGGAATCATGGAAACACCATTAAAACGCCCTGCAACTTCCTTAAGAGTTTGTTTGAAGTAGTGTTGTCTCTTGTCCAGAGCAGGAAGACGTATCTGCGGCTACTCGCTTATGCCCGCTGCGTAGTGGTGAATTTTTTGTTCCCGCGCGCAATTTGGATCAAGGACGCCGGCTACGCTGAACAAGGCGTCAAGAAATGGAACGAATGCCACGAGATAAAGACCACAATAATCCCACTTGCCAGAAAGAAAGTACTCGGGTTCTCTCTCTCTCTCTCTCTCTCTCTCTCTCTCTCTCTCTCTCTCTCTCTCTCTCTCTCTCTCTCTCTCTCTCTCTCTCTCTCTCTCTCTCTCTCTCTCTCTCTGTACTTAACAAGCATACGGCCTGCTGCGAGAATGACTGATATAATATCAGTGGTTTAATAAAGTGGTTTGAATGAGCATCCATGGATTGGAGACGTGTGTGGGGAAGGCTGCTCTGGCCTCTAAATTAAGAGTTGGGCAAATAAGATATACTGTTTCATCACCTTGTAACACTGGTATGTGTTTAGGCTTTTTATAATTATCTGTTTTTTTTCCATTGTAGTTTATATTCCATTACATTTTATTTATATGCTTGTTTATTTGTTCATTTTTTATTATTATTAATATATAATATAATATGATATAATATAATATAATATAATATAATATATATATATATATATATATATATATATATATATATATATATATATATATATATATATATATATATATATTTATTTATTTATTTATTTATTTATTTATTTATTTATTTATATTTATGTATATATATATATATATATATATATATATATATATATATATATATATATATATATATATATATATATATATATATATATATATATATATATATATATATATATATATATCTCACAACGTGTGTGTGTGTGTGTGTGTGTGTGTGTGTGTTCAAACACAAGACAGAGTGTTGAAGAATGCCCTGCAATTATCAGAAGAAGGGAACCAGAAAACTGTCTATTGTCATAAGTATGAGGCTGTGAGGCTGTGAGGCAGGTGCAGTGTGTGGAGATAGTATCATAGAGAGGCTGTAGTAATGGCAGTCCCCTGTTGTTATGCAGCCTGAGCTAACCACTGTAGCCTGCTGTACATTGGCTGCTGATCTAATGAACTTACTGTTTTCTCTGATATGCTGCCCACTTAGTAAATACTTGCTGCTTCATCTGTACAACTTTCATTGCCAACATTTGCATTCATATTCTCATCACTTTCACCTTGCATACCAAGGTGGGTGATTTGCATCACTCACAGCTTCTATTTCTTTCAGATCTCAACGGCAGAGAGACAAGTGTTTGACTTCCTGGGTTACATGTGGCTGCCCATCATTGCCAACTTCTTCAACTTCATCCTTGTGATATTTGGCTTCTTTGGTGCCTACCAGTACAAAACTAAATATGTAATAATTGTAAGTACCACTGTGCTAGTTACTGTAAGGAAAAGATGCCTCTTATACTATTTTGAAATTAATAATGTGGTCTTCAGATGTTACAATTTGACTTGCATAAACATTCATGGTAACACAAACAGTGTAGTAATGGCATATTTGCCATTATGCAATATAGTCACATATTTAATCACGTCCTTGTGAGAAGAAGAGTTAGTTACAGCTTTGCTTGCTATCCTCCGTCACATCAATGTGGCCACCACAAACTCAAATGTCATCTTCCACAACTACAAATGCACAAACTTGTTGAAATTTGCTTTTCCTTAAAGTTAGAATATTTGTCTTTCTCATATTCACAGCATCAATTTCCTATTATTCTTGATAGCATTAGGAAATTTTATCCAGTTTGAGATATTTTTCATAATGAAGGGAAATACCATATCTTTATAAGACTCTTCAACTACAAAGACAAACATAATTTTGCTGGCAGGTTATGCAGAAATATTCTCATAAATTTTTATGAAATTTATTATGTGTGCAGACCTGTACACTACTGCATTCGTGAAATTTGTACTCACATAAGTGATTGATGTAGTGACCTGCTTCACTAATAAGTGGGAGGAGCTTTTTGAAGAATGCCAGCATGAACATTTGTGTACATGTAAGTATAGGGTACAGCACCTTACATATACATCAAGTAACAGGATAAAAAATTCTGAAATGTGTACATTCTTGGGTCTCACAACAATTTAATGAAATTTGGCTTCAGAGCACTGAGCAGAGTACTTATGGGTGAGACTTGGAACCAAAGGGGAGATTGTTGGAATTATAATCTCAGGAAATTTCATGTTAGTAAAAGAATACTACCTATGTGTAAAAGTGAAGTTAATGCCCAGGAGAAAGGAATTTGCAGAACATAAGCTTTGAGACCAGATTATGAAGGTGTTGAAGAAAGTTGTGAAAGATTTAAAATGGTGGAGAGTGGGAGATGGAGTGCAGTTCAGCTTTTGACCACTCTATCTATTTATCTGTCTGTCTGTCTATCTGCCTACCTATCTATCTATCTGATTATCTGACACATCACTCCTTCCTGGAGCAACTCCCGAAAGGTTGACCACCACAGAAGAGGCTTCATCTCACCCTAACCAAACACATGCTTCTTGCCCATTCAAGCATTTGGCAGCTATTAACACAGTTGGCTTTCTGGCAGTACCTGGCGTGGGAGTTGGTGTGGCTTGGATGGAACGTGTTTGTGATCTGCTTCTACCTCAATGTCGGGGTCCTGGAGAACAGCCGAGACTGGCTCAACTTTGGGACCGGCAGTGCATCCTGGTGGGAGGCAAGTATTCCCAAAAGCTCTTCTGCTGGTTAACCTCCTCTTTCATGAAAGATTGTGCACAGAATTATTCAGAGCTAGCTTGTGAATCTATAATGATAAACGTAACTATAGGGAAGACTGTGAACTATCATGGAATGGAGTAAAATGTAACAGATTACCATGTGCAGCACTTCTTAAAGGTGACTGCCTGCTATGGGATCTTTCTGTGGAAGCTTTTAAGAGTGCTGTCATGTACCTTCATGATAACATGCTCTTGTGTGGCTACCAACTGGCTTATTGAATTAAATTAAATCAAAACAGAAGTTCTTGCTACTTTTTTTCTATTTCATTCAGTTAAGGTAAATCAAAACATAGAAGTCTGCAACTTTATTCTGTTTCATAGTTATCAGTAAAAATGTCTCACATTGTCTCCAGTAGCACCAGTCTGTGCATGTGCTGCCCCTCACCTTTATGGAAAAAAAAATTGCAGGTAAATGGAATTGGTTGCCGAGCAGTTTACCCAACTAACCTGACCACCTTGGACCCACTGCGGCCAATGCGCCCCCTGCGTGTCCATGACTGTCTGGTGGACTACCAGTACGTTGAGACCATCCATGCTGGTGTACAGTGTGGCTTTGCTGTGAGTATTGCTGACCATTGCCCAAACAGTGGTGCCAAGGGTGTTTCTGAAGTTTGAAGATAGTCTCAGAAATTACAAATAATATTATAAATATAAGTATGTTGTTTCAGAAATTATAAATAAATTATAAATATGAATATGTGAAACATCAAAATGAGTGGTAGTTAATACTACATGTACAGGCATTTAGGGTCATCATTTCAAGTAAGGATTGCATTCAGGGTTGCAAACAAAAATGTTTGGGAACCACTGGTGTGCTTGGTGTTAGATTGTGATTAGTGTTTATCTGATATTTTCAGTCTTTTTTCATCATTTGTTCTTTGTGACCATTTTGCAGGTTCTGGGCCTCTGTGCAGCCATTTACCTGATCAAAGTTTTTGCAGAAGAGGATGACAGCTGTAAGTACCAAGTGGTCAACTTGTCTTTTCTTTTCATGAGAAGTAAAGTAAATCAAAAGAAGGCTAGTCCAGTCTGCATTGTAAGGCTGGCTGCTCTGTCCCTCTGGTGCTGGACATCACTCATGAGAATATTCAGCCCCTCACTCTTGTCTCTTACACTTGTGATAACATGAAGCATTACAAGCCCCACACCATGCAGAATTCTGACTGAATTTCATGGTGTTGCAGTCGACTTTATTGGCGGGTTTGAGCAGGGCGTGACTGGTAACATGGCTGTTCAGCCCACGTATGCCAGGTATTACTGTCTCTCTGGGGTGCCCGTGTGCCCAGCAGGGTGCCCCTGCCCTGGGGCCTCTGTCCTGCATGGCTCCCTCCTCCTCCACCACCACCATTACCAGCCTCCCTCCCCCTCCACTGGGTCCTCACCAGCTTGTGCCACACACACACATGGGTCCCAGCCACCCGGGGCCCCTTGCTGTGCACTCAAGTAATGGTGCTGAGAGGCTGTTCTCTGTAGATAGTGCTGCGTGCTGTGACTTTCAGCTGTACTTACTTGCTTTGTAATCCAAAGCCATTTCCTGTGACTCAGAGTGTTTTGCGAGTGAGGTGTTTGGAGTGTTGCAGTGAGTTGAGCCTCTTGACTTGCTTATGTGTTGACATAGTTAATCTGCCCTTTATTTGTGTTGGTGACTAATAAAGATCACCTAAGGACAGGTGTATCCAGATATTCATTTAAATTATGAGAAAGAATAAATAAATTATGTACATTATTGAAATGTCATGCAAAAGTAAGTAGCTGTGCTATTCCCAAATGGTGAAAAAAAGTTTTATGACTACATATATCAAACTTACACCATTCTATATTGTGTGATATATTTAAATACTATTTGCAACTTTTATTTTGCAGCTTGAGGCAAGAGGAGGCCATGAGCCATTGATGTTTGCTTGTGTAAGGTGGTCAGTGTTCTAATGTTGATTAATTATTTCAGGCAAAACTAAGAGCAGACCAACCTCCATCTACTCTGTTGAATACAGGCAAGTTCCTCAATACATTTTACAATTCAATAAATATTTTCTGTAATTTCATCATTGCAGTGTTTGTAGCAGCTATTCTCTGTAACAGTTTCCTTACCCATGATATATTTATCTGTGCACATGAGCTGTTTGTAAGACACAGCCATTGAACTGCCATCCAGTTGATATAGTTCACTTATAACTTCTCATGTCTGAGTATTGTGACCTG
Organism: Scylla paramamosain; assembly: GCF_035594125.1. Taxonomy (NCBI): domain Eukaryota; kingdom Metazoa; phylum Arthropoda; class Malacostraca; order Decapoda; family Portunidae; genus Scylla; species Scylla paramamosain. The sequence goes on along the minus strand of NC_087162.1, from coordinate 26,055,266 downwards.
TCTGTGTAGATACACCTTTTCTAACTTACATCAAGCAACATAACCAACCACTTTGCAACATTATATCCTCTCTTGTTCAATCCTGATAAAACTTTAACCCAGTCCATTTACATCTGCCATAGAGGTTCCCAGTCTGGATATACATGACTCTTTGTATGATAAACAACACTTTTCAGGCATAAGAGATGTGACAGAAAAAAAATAATCTAAAAATGTAGAAAACTGATAAAATAATGTGATGCCATGAATGATAGATGAGAGACAACATGTGCTAAATTTAATACTGAGCTAGAAAAGGTTCTGACCTACTGCTATGACACATGCTTCTTGCTTTCACTCACCTTAAGAACTCTGATGTATATCAGAGATTCTATCTCTACTTGCTTCTTCTATCTTTGCATTCAGATTTGTTATAATTATTATTATCAGTATTATTCAGCTACAGCCAGTTATGATTTCATATCATTGTCATCCCTCCAGCAGTCCACAGCGGGAGGGAAGTGAGTCCCCTGATCTTGGTCTGGAGGACAGCCCCTACCAGCAGCCCATGACACCCCGCCGGGTCAAGCGTCAGAGCCGCCACAGAGCTTCTGGCCGCTCCCAGACACGCAGCAACAGCAGCAGTCAGGGGCGAGCGTCCCAGCGCAGCCGCCGCCACCAGTACCTCAACCCTGTCAACAGACTGATGGATAAGGCCAACGAGTCCTCCACCAGCACAGACTCCTGTCACCCTCCAGGGGCGCCTCACACCCACACTGGGGGCCGCCAGGGGCATTCAAACCCCATGTATGTGCATTCTAGACCCAACTCCACCTACTCCATCAACAGCCCCACTCCAGGCCATGACCCCCTGGAGAGGCCCCCATCTGTCCACTCATCCTACTCCAACTATCATGGGCAGCGGCCTTCCCTCAACCCAAACCCCTATGGGCGGCCACCTGTCCAGCAGGCCATCACTGCTGGCCTGATTGGTGGCTTCCCTCAGCGCAGAACTCAAGGTCACACCAATGGCCATGTGGCCCCAGGCCAGGGAGGCACACTGGCCTCCCTTCGTAGCTCCACATACAGCAGTGGAGGGACCATGAAGGTGGAAAGAGAGAGGCCACCACCTTACATGTTTGGTGTTAACTCTGAAACTGTGATATGACTAGGGGTGGGAGGGACTGTGGGGGCTGTGGGAGCCTCCTTGATCTGGGGACAAGAGCGAGGGCTGTGGGCTGCCACACAGACAAGCTTGGATGGCCCTGATCATGGCCAGTGGATGACATGGTTCGTGTTGAAGTGCAGTGTTCTTGAAAGTTTACTGCAGTTTGCCCTGAAGCAAGGAAGCAAGATTGGGCCTCTGTCTGTGATCTTCCAAAGATTATATATATTGTGATTGCCATCATATACATAGCTTTTGCTCATGTAGATGTTTAGCACAAAGATTTCCTACAGTCATCATTGTAGAAAATCATTGAGATGCCAGCTATGAATCATTGCATTTTGTCATAAATTGTCTGGAGGTTGTTCAGTATGTGTGTTTTTTGCCATCACTGATAATACTTCACTGCTGTTTGCACCTGTGCTTGCTGTGTACTTGTGTTCCTTCCACCATTGTAGAAATATTTGTGAATCATACAAGACAAGTTTGTAGTTCAGTGTTGGTTAATCATATTGCAAAGCACAAAGAAAATGATGACAAGGAAACTTAGAGAAAGCAATCAGCTGCTGCTCATTGACAAAAGCCTTAGCAACTATGGTATTGTTTTACATTTGATATACAATGGCTGGCATCTCTTGAGAAAATAGTGTTTTGAAAGCAGACTTTTGCAAAAATGATGTGCCTTGCTGTTTGATGGCATGGAATGCATGCAACACCAGAGATGTGGCTTTAAAGACTTTTTTGACTAATGCCAACCCTAAGAAAACTGCCTCACCCTGGCCTCATAAAAGTGTGTGTGAATTACAGACATGCTCCATGTGTTTAGATATAAATGAGTCGTATCTTACAGTCTGCGTTACACGTGTTATTTTCGTCAAAAAGACTGGAAATACTTGTGATTTGTAAGTATTGACTAAATCAGTATCAGTCACTGCCATTTGTACACCACTGCCATCTTACATCTTTTCATTACCACAGATTTTAAACATAGCATAATTTCACATGCCTAGCCGTCTTTGGCAACAAACTCCCCAAAGAGCATGAAGACGAAGACAGCAGTCCACCAGTTGGGCTTGGCGCCCCTCAGGTGTTGGCAGCACAGCCCATGTGGTGAGGCCCACTAGTGGTTCCCTTCCCTCAGAGTGCACCTTGAAGCACCCTGGCTAATCACCTCTGTTAGATGAGTTACTTTATCCACACTGTTCTCATTTGCCATGAATTCACTTTGTTACATTTTTTATGATGACTGTGTGATGGTAAATGCAGTTCTCTTATTAACCTTTTCCCATCCAATGTAAAACTCTTGTATTGATTCAGTAAGCATCAGGACAGAGGATTACCATAGTATTTGATTTATCACACTTGAATGTTACCATATTTTTGTCATATCTTCATATCTGTATACCACATTGATTATATATACTAGAAAGCCCTACAGAAACTTCTAATCCCCACTGCATGCAGTGCCATGATGGTTTTGACAAGGATAGGGAAACCTCATCAGGGATAATGGTTGTGGCTCAACTAATGCCATACAAACCACTGCTTTGTATGCTTCATATTCTTTGTATTTCATCTCTGATGATGTTTTTTTTTTCTTTTTTTTTTTCTTTTTTTTATCATCATATGAATATAAAAGCAAAAACTTAAACATCCCTACAGTAAATCTCCACCAGAGAAACTACTTGGTTGTATGTTGTTTTCTTGTGGTGTGAACATTACCAGTCAGACCAAATGTTTCATGCTGCTGATGAGATATTAGTTTCTTTACACTGTGTTCTTCATATTAATAATATATATACAGATTGTCCTATTTTTCTATTTCTGTTATACTCGTAATACACCTGTGGCATACCAAGAACCACAGTCTTGAGAGGGAACTCCCATAGATAAATAGTACATTTTAGGGAGACCAAAGTTGGATTTGCTTCCAAACAAAGGCTATCAACAACAAAAGGATAACATTAGTATAACCACAGAAACAGTAGCTCTCCATCCAGCATTTATTGGAAAATTTGTATGTGAGACAGTAGATACTGACATAGAAAAAAAAAAGAAAAAGTAAACTATGGCCAGGCTTCACATAATTCATAGAAGAGAGAAGTATGAAGAAGTATGTCATATCAATCAGAAAAGACGTGTAAAAGTGATGGCATGTTATGTTAAGTACCACACACACTTACACACACATACATAAAAAATTTGTAAAGTAACTTGGTAATAGAAACATGTATTTATCTTCCAGTATGAATAACTAAACAATCATATTACTGGCTCTGTTCCCATTATTTTAATCCAACTCTCAGGACTGTTACTATTAATGTTATTGTGAAGGGAAGGAGAAAGTTTTGATTGTACAGCTTCAGATTCAAACTCAGAGCAGCTTAAGGACTTAATGTACTGCCATTTTGACATCAGGCACAATGAGTTAGCAAAATAGGGCATATATCCAACCAAGCTACAACAAAACAAAGCCTTGTATGGTAGGAAAAATATCTACACAGTGACTGGTGCAACAGTGATATGTAAACATGAAACCTGCCCCTCAAAAGTGATAGAATTCCTGAATTTGGTGATTATTGAATTTGACTGAAAATAGATATTGCATTAAAGCTGCCATACCAATATGATTTGAATGCAAACAAAAACAGTGGAATGAATCATTATTTGCAGGCTGTGCATCATCAGTATATCAAAAGTTGTCAATTTCTTAGTTTGTTGTGTGACTTAACATTGACTGAGTGTTGAACATTGTCTGGGACCACTAGCTGTGTTCATTGTGTGTGATATGCACAACTCATTAGTGACTAAACCATGAATGAATTTAGGTAAAGCAAAAGAAAATTGTGTATGTACTTAAATTTGTATTTTGTTCTACTGTGTTCTCTAAAACTTAGAGGCTAACTTTCATTGTAAGTTTGGTTTTCAGTACTGCCTTTGTGAAATTACCAGACATTGATTTAAGGTTTGGTTTCACTATATCTCCAGCTATCCATCAGGCCATGGTAGGCTGGGAAAGCAATGGAACCCCTGCATGTCTGATTAGAAACTTGGCAATATTGATCTGAAATTATCCATAGGTAAGAGTGCACTTTTATCTGATCCTTTTTGAGATGTATGCATTGGTAGGATGATGATGTGTGTATGTAAGGTCATATAAGTATTCTTGAGAGGATGATCCCATATATTGCAGCTGATCTCTTGCTGTACGTATGTGGGAGGCATGTGTTTCTGTACTGCACGTGTTCAAAACTTAGATGAAAGCAGTGTTGCAAGAAATGAGAACTGAGTGTGTGTGTGTGTGTGTGTGTGTGTGTGTGTGTGTGTGTGTGTGTGTGTGTGTGTGTTCCAACCAGAACATTTGAAGACAGAAGAAACCCACCCTTCCAGGTCTCATGTCATCAGAAAATAGCTAAACAGTTCAGCACACAGGATTTAAGACCAACTGAGATTCTAGTCACATCATTTATACTACTTAGAGATAACTTGTTTAGCTACAGACACATCTGAGGATTGATAGAAATAGGTTGCACAGTATGAGGAAAGTTGTATTCTATATTTATGTGAAGTTATGTAGAGCCAACAGTTTCCATCTTAATGCTATGAGAATCTAGGTTCAATTGTGTGAAAATATATAAGGGAGCTTTTTTTTCTTGCTGATGCCAAATATAAGATTTTGTATGATTTGTTGTAATTTATCTGCAGTATTAGAATGAATGTTTTAATTGGGCAGCTTGAGTTGACTGTTACTCCAACTGTCTTGATCTGCAGACATGTTCAAAATCTGTCCTCAGACATGATGATTGGCAATAATGTAGCTTATTCCTTGCTGTTGAAAATGGACTTGGTAGGTAATGTTGAGAGTGATGAGAGATTTTATCCTCTAGCAAGACTCATACATGCTGCACTGATGCAGTACCCTTAAGGTTCCCAAGACTCACCATTTAAAGTGAAATGTATTTACATGGAGCACTCATAGCCATTTGTTGATGCATTTATTCTCAGGAACCAAGGTAGCAGAAGATAACTGATAACTTGAGTTAGTGTCATCAAGCAGACAGACAGACATGATCTCACTCTGATGGCCAGGCTGCTATGCCTTATTTGACTATGTTGTAAATAGTATTTGTATAATGTGTACAGTTATGAACAGAAATTGCAAGACTGAGACAAATAAATATGTACCCTGTGAAGTCAGTGGTTTCTAACCAGCTTTCATATATGTATCATTAACTGTATTTGCTGTGCATATACAGACTTGTATCTAAGTGTATTATTTTGTACACCTATTTTGCAACACATCGCATTCTGGGAAAAAAAAAAAATACTTTGTGAAACAAAGAAATTTGCATGAAGTCTGTCCAAAGAGGTAAAAAATGCAGACATTTATATTTAATTTACTTTATTTAATAACGGCCAGGCACTTCATTGGCAGCCAGTTTGTAGAAACGGTTTTCCCAGGGTTGCGTTCTGTAGCGCAACCCGGGCTGCTGAACGATTTTGGGCATATCCAGAGATACTGTAAACAAATCATCGACATTGCTATGGAAACTGCCACATTCTGCCCAAAGAAAGCGTTCAGTAGAGAATTGGTCGACCCTGTGTTGTGCCAAATCGCTCCCGGGTGACGCCATTGGTACTGCGCATGCCCACCACATTGAGGAAAAACCATCAAAACATCGTCCAGGTATCTTAAGTATTATACGTACTTTCAACTACTTTTTGAAGTTTTATTAATAAATTACCATTGTTTCATTGTATGTGGATATTTTAGGAAAGGAAGGGAGCAAATAAACGAGTAGTGAGTGATAACAGCTCCAAAAGATTTTACTCCCTGTGCAAGTGTAAAGTCCTACCACCATGTTTTATATTCATGTACTTCACTTATTATCAACATCAGTGTGGAGTTTTATTGACAAATTACTAATGCTCAATTGTCTGTGGAATATGTTACAATAGGAATGAAGCAAGTAAACGTCAAGGCCGTTCTACTGGTTATCTTCTGGCTTTCCTTGCTGAGTCTTGGTCATCCTCTTTTAGAGATTTTGGTGAAACTTTTGCTGTTGCCTTGGACATCAAAGCTTTTGATAGAGTCTGGCACAAAGCTTTCATTTCCAAACTACCCTCCTACGGTTTCTATCCTTCTCTCTGTAACTTCATCTCAAGTTTCCTCTCTGACCGTTCTATTGCTGCTGTGGTAGATGGTCACTGTTCTTCTCCTAAATCTATTAACAGTGGTGTTCCTTAGGGTTCTGTCCTGTCACCCACTCTCTTCTTATTATTCATTAATGATCTTCTACACCAAACTTCTTGTCCTATCCACTCCTACGCTGATGATACCACCCTGCACTTTTCCACGTCTTTTCATAGACGTCCAACCCTTCAGGAGGTAAACATATCACGCAGGGAAGCCACAGAACGCTTGATTTCTGATCTTTCTAAAATTTCTGATTGGGGCAGAGCAAACTTGGTATTGTTCAATGCCTCAAAAACTCAATTCCTCCATCTGTCAACTCGACACAACCATCCAGACTACTATCCCCTCTTCTTCAATGACACTCAACTGTCCCCCTCTTCTACACTGAAGATCCTCGGTCTGTCCTTTACTTATAATCTGAACTGGAAACTTCACATCTCATCTCTAGCTAAAACAGCTTCTATGAAGTTAGGTGTTCTGAGACGTCTCCGCCAGTTTTTCTCACCCCCCAGTTACTAACTCTGTACAAGGGCCTTATCCGTCCATGTATGGAGTATGCTTCACATGTCTGGGGGGTTCCACTCATACTGCTCTTCTAGACAGGGTGGAATCAAAAGCTTTTCATCTCATCAACTCCTCTCCTCTAACTGACAGTCTTCAGCCTCTCTCTCACCGTCGCAATGTTGCATATCTAGCTGTCTTCTACCGCTATTTTCATGCTAACTGCTCTTCTGATCTTGCTAACTGCATGCCTCCCCTCCTTCCGCGGCCTCGCTGCACAAGAATTTCTTCTTTCTCTCACCCCTATTCTGTCCACCTCTCTAACGCAAGAGTTAACCAGTATTCTCAATCATTCATCCCTTTATCTGGTAAACTCTGGAACTCCCTGCCTGCTTCTGTATTTCCACCTTCCTATGACTTGAATTCCTTCAAGAAGGAGGTTTCAAGACACTTATTCATCAATTTTTGACCACTGCTTTGACCCTTTTATGGGACTGGCATTTTAGTGGGCATATTATTTTTATTGGATTTTTGTTGCCCTTGGCCAGTGTCCTTCCTACATTAAAAAAAAAAAGACTACTACTACTACTACTACTATTTCTATTACTACTACTACGTACTACTACTACTACTACTACTACTACTACTACTACTACTGCTATTTCTATTACTACTACTACTACTACTACTACTACTACTACTACTTCTACTACTACTACTACTACTATATTGTAACTCGCAGCAGCTAATAAATAATAAATTAATAAAAGGCTTGAAAACTTGTGTAACTAACAACTGCATTTTTTTTTTCTCTCAGTAATAAATAGTTGTCATGTACATTTTATTCATTATTTTTGTTTATTTATATACCCAAAGAGCAAGAGCTGGTGCTCCGTTACAAAGGCCGAGCCGCCCAGCCCTGTCACCTTCTGTGCCTGGCAAGAGCCTCGGCCCGCAGCTGACATCGATCACCCCATCCCACCCACTGTCTGCCTGTGTCTTCTCTTCCTCTCTCTTGCCTCCCTGAGCGGCCACAATGTTTGAGTCTCTCAAGAAGAACATCCAGTCGGTGCAGGATGGCATCACAGCGGGGTGAGTAGCAGCTTGTGGCAGATGAAGACTAAAGTCCGCTTTTCTCTTTCACCACGGCTATTTTCAAAGGCCAGAGATGATTAGCCGGATTCTCAATAGTGTTTCTCGTATAAGTAATATAGAAATCTCGTTATTCTGACACTAGAAGCATTAAAACACCTTTATAAACCCGTGTAATTTCAATTAGAGCCTTTGGAATATAGTGGAGCTGCGGCGCAGAAGTGTTTCAGAATATGATCTTAACTTGTCATCATCCTAAGTTGTTGTGCTTATATTTGGTGTACTGAAGGATTGGAGGTGGTCGTCTTGTGTCGCCTTTTCCCCATTGAAAGCTTCCAAGGTTACTACTTGTGGAAACTGTGGTTGTTACATTTTTATTTTGTCATCTGTGTTGTCCATTTGTCATTATTGTACGTGTATCGTGAAAGACTTTCTTCGTATGTGTGTGTGTTGTGTAAACATCCAGTAATGAAATAATAGCCAGCATTCACTCAGCACCTCTTAAGAAAACAATAGCAACAATGGAGATTTAATTGAGAAGAATGGATAAAGAGATTGGTACCAAGAAAAATGTCACTACCTTCAGACTGTAGAAATTGATGTCTTCTTATCCTACCTGGTTTACTTGTATGGTGGGCTTCCCTAACCCAGAGAGTGAGAACGGGTACATGGAAGCCACACACTGTTATGCATCAGCCCCCAGATAATTAAGCTGAAGAATTATGAAAGATAACACAACAAATGTCTTTTATGCAGGGCAGGGCATTATAATTTCACAGCATTATTTAAAATTGGTTGGACATCACAATGGTGTCTTTCACTGTTTCCCTTTCTCAGGCTACAGAGGCTGTCTGTTGGGGAGCAGAAGCCAACCCAGGTCAGTCCCTCAGAGTCCCAGGTGAATCTGGCTGCTGGGTCTGACCTACTTCAGATGTATCAGACACAGTGGGCCACCATGCATCACTTGGCTGAACAAAACTCTGCAGCTGCTCAGGTAAGACTTTTTTTCTCTGTCATTGTTACACAGACCCTTCAGGCAGCAAATTAGAAAATTTTACATAAGATGGACAGGATATGTTTGAATAATTAAGTAAGTTCAGAAGGGACAGGAAAGTTATGGGCAAAGACATCAAGTACTGTGATTCTTCACTTGGCAGTCTGTATAAGTATCTTTGATGCGATTAAACTGAAACCTCTTAATTTGTAAGAGAAATACCATTAAGAAGTGCTGCGTAGAAAATGTTTGATGGTTAGCGTGACACCAAAAGGACTTTACAGGATCTGGATGTGGCCATCACCCAGCTGGCTGATGAGTGTGAGTGCCAGCACAGCCAGATGGCTGAGATCCACTCCCTCTTGGCTCACCTACCCAACATCATGGCTCAGCTTCACTCCATGTTGGCCACCATCGGTCAGTTCCTCCACAAGTGTCACTGCTCTCTGGTGCATTTATGTCCTGGGAAGCTGAATGCTGGTGTCTATCATAACTTCGCATACCAAATTTATAAATCACACCACTACTCAACAAATTGATGTTACGAACTTCTATCTAAAGGAAATTATTCATTGTCAGTAAGCTCATAGTTTCTAAACAGCAAGGAAGTCAAACACTTTAAAGCTCCAATACTTGAAAGCATTTTTGTTCAGATAAGTGAAGAATGGTGATGAATTGTAATACTACATTATTTTTCAGACTCTTAATTAACTGATGATAATGTATGAATATTTGTGCTTTTTGACGTGAGTTGGTGAGTCATCTTGCTCCACCACAGGCTCCATGCGAGGACTGTTTGAGGAGGTGGAGGGTGGCCTACTCACCCTTCAGGACTTGGATGAAGAGCTCACACTCCAGGAGCAAATCCTTGACCTACGGCTCAGCTTGGCTCTGGCACGGGAAAAACACACACACAGCCTTAACTCTCTCAACAGTAAGTGATCATGGGACTCTTGTCTCTTTCACTTGAGAGAGACATGCATGCAACTAGTCAGTTATTAGTCTCTCTCTCTCTCTCTCTCTCTCTCTCTCTCTCTCTCTCTCTCTCTCTCTCTCTCTCTCTCTCTCTCTCTCTCTCTCTCTCTCTCTCTCTCTCTCTCTCTCTCATTCTCTCTCTCTCTCTCTCTCTCTCTCTCTCTCTCTCTCTCTCTCTCTCTCTCTCTCTCTCTCTCTCTCTCTCTCTCTCTCTCTCTCTCTCTCTCTCTCTCTCTCTCTCTCTCTCTCTCTCTCTCTCTCTCTCATCCAATCTTGCGCCCTATCATAGCAAATCACTTGTCTGTCTTTCAGTTTACAGTCTTGCATTTCTGTGACAACTTGACTTGGACTCCTATTGTTTTATTCACTCAATAGAAATACTATGATGAAAAAATGCATTTGTGACAGTCAGGACCAGGCAGCATCTCATGAATCAGGAGTTTTTTCTTTCATTGAGGACACCATGGCAGAAGTGAGTGAGGATGCAGAGGTAACACCAATTTCTTTACAGATGAACTGAAAGCCAGTCATCAGACTAAAATGATTGTATTGGAGCACAAGAAGGAGAATGAGCGAAAAGAGAGAGAAAAGGTGTTCTCAGAGAAGTTTAGTGAAGATATAAAGAACTACAAAGAGCAGGGCCACATAAAAAGTAAGTCAGTAAATAAATGCATATTATAAATTCCTTGAAATGCTGTGATGATGAACTTTAATGGCATCAAAACATGGGACAAGATTGCAGGTGGATCTTGTTAACTAATGCCATCAAAACATGGGACAAGATTGCAAGGTGGTGTTTATTGTGTAGCCAGTTAATGAGCTATAGGTAGCATCCTACTTGTATCAGGAATTGTTGTGTTACTTTGTCAGTATTTTGCACTTAAGGCATTCTTTAAAATTATTCCCTGCTGGACTCCTGTGACTAGGGCTCTTGCTTTGTTTTTCATTCTTGTAGTTATGTACATCTTTCAACAGTTGAAGATATAAGAAGTGAACTCCACAGAAAATTTTCTAGATTTTGTTGTGAAGAAACTCTTATGTTCATGATGGTGATGATGTTAACCATTGCTTCTCATCACCATCATGACAAAAGTGTACTAGTGTCCTACTGTGGAGCATCACCTGATTGCCATTCATTGCAGAGAGGATACCCAGTGCTGAGGAGGAGGCTGGTCTGAAGCTGGAAGAGGTGGACCTTGAACAGGACTCTAGTGAATTGGATGACTTCTTGAATGAACCAGCCTGAGGTTTCCTTCATCACCAGCAAAGCATTGCTGGTCACCGTGGGTCACTGCTGGCCACCAAGGTTACTGTGTGAGGACTGAGGCTACCCAAGAGATTCTAGGATTAAGGAAATAAAGCTTTATTTGTACAATTTACTCTGGTTACTCATGCTGTCAATGTCTTACAATGGAAAAGATTGAGGTGCTGAAATGACCCGTAGAGGCACTTCAGGGTTTTTGTCAGGGTGTGCCTGGTGCTGGAAGCAGCAGTCAGTCATTGGCACTTCTTGGACAGCACATGTGACTTGGAAAAGGCTACCATATGCTTGCCCTTGGCTCTAAATGTAATCTGAGACTATTTGAATGTAATGAGAAATTGATGTGAAAGACATTGTAAGTGAAACATATATGAGAAGGAAGTTACTAGGATGGACTCCTGGCCCAGCAAACACTAGCAATAGACCCACAAGTGTCCACCACAGGAACCATCAAGTTTGTCACTATTGCTTGCTGGGTCACTTCATGCATTCCTCTTTCCTGAGATCAGTTCCTGGTGTTGCAGGTTGTTTAGTTTCACTTCCCTCTTACATGGGTTGACCCCCATACTTCTGTTATAATTTTTTATTTATTTATTCTATTATTTTATATATATATATATATATATATATATATATATATATATATATATATATATATATATATATATATATATATATATATATATATATATATATATATATATATATATATATATATATATATATATATATATATATATATATATATATATATATATATATATATATATATATATATATATATATATATATATATATATATATATATATATATATATATATATATATATATATATATATATATCCAAAGAAAGAAGTGGCAGGTACAAGTGTTATTCATATTTAAGTCATTAGAAATTGTTTCTTGCTGTATGGATCAGTTAGACTCCTACTTTATGGACAATTACCCCATTAAGTTTTAAACTTGACTTCCACAAGTTCATGCTATCTGGTGTGCTATTTTTCATTCAAAGTATATTGATGTTTTACTGAGCTGAGTTCATGTTAAAAGTCTCCTGCCCAGTATGAACTTCCTGCACATCAAGGATATCAGCTGAGATCATTTTTCCACCTCAGTCCATGTGCATTGGCTGTGAGGCAAATCTAAGTGGAAGTAATGGTGACTGTTTGGTGTGTAAATGTCATGCTTTTTTTTTTTTTTTTTTTTTTTTTTTTTTTTTTTTTTCCCAGCATTATGAACCAGCATTTGGTGGATTTCTCTCTCTCTCTCTCTCTCTCTCTCTCTCTCTCTCTCTCTCTCTCTCTCTCTCTCTCTCTCTCTCTCTCTCTCTCTCTCTCTCTCTCTCTCTCTCTCTCTCTCTCTCTCTCTCTCTCTCTCTCTCTCTCTCTCTCTCTCTCTCTCTCTCTCTCTCTCTCTCTCTCTCTCTCTCTCTCTCTCTCTCTCTCTCTCTCTCTCTCTCTCTCTCTCTCTCTCTCTCTCTCTCTCTCTCTCTCTCTCTCTCTCTCTCTCTCTCTCTCTCTCTCTCTCTCTCTCTCTCTCTCTCTCGATACACTGAATGGGAAAAGAGAAGAAGAAATCTGCCTGGATATGAGTTAGGTCAGTAATGTATTGACAACATGATCTGACATTTACATGATACCTGACATGCAGTATTACTTCAGATGCATCCCTTCCATTCATGCCAGAACCCTTAGTGGTCATACATTCATTTGTTCATTCATCATTCATTACATAATCCGGCTTTTCTGTGATGGATTTATGTGTCATTGTGAGCCATGTGGAGTTCATGGATTATGTTCCAGTGCTTAATCTGAATTGTTATGTGAACACAAGGTAGGATCAGAAAATATAAGAAAGCTAGAATATCTTATCCTTTATAGTAGGTTCATCCAAATGGGCCCATTGTGTTATATTTTCTTGAGCTTCAGGTTTTGAAGAACTTGGCAAGATGTTTGATGGGCCACTTAAATATATATGCTTCCTCCTATACATCTCTCACACCCCTTTGTTGTCATCATGATCACTGTAGTTAATATTGAAATATTGTACAATTGATATGGGTACACCATTTTGTTATGCTTCCAGCTAGATGTTCAGGTTGTATTCTATCACAGTAAAGGAAGCTCACTTGAGAGCAAAAACATATTTTTTATAGTACAGTATGATTAGGAATATTACAAAGAACTTTCAGCTTATGTTTTTTTCTCAGCAATCATTGTCTTCAAGTCAAGAGTTTAGGAATATAAAAGTTCACAGGCAAGTTTTTCTAATATACCCACTGGTTTTCAAAGATGGATCTGAGGCTGTACAACTCTTGGTGTTATGTATGATGGTTGTTATTGTAATGCATCTCATTGTCATGTTGAATGTTTCATTCATCATTGCTTAGAAATACAGCAGCAGACAGAGTGCATTCCATCATTGATTGTATATATATATATATATATATATATATATATATATATATATATATATATATATATATATATATATATATATATATATATATATATATATATATGAGAGATTTCTCAAGACACAGCTTATTAAAGCTTATTGCATAAGAGATTGAACAAAGGTTTTGAAACCTTTAAGGAGACTGAAGAAAATATAAATATATTGTTATGAAAATTTAAAGTATTTTGAGGGGATATTTGTGTTAACTTCTCTGTCTTCTGACTTCATTGTGCTTGTAATTAAAGATCTTCCAAATGACTTTACCCTTTCTAAGCCTGAGAGAGCTTATGGTCCAAATGAAGTGCTTCCTGTCATTCTAAAGAGTACCATTACATGTTCTTATCTAATGTAATCTCAGCAGGGCACTCTGCAGGAAGTACTACCCTGTGTCTGCTGTGGTCCAAGGATTGCAGTAGGTGTGGGATAGGGAATGGTCTCATTATGAAGGGGCAGAGCAAATCAGTGTATGCTACTGGGCCTTGGAGTTGAAATATATGGCCAGCTTTGCTATGCCCAAGTTCCAGGGATAGAAAGTAGGGTGGTCTATGAGACTAGTCCTTTCCACCAGGAGCTGATGGGTTTAAGAGTGTGAATGGTGTGTGTGTGTGTGAGTGTGTGTGTGTGTGTGGTGCTTTTGGATCACATTATGTGGGAGTGCCAGTCTGATATATACTGTAGACAGATTGGTGGATGATCGTAATTGTACATAGATAAATAGGTAGATGATCTTAATTTATTAATTTCCACTTTGTTGAAAATTGTTTGATATCTAACTTGTGTGAAAGAAGTACCTAATACTACCTATGACCACTCAAATTACTCAGTGACATTTATTCATAGCTCTCCCTTGTCCACACATGATGCATCCATATGATATTCTTGCAGTCTGTCCTTGAAACATTATGTAATTTCTTTTAAAACAGATCTCTCTCTCTCTCTCTCTCTCTCTCTCTCTCTCTCTCTCTCTCTCTCTCTCTCATATTGTCTTGATTCGGACCCAACAGCCTTGCAAAATACTGTTAGCTTTAGATATAGTAGTTATTTTGAAATGGAAAACTGCTGAGACAGAAGGCATGCATGCGATCTTTAAGGTGTTGTTAAGAGCACGCGGAGGAAGTGAAAATTCCCTTTATCTGTGAGGTTGGTTAGTTTCAGGATTTATCTGAGACGTGACTACATCTATGAAAGGATCTGCAGAAGAATTATAGACAAAGTTAAGTTTGGTAAAATGAATATTACTGGAATTTATGCAGAATTTGACTCCAAATATCAAAGAAGCAACAAATTACACAAGAGGAGATAAATCATTGGGTGGTCTTTATAAAGCAAAAATCTCAGAGAAATCATCAAAGAAAATCTCGAACACTATATTGTGAATGATATAAAGGAAGAAATACAGGAACTAAAACAACAGCCGTATGAAAAACACATAGAAAATCATTAAATGAAAGTGTTTGTGTATGAGAAAGAGGCGGAAAACATTAAACAAAGAGCTTAAAACTTTTTTAAAATAAGAAAAAAATAAATCAGTGGTTGTAAAAATGCCAACAAGTGAAATGGAGAAAATACTTAATGGTGAAGGCCCTTACAAATCTGTATGTCGAATCACATTTCATCATCACCATCATCAGCCATAACAACAACACGTGCCGTCTTGTGGTGTCGTGTGGCAGCTGTGTCGTGTCTTCAGCTGTCTCAGAGAGAGAGAAAAAAAAAAAAGTCTGGTGTTCCTATACTTCTATCAAGCGCTACACTGATTATACCAAAGTGAGTTGCATAGACTAGATCCAGGGAAACTGGGCGCGCATGACATCCGTGAGCTATCCCAGGTCAGACTTGTACCTGGGTAAAGGCCGTCTCCTGCTTCGGCCCTTATGACCCATTGTTACGCGGATTTAATACTAGTCGATAGTTCAATAGATTAAAGGGTTTTGAATTGTTATTATGCGAAAAGTGTTGATGTTTCCCCGAACCTGATGTGCAATTGTCTTTTGGTGAAGGAACACCGCCTCCCACCCGTCACGCGAAGCCACAAGTGAAGAAAAGTAAACCTAACTGAATGAAACTTGTTTTTGGCTCATTTGTGTAAAGATTAGCTTCATTAATAGTATTGTAGAATGCTTGGCCTGGAACAATTTAGCCGTGAGTGTGGCAAGTGAATCAGTCACACTGGCTGCTCAGACTTTGAAATTTAATTTAATTTTTTTTTTTTTCACCTAGGTCGTCTTGCACAGAAAATATTCATGTGATACAAGATTTACACAATCTAATTTAGAGGCAAGTGGTAAAAATTATGGTAAATATTGATATAGCTGATGAGACAGGTTGCCACTGTTAAATGGGCACTGTTAGATTGCCACTGTTAAATGGGCAGACTTTTTTTATATATACTGAAAAATCTTTTTACTCATCACTAAATAACTTCACAACTCCCATGCTGTGCAACATCTGCATTGCCAACATTAAACAAGCAGTAATCACTAATGTTGAGCCATGCAGAACCCAAAGACAGATTCTTCAGTGGAAATCAGTTTTGACCATCTCTCTCTCTCTCTCTCTCTCTCTCTCTCTCTCTCTCTCCTCTCTCTCTCTCTCTCTCTCTCTCTCTCTCTCTCTCCTCTCTCTCTCTCTCTCTCTCTCTCTCTCTCTCTCTCTCTCTCTCTCTCTCTCTCACACACACACACACACACACACACACACACACACACACACACACACACACACACACACACACAGTTTCATCACATATTGATTTACATTGTAAGTGAAAATGTAGAGGCAGCATTTTTCTGAAAGATCCTAAGATCAAATAAGTTACTTTCACCCTTGTTTTGTCTTTTCTCTGTATTGTTTCAGTTTTTTTTATTGATCATTTTGTTGCCTGTTGCCCTCACATGTTGTGCATACACTGTACAGAATTAATGAAATAATTAGTTTCTTGCTCTGCACAGGTGAACTGAAACCTCCAGGATGGGAAAGACAGTGAAGCGAGCTGCCAAGAAAGGAAGTGGCTTTGT
This sequence comes from Scylla paramamosain, assembly GCF_035594125.1. Lineage (NCBI taxonomy): Eukaryota > Metazoa > Arthropoda > Malacostraca > Decapoda > Portunidae > Scylla > Scylla paramamosain. The sequence goes on along the minus strand of NC_087162.1, from coordinate 26,038,627 downwards.
CAAGTCCACAAGCTCCATGAACCCTGACCGGCCAATGGACAAGGTAAGGTGTGCCACTCTCAGTCCTCAGGAACACTCGGAAGGCTGTGTTCATAGTTTCTGGCATAATGTTGTTTGAGGTTTGCTTTGTCTCTTCAACTTGAAGGCTCTCTGGGTTTTTGGAGAAATAAGTAAAATTATTTTTGTATGTAGAAAGACCATAAAACTATGAAGAACATAATAACATATCCTTGACCCTCCCTGTTTTCTCTAATCTCTATGAATGTTGCTTTCCATGTGCTCAGTAACTAGAGCAAGATAGTTTGCCCTTTAAGCACATTGAACTTATCTCATGGTGGTGACTCATTTTGGCTTTCTGGTGACTTTCAGTGCTCCAGTGTCTCCAGGATCACTAATCATCCTGGATCAAATCTCCTTTGTGTGAAGCACCATTATTCATCTCTGAGCCTCATATTTTCTTTACTAAGACCTGAGTGTCTGAAATCTCTGGCCAGAGCATTTTTTCTGTTCTTTCCTATACACTTTGTCTTGAGAAAGCTGCAGCATTTATGTATGCAGTAAATTACTTGCTGTTGTATTCGTCATCTTGCATCTCCAGAAGAGAGCAACAAAGATGACAGTTACCTTTATTTCCTTTATGCCACAGGTGAAGCTGCGAGGTGCTCCCTATGCTCGGGACAAGGCCACCATCAAGCGGCTGCAGATGTACCGCACCGGCAAGGCCAAGAGAGACAGGCGGGGCAAGATTGTGAAGGAGGCCATCTTCCAGAGTAAAGTCAGCTCAGGTGAGTGAGACTGAGGGAGGCTGAACACTGCTTACCTGATTGGCAGAGAGAGAGAGAGAGAGAGAGAGAGAGAGAGAGAGAGAGAGAGAGAGAGAGAGAGAGAGAGAGAGTACAGTACAGTACAGTACAGTACAGTAAATCTTTGATATAACAAGGTAATTGTGGGAAGGACCAGATCACCATATCTGACAACCATTACAGTGAGACCTTTTAGGTAGCTCAGGTTGTTAAAGTGAATTTAGAATTCATTTGTTAGCATTCATTCAAACACTGGCAACTGGATGTTGGGAGTGTGGAAGCACAGTCACAAGGGTATGTCTTGCTGCCATCCACCACCCACACTTAACTTGCCCAGTAACAGCATGTTTGTGCCCACAACACTCAAATGTTATGACTTTCTGATACATGTTGCAAACCTTACCTGCTAATAACAACCTAGAGTCTGATCAATGGAAAGCTAGTTTCAAGGTTTATTATGTCTAATATTTGGTATATTAAGATTGGTTATACCAAGTTTTATTAATGTCATTGTGGTTTACATTTTTATGTGTCTCCTGCAACTATACAAAAATTCTTCAGTATATAATAAATTTATTGTTTTGTCATCTGTACTTTTTATTTCATCTCATCATTGGTGGACATTATGAGATTCCACTGTGTTTTGTTCCACATTTTGGTTTCCCAGAATATTTTCCTCACTCCTGTCATAATGACAGAACAGTCAAGGCTGACCAGAATTCACTCAGGCCATGAAGATCATCTTGCCCAGTTGATATCATGTCAGGCGACATGCATCCACACCAAGGCTTTAGCCCCCAGTGATAATCCCTTCATGGCCAACTATCTCACCTTGAGCTCAGTCTTTGCACTTCCATGGTGCTCCAAAGATGGGGCATGACACCACCTATTTAATTAATAGTTGCTATTTAAATATGATGGTTTAAGCCTTTATTAATGTGTGAAGTGGTGTTGGCATGTTGCAGGTACCCAGGCACGAGTGGAACCCAATCAGCGATGGTTTGGTAACACAAAGGTGATTGGGCAGAAGGCTCTTCAGACTTTCCAGGAGGAGATGGGCAAAGTGATGAAAGATCCTTACAAGGTGAGTCATTTGGTTCACTACCTGTGATGCAACAACCACCTTGTGACTCACTGGCAGGCATCTCTTATTATCATATTGTTACTTTCTCATTTTTACTGAAACAATTGAAATGGTTTATCTTTGGCTTAGTTGCAACAATTACAGAGTGAGAAGGTTATGAGGCTAATGCAAAGACCATTAGTGCACTGAAGGAGAGCAGCTATGGGTCTGCTTGATATCCATTGATGATAAAATGACCATTACCTAGAAAACAGAAATATCACAGTTTAGTTTCCACATTCTTCTGTGTTACAGAATGGTATCCCATTTTCTGGGTGCCTTGTTTCTTCACATTAAATTCTAAAGACATTGAAGTACTTCTGCCAAACAAGCCCACATGTTTTATATTAGTAGTCATCTATTTGTACAACTCTGTATCCAGGAGCTGCTGTGTATAAAACTATACTTCTCATCAGTTCACATGGAAAGATCTTGATCTGTGTAATTATGCCATGGAACTAAGTAAACTTTAATCTTTTTAGATTTTCTTATAGTGTTAGAGGAGCTTTTGAACTTTTTTTTTCACCCTCTTCCTCACCACCAATCTTTCATTCATGTAATTCTCTTGAGCTCTATGAAGGAGACATCATTCTTTGAGGTGTGTGTTGTGCTCAGGTTGTGATGAGAAAGACTGCCTTGCCCATCTCCCTGCTGAATGAGACAGCCAAGAACACAAGGGTGCACATCTTGGACACAGAACCTTACAGCAGTGTGTTTGGATCCAAGAAGACCAGAAAGAGACCAGATCTAAAGGTGTGGTGACTGTGGTGATATCTTCTTTCACTGGATAATCCCCTGGCCTTACCCTTTGCCTTCAGATTTTTTTTAATATGGATGAGTGACTATTTGCCAGCTTAACAGTAAAAGTGATGAGTTTTTTCCCAATAACATTAATATCATGGCATTGCAGGTTGGAGACTTTGTTCAGTATGCAAAATCAGCAGAAGAAGCCTCTGAGAACTACAATGCAGAGAAAGATAATGATCTGGTGCGTCCCGAGCCAGACAGTCACGAACTGCCCCCAGAGTGGTTCATGAAGGTGAGTTGGGTTGGAATGCTACAGTGCCTCAGCAGCCTGTCAGGAGGGAAAGAGACTGTGAAGCCTGAGGGTTTGGTGGTAGGGAACTGTCGGGGCATGACATGAATCACAGCACGAGTTGTCATGGCAGGCTCTTTCTGCGCTGCTGTGGCGAAGGGGTTACTTCTCTCTGGTCCCAGCAACTCACAGCTATCATTCAAGTGCAGCAAGAAGGTTCTGTGGATAATTTCACTTGGATAAAAATGATAATTTCAACCATGAAGTTGCTTACGTCATTCTGGCTCTGGGCGCCTCAGATACATTTGTTTCATCTACTCAGCTCTTTCATTTTAGTATTGGGATGTGCTGGTCCCATTGTCCACTTAAGATGCAACTGTATGACATGGTGGCAAGTTACAACCAGCCTCCGGGAGGGGACCTTCAATAACCTTCCAGGCAAAAACCATCCAGGAGAGAAAAAGCTTTTTGCTCCAAGCACATACTTATGCATCTTATAACCTGTCCAGTCCCATAAGGGAATATAGGGATGTTAAAACAAAATTATGATGATGTTTTTGCTTTTTCACAACTCACACCCCTTATTTTGAGACAATGAACAGCTTGTGAGTGAATAGATTAGGCGGGTTAGTGCCAATACCTCAGGCACAATGTACTAATGATCCTTGTTTTCCTCAGGCCGGACAGAGCAAGCGTATTTGGAATGAACTGTATAAGGTGATTGACTCCTCAGACGTCGTAATTCAGGTGTTGGATGCGAGGGATCCCATGGGCACCAGGTCAAAGTTGGTTGAGAAATATCTGCGTACAGAGACTCCCCACAAACACCTCATCTTTGTGCTGAACAAGGCAAGTGTCACCGCTTTCATTGCCACCACCTCCTGAACCCTATTTTTTATTCTTTCATTATCATTTCATACATTGATTAGTTTTTGTTCCAGACTTGATATATGGAGATGCATAGATGCAAGATGAGAGGGAATGCCTGTAAATGTATGTACAGATGTAAGTTTCTTATCTTAGCCTTCTTCTTTTAAGAGGGACATCAGCCTGGTATATACACAGATCAACTTTATAGCCTGTACTACTCACAAATCATGCCATCTGGTCTTACCTCACAATATTGGATCCCATTGTATAATTTTTACCTTCACAACTTTGCTTTTATATTTTTCACTACTCTGCCTCTGTATAGCCATACCACTCTAAACAAACATCTGTAATTTGTATATCTTATCTACAAGCTCACCTGCAAATGTGGTACTAGAAGTCTTCAAAGATCAAGAGAGAAAGCAGGAATTAAATACAAGTAAAAATATGCTGTGCCATTCCTGGAATCCTAGGGTGTAGTAAGGTGGGCCACGAGACTGTCTCTTTCCACCAGGTGTTGACTGGGCTAAGAGCGTGAATGATGTGTGTGTATGAGTGTGTGCTGCCTTGTCTGGACCAACCACTGTGGGGTTGCTGGTCTAGTATGTAGATGGAATAATGCTCTGATCAATCTCTCATGTTTCTAGGTTGACTTGGTGCCAGTGTGGGTGACACAGAAGTGGGTGGCCGTCCTGAGCTCTGAGCACCCAACACTGGCCTTTCACTCTTCCATCACCAACCCATATGGCAAGGGTGCTCTCATAAATCTGCTTCGCCAGTTTGGAAAGCTGCACCAGGACAAGAAACAGATCAGTGTTGGCCTCATTGGCTTCCCCAATGTAGGTAAGAGCTCCATCATCAATACCATGAAAGCCAAAAAGGTGTGCAATGTGGCGCCACTTGCTGGGGAGACAAAAGTGTGGCAGTATGTCACCCTCATGAGGAAAATTTACCTGGTGGACTGTCCAGGCATTGTCCCACCCTCCCATGAGAGTGCCACGGACATGGTGCTTAAAGGTGCCGTGCGCACTGAGTACCTCAAGAACCCTGCCGATTATATCATGCCATTGCTGGAGCGTGTCAAACGTGAGTACATGTGCCGCACGTATCTTGTAGAGGACTGGAGCACCCCGGAGGAGTTCATGGAGCAAGTGGCCCGGCGCACTGGGAAGCTGCTTAAGGGTGGTGAGCCGGATGTCAACACTGTGGCTAAGATGATCCTCAATGATTGGCAGCGTGGCAAGATCCCCTATTTTGTGCCACCACCTGGACATGACTCCTCTGACTTTGATAAACTCAAAACTCAAGAGAACAAGGAAATGGCGGCTAAAATCCAGGAGCAGGAAGAGTTGGAGGCGATGGAGGAGGCAGCCAAGAGCCAAGGTAGTAGTGGGGTGGGTGTGTGCCAGAACTTGGGTAAGATCACTGTGAGTTTACAGTATTCTGGAGAAGATGACAAACCTTTAGACAAAACTCAGCTAAACTTCCAAGATTATGATGAAGAAGAAGAAGAGGAAGAGGATGCAGATAGTGACACTTGTAATGACCAGAACAATACTGAAAAAGAAATGGTCAAAGAGAACTCTGCAAGTAACAAAATGAATACTGATGTGGAAGATACAACTGGACCTCTTACTGATACTGTTGCAGATACTGAAGACATGACTGTTAAAGGTGGAGACAAAGATAATGTGGATGTTGATAAACAAGGAAACAGAATTCAGGAACAAGACGAAGAAACGCTTGAAGAAGAACCAACTAAGGAAACAGTTGGGACAGAGAAGCAAGATGAAGGGGACACTGGCATGGACCAGGATGAGGAGAAAGAGGACAAGGATGATGATATGATTGGGGAGGAGCTGCTGTCTAGTGAAGAAGAGGAACCTGAGGTGGAGGGTCCAACCAGCACCAGGAAACTGAGGCGAAAACACAAGCTTTTCTTTGATCCCAAACCCACGACTGCAAAGCAGCGGCGGCGGCAGGAGCGGGAACAGAAGAGGAAGAAGGTGGGCAGCAACTTCTACGAGGTGACCAACGTGAAGAACCGCAATCGTGATAGGAAAGTCCCTCGTAAAGCAATGCCTGTCAAGCGACTCTCCAAACGGTGATGAGACTAATTATTCTTAAATATTTTATTGTTATTGACTATGTGTGATATTTTAACTACATTTGTACCTTCAAGGAATACAGTAAATCTAGAGCTGGTAACCATGGGTACTCTCAGTAAACACCTGCCACTTTCATGGAAGATGTTGCATTCAGATAGTGGTGCTAATTGCAGAGAAATGAGAAACTAATCTCTGAAGATGAAGAGAGAACCTCAAGGCAAATGCAGACTAAACAAAGGTGTTGATTTCATATGCTGGCACCACCTTCATAATTTAAAGTGCATGGCCACAAGCAGTATGCAGAATATGTGTGAGATTTAATTCTGACATATGAATGCACAAGATGTATAGTAAGATTTGTGGAAGGTTAAAGAATATTGGAGTATTTAAGTGTGCAAGATGTAGGGTGCAGGTGGGAAAGATAGACAAGAACAGATTGGCCTAAATGATGAGCCCATATTTAGAGGATATACCTAGTAGTGTCACATGCATAATGTCATCATCTCATCCTTTCAAAAACCATCACTGATATATCTTACATTAACCTTCAATATCCTTTTCCCTGTTGTATCAAAAACATTCACTACCATCTGCATCACCTACTTTTTCTTCTTCCAGCAGCACTCCATTGTCAGTGAATGGCCCTGACACCTCAGTGTTATTAACCACTCAACACAGGCATAGCACTCATATCCTCTGTTCTTTCACTTCTTCCATACTTCCATCCATGTAAAAGTTTAGTAGTGAAAGAGGATGTAAGGTAGAATGTGTGATGCATCTGTGGCTCTTTAACATAGCAACAGCTGGTGGTGTTGATGTGTTTTAATGAAGTGATTCTTGAGTACAATTCTGTTTGTAGATATTATCCTGACTGAACAACATTTTAATTACCTACAAAGGTAATTAAATATGGCTGATGGTGTTTCAACTACATCCAGAAAGGGATGGCTAAGTGAAGACAGTTTTGTTCCCCTTAGAATTTTCAGGAAATGGGAGGACAGAACGGAGACTGACTACCAGAAAAAGCTGAAATGGGCCTCATACAGGTATCATTCAATTTATTTTGCCTTCCTTACACAAAAATTCTGCAGATACCCATGCAAAAGTTGAAGACAAATATAAACACTGTCACAACAAAACTGATCCTTCTTTCTGTCAGAACTCTCCAGTCATCTCTTCTGTAGCAGAATTTACTGTCTTGCTTTTGTTTTTTCTTCTCTTCCAATTTTTTTGTTTTTTTGCATATCATTTTATCCAATCTCATTTATATTTCAAGAGATAAAAAAAATGTCTATAATGAACCTCATGAAAGTACATCTTTATTTCATCTTAACAAAATACATTCTTAAATAAATTTGTACTTATATTACATAAAAAGAGATGCCTATCTAAAATATTTTGTTAATTATAATTGTGAAACATGCTGGCACTTGCTGATGAGCAAAGATGTTCCATTAAAAGGCACTGGCTCCCTAACAGAAAACTCTTAAGTATTTGACATTAGACACCAAGGAAATTTTTAAAATGCTCCAACAAAACCATGTTACTTTTCTTCTACAAAATTATCAATGTGATATATTGAAGTCACACAAATTAAGAACTTTACAACAATTTGTTAGATTCTACTGTTTATTATGAACAAAATATTATTAAATTTCTTCTTAATTGTAATATAATGAGAATTGTATGGCCTCCACCTGTGTGAAAATGCTATTGAGATGTTTCCTTCCTCAACAAACAATGCAGCCAACCACATTTCCAGAACAGTCTCCTGGCCCTCTCCTTCCCTTATTCATGTTACAGCAACTTAGCAGGAACAGGCTGTCTGTCTGCCAACAGATGCACTCTGTGGTTGGTGATGTCCTCAGGCTTGACCGTATGTGTAGCGAGACAAGTCAAAGTTGATGCTCCTGGAATAAACTGTGTCTCAGCATCAAGAAAGAAAGACAAGATGTCTTTGTAATTAAGGCAATGTGTGTCAAACAGCAGGTTAAGTCAGTCCTTAATAAGAGGATTCACAATGTCTGTTAGCACTGTCTTCTGTATGGTGTAATGATTTGTGTCCTTAGCTTACAACTAAGAGGTTCCTGACTAGGTGTATTTTTTTATTTTATTTTATCTATTTATTTATTTATTTTTTTTTATGCTATATCTTTTGTTCACTCAGAAAACCATAGGTAGGGTTTTCAGACAGACAAGCAGTAAAAAATACATTCCTAGGGCAAGAGAGAGTCTGGGACAAATTGTGTGTGCACCATGTACATGCCCCACTTAGTTAATTTATTTCCATGTAATATGTGCTGCACAGCTGGCTTCAACAAGGATATAAAAGACAGATATTGGAATGAGATATGACTAGTGGCCTCTGAACAATGAGACTTGCTTGGTCGTGACTTTAATAATCAAATGTGCCTTTGTCGGTTTCCATGTCACTGTAATTTGAAAAAGACAACAGAATAATGCAAGACCTTGAATATTAAAGAGTGAATCTGAAACAATTTTAGATCTTTTAAAAAGCTCTTTTCCTCAACATTGTAATTACAGTCAGTGTCACTTGCAATTAGAACTCCTTCTGACGTGAGTGTCACATTGGGCAAATTAGCAACTCGCTCCTCTTCAGTCTGAAGGAATCAGCCCAGAGAAACTAATTACACGTCAACTTGGGTTAGTCCCTCATATGTCTTTGAAGGCACAGAGTAACAGATTCAGTGTCTGACTTATTGACCGTTCCTTGCTTTGGCTAACAAAATGGCTGTGATTGTTTTAAACAAGTGTTGTATTGAGGTGATGTGTGATGCCTGGAAAATAGACAAGCCATGATTACATAATATGAATGTTAGAGTTTCACTAGAATGGTGAAACAAATTGAAAAATACACAGCGTAACTATTGGCAGTGAAAAGACTTTGAGTGCGTTGGTGAAGAAATGGAGCAATGAGGGATGCCAGGATGTGCCTCACCACAAACATGATGGTGGGCCATCCCAAAATGTTTGTTTTTTTAGTTGTTTTGTTGTAAGCTGAGGAGGATGTACCTTTATCTGTCTCTTGATACCATTCAAGATGTTAAAATTTTGGGATGGCTCACCACCATGTTTGTGGTGAGGCACATCCTGGTGTCCCTCATCGGTGCATTTCTTCACTAACACACTCACAGTCTTTTCACTGCCAATAGTTATGAGGTTTATTTTTCAATTTATTTTACCATTCTAGTGAAACTCCAACATTTGTACTATCTAATCATGGCCTGTGTATTTTCCAGGCATCACATCACCTCAGTACAACACTTTGTTTAAAACAAACACAACTGTTTTGTTAGCTGAAGCAAGGACCAGTCACAAAACATAACTTTCTCTTATGTCAATATGTCAGACACTGAATCTGTTATGCTTTCAAAAACATATGAGAGACTGACCTAAATTGCCATGTAGTTATTTTCTCCCAGTAGATATTTTCAGACCGAGGAGGAGCAGGTTGCCAGTTTGTGCAATGTGATGCTTACATTAGCAGGAGTTCTAATCACATGTCACTGACTGTGCAACCATTATGTACATTTCTGGTTATGCAACTTTACTTTGAAAAAAAGTGTATTTTCATACTTATTTTCATATTTTCCTCAAATTTTTAAATGATTATAGTTACACTTGACTGAACAAAACTGTTTTATAATTTTGTCAATTGCTATGCTGACATGCTGAATGCAAATGAATTTATCTTGAAAAGAAAAATGAAGAAAAGGTAAGAAAACACTGACCTCATCAAAGCAATGTTCAAACAGACCTCTTTAATGAAAGGAAGCACTGAAGGAAAGAGGAATTCAAAGGAATAGCATAAAATGAAGGGCTGATTGAATATTTCTATAAATTCATGAATATGATCAATGAAGGAAAGCCATAGAGTGTGTAATATCTGTCACCTTCAATGTTTCATCCTTTATGGATGCAATAATAAGAGAAACATTGGTTAAACATTATAGATAATGAAGATGGAAGCTGATCATTATTTTTCAGATGAAAATATTTTACTAACAGGAAGTAAAAGAGGCTTTATAAAAATTGGAATGTAAATTTGTGACAATGGAATGGACTGTGGGCCAAACTGGTGCAAATCTGGAATGCCAATGATTTCAAGACTAAATATTTAGTAGCAAACATGACATCACAGCTTGATTCAAATTTAGTGCATAACAATTCAGATGACTCATATTCAGTACATTATAATTCTACGAATAAAAGCATAAAAACACAGACACACGAGCAGACAGACACGTACTTGCAAACACTGTGCACCACCTCGTGAGGGGCAACACACTTATACTTGGGATTCTGCAGGGCGTCATCACCACCACTGGGGATGAGCAGCTGCAAGGACAGCAGCGTGGAGAGCTGGGGACAGAAAGGAGCTGGTGAGGGAAAGGAGCAGGGAAGAAGGAAGCACTAATGGAGAAACACCAAACCAAAGATAGGAAAGGGAAACAAGAGAGAAATTTGATGAGTTCATAAAAGAAAAATACAAAATTATCTTATCTATGTACATCCTATGTTTGCTCCTAAGAACTCCCTCCAATAGTTACCAAAATGGAAGAGTTTCCTGCCTTTCCCTTTCTTGAATGTTGTAGTTCTTTTTCACTATTTTTCCCCTTTTTTCAATGGAGGTCATCATCTTGTACCAGCTGCATATCCCATACTCCAATACCTAATGTCTTATCATCTCACTTTGTACTATTCTTTCCATGAGGGTAGACTACCTTAGAATGCTATGTTTGACCCCTCAGTGATTGCACATTTCTTATTTATCTGATATGCTATTCTGTCACTGACACTTCATAACCTTTACCAGCCAATCTTCATACACCACAGTAAATAATTTCAGCCACTTGGATTCCTGGTGATATTCTGTTCCACCATCAAAGACTTCTCTTGGGTTCCCCTCACCTGGGTGAAGAGGCTTGCTGTTGGGGTGATCTCCTCCTCAACAATGGAGTAGAAGATGGCCATCAGACGGTCCAGAGGGAAAGACTTGGGGCCCACCAGGTGGCTGCTGCAACGTTCCTTGGCCTGTAAAATTAGCCTCTTGATATATATATATATATATATATATATATATATATATAGAGAGAGAGAGAGAGAGAGAGAGAGAGAGAGAGAGAGAGAGAGAGAGAGAGAGAGAGAGAGAGAGAGAGAGAGAGAGAGAGAGAGAGAGAGAGAGAGAGAGAGAGATGCATACATACCAAGAAATAGGTAAATAGATGGATATAGATATGTATGTATGTATTCATATCAAGTGTGTATCTACAATTTGCCTGGATTTTCTACCATTGCAATCATATCATTTGATATTACAGTCTATGTTAGTTAATTCAAATATAGATAAAAGGCATGTTTTTACATTAAGGTTTCATTATAGATGACATTAGAATGTGTAAACATCAGCACTTCAAAAACCAATCCCACTACTATAGCAAGGCAAAAGACAGATGCAGCTCACTTTGATGCTGGCTTGAGTCTTGCGCTGCTTGCCGTGATGCTTCATGAAGAACCGACGGTCAGTGCGTGCTGGGTTGTAGGAGGCGAGATGTGCAGCAACAAGCAAGTACCGGGAGTACAGTGGCAGCTCCACCTACATAAGAAAGTCACAGTACCTTACAGGAACAACCAAGCAAATAGTCATGAGTTCATGTTGAGAAGACTAGATGATATATGATGCAAGGCAATTGAAGTCTCATACAGAAGTATTGTGCCTGAAATAAGCTGATGTGGGAATGATGCCAACAGGGATGACCCATGACTCTGAAACAAGTTAAATTAAAGCAGATATTGAGAGTGCAATATAAGCCTGACTCAAACAGCAAACAATGAAAGAAACAGATAATGAGATCAGGGCAATTAAGAGGAAGGAAAAAAATTCAGATGAAAGAACAATAATAAAAAAAGTTATTTAGGTTCAGAGATATCACTAAAAGATTCTTAGATAGTTTAAATGTCTTAGCACCATCATTTTTTTCCAAGAGTAAATAACAAACTCAAGTCATGATGTGCCTGCCAGCCGTGTAAGTTAGCTGGCACACTCACCATGGCAGTCTTGCTGGAAAAAGAATCCAGTCCTATAGATTCTGAAGGCAGCAAATCCTTAGTATTGGTCTCAATCAGCTTCTGCATCTTGTCGTAATGTGTGCTGAAAACAATTACTTCATTAGATGTGAAGAAGTAGTGATGAGAAGCAGGGAGTATTATGATGGTTTGGGCACATAAAAAAAGAATAAAAAAAACACAACTGGTAAAGATGACTAGATCTGATTTGAGGAGAGAAGTTTTAGGCTCCACTCACCCTCATTTTAAATCCTTGCACCTTCCATGAGTATGATAACACAGAAATGATTGACTGATACATCACTATACAAAATGAAGGAGGGTCAGCCTCACCGTGACACCTCCCGTAGATACACTGTGCTCATGGCTTTCTTCAGGTGAGGTTCAATGTTCCTCCACAGTCGCCGAACATCGTCTTCCTCCACTTCCCCTTGCACCACCGGCTCACGGTACACCTCAAAGTGTTGCTGCACCTACAGGAGTGTATATGGAGGAGAGACATTTGAAAGAAAGGAAATAAAAGAATGCATTGGAGGTACAATTCTTTCCTAGCGTCAATGAAGCACTCTTGTCCAACAAACATATACAATTTTTTTTGCCAAATTTTGAAATAGACCTGAACTTGAAATGAATTTCAGATTTTAACCAATCTTCTCAAAATGTTACATGGCTGCTTGTTAACTAATTCTATTGCTGAAATACTGTTGTTATTACCAGTAATAATATAACTTTGCTTGTGTCACAAGTTTAAAAAATGGTGCAAATATGAAGCTCATGAATGCAGTGACTTGTTTATGGTGCAGCCTGGGTCACCACACTACCTGGCTGATCATGTAAACTTTTAATGCTATATTCTTATTAGTAATACTAGTAAAAACTCCTTTCCATGAAGCGAAGTATCTCCGGTCCCCTTGTTGTCCCTCTTAGTTACCCTTCACATCCAGCAACGAACACAGTGGGAGTATGTTAGTGATCTCACTATTTACTTTCAGTTTCAAAGTAGTCTCTCACACAGATATTTGTAGTACAGTAAAACTTCTCTTAGTCTTCTCAGTATTTTAATAGCTGAAATTTGCTATAAAATTACTTTCCAAAGTGTTCCCAACAGCAGATCTGAACATAAGTTGATAAAATGTTGACTAGTACATAACTAATATGAGCCTAACTTGGCATCACATTGTGACTGACTCATTGCACAATCCCTTTCAAACCTATGTGAGATGAAAAAAGCTGGTACAATGAGTTCAAGCTGGGAGTTGAAATTATTCTTATACATGCATGCCAAGTCATTGTATCATCACATAACAGTCAGTCTTGCTTCAGTCTCTATCTTATAATATTCACAGGAAAATAAAGAAATCAAGCAAAAGAACTAGTAACAAACAAACCTGGTGCATAAGTTCAGCTAGGTCTCTTGTGGCATGATAAAACACACTCAGCACAAGACTAATGTAGTTCTTGAAAAACTCTTCTGAGGTAGTTGGTGGCCTAAGCTTCTCCAAAATTTTCAGTAGTTCATCTGAAAGACAAAAGTAAGTGTACTTTATTAGTCTGAGGAACAAAAAAGCAGATGTACTTTATTAGTCTGGGGAACAAAAAGAAGTGTGCTGTACTTCATTAGTCTGAGGAAGAAAAACAGAAATGCTTCATTAGTATGAGAAAATAAGTGCTTCATCAGTCACTATTTACCTAATTGCTATTTTTCTACAGGTTATGCATATCTAATAAGAGTGATTTTTAAAGGCATAATCCCATATATCCACCAACTTCTCATACTTGTTATAACTTATGGTACACCTTCAACTCTTACTCCCACACTCCAATGTGCCACGTATAACACGGCAAGTGAGTGGCAGGAGTGGCACTCACTCTTCCCCACATCCAGCACCTAACCTTTGCTGTACTGGGGAAAGTGGACCACCAGTGGCTCCATGAATCCTGTCGAGATGCGAAATTTTTCCAGTGAAAGAGTAGACATGAAGATGACAGTTATATTGACATCTGGAGTGAGTTCCTGAAGGCGACACAGACCTGGCAAGATGTTGGCGGCACAGTCCCTCAGGCGCTCACTGTGCTCCAGCATCTGGTGGAGGAAGGGCTGTCACAACATTGACAAAAAAAAGTGAAGTAACAACACTGAGGTTGCTAGCAGTAGTGTAGTAATGACAATGAGGATGATGACACTAGTGGAGAAGCAACACTTAGGATGAAATACTGTAGTGAAAAAGGAATCTTTTACCTTATTTTTTTCTATGCAACAATTAAGTAGGCCTGTTTTTCAAAGCATCTGTGGTGCTTGCTCAGCCTCCTCTTACATATAAAACTTAAGGAAAAAATATGTTGCTTTTTCCTTAATATAACCTTTTTCATTCTAATCTAGTAATTTCCTCAAGTGTTGTTCTACCTCTATATTTACTACTATCTAATTTAGTTTTATGTGCATGCATTTGCATGGTTTTGTGCCTTTATTGACAGATAACACACAGCAGGCAGTATTAATGGAGGACCACTCACAATAGCCATACGTGGCTGACCCAAAGTGTGACTGACAGTGGCCAGGTGATGCACAAACTCGCCAAGGCTGTCACAGGAGATGGAGGATGACTGGCCAGTGGTAAGTGAAGGAACACTGCCTGCAAGGATACACACACTCTGAAGGGCACAATAGGAGGAAATGTTGTCATCATAAATACCAGCCTAAAAGAGAATATCTTCCAAGCTTTGTAAGCCCCATCAGCACCTCATAAGGATGTCTTCTCAGAGCATGAGCAGAGATCCATTACACTTTTGACAGACTAGCCAGCAAAAGTCAAGGCAATAAGGTCAATGACAGCATCTCCTTACTTTAGCATAACATCTTTCTTCCACTCAAGTAATTAATGAAAAGTATCTAGGTTGCATTTACTGTTTAAAAGCTTGGCTTTTATAGACTCACCAGTAAGCTGGGACAGCACTGCCTCAAACAGCACCTGAGGACAGTACACCTCAATGCAGTTGATGTGACTCATGAGGACACCCAGGCACTGCAGGACGTGCCGTGCCACCAGAGTCTTGCCGGTGCCACTGTGCCCATGCAGGAACACACTGCTGGGCATCAAGGTTCCCTCCTGCAGCATTGGGTGGCAAAGCTGAGTGCTTATTCACTATGGTTACTCTTTAATTGATACATTTTCACCTACAAATATAAAGAAGGGATTCAATAACATGCACTTTATTTATTGTGGGATGGACCCATAATAAGAAAACTGCAATGTAATCCACAATGCCCATGTAATCCATTTCTTTAATCCACAGCATATTTTGTGAGATTTTAGGATTCAGTTGCACCATGTGTGAGGGTTGATTACTTGAAGTAACATGGGCATGCAGAAAGAATGACTGCACATGCTTGTGTTGTGTTCCCTTCACTGTGCATTCCATTCCTGAACTGGCAAACCTCTTTGAGGAGGCAGCCACAGCTCTGCCACACCACTGACAGTTGTGTAGGTGGTGAGACTGCAGCTTATATGACAAGCTTACAAAGGACATTATGCACTTAAGACTTTTTTTTCAAATACTGTCTAATAAAATAAATAATTGCTTTGACATTTTACTCACACAAACAAAAATAAATAATTGCCTTGCCATTTTATTCATGGTGTCACTAAAGAATATAAAAAAAAAAGAAATTTTGAGCTAATTTCAAGATTAACTTGCTCTTTTAGCAAACATCTAACCAGTACCCCCCCCCACTCTGATGCACTCCAAGCACACCAGTCACTCCATCGCTCACCATGTTTCTCAGCATTGCTCTCACATCTCATCAGAATCACATTTTCAGTCTCCTTATGATCCCTTCATGTATAAAGTGTACAACTTGTACACTTTATAGGAGAGAGGAGCCTCCAGTGAAACTGAACTTGAAAAAAATCAAAAGCTTCTCACCTCATGAATACCTGCCTTTACCTGACAATCTCAAGCCTCCCACATTTCAATAAAATATTGCTCTTTATCTTGTCTACTACTGTAATTTTAACTTCTGCTCTTCTGAACTTACAGTTATATGTTATAACTTCACCTGCAGACTTACTGCAGAATTTTCATTCACTAAAATCTGCATACCTGTTATTTTCTCCTTTAGCTATTTTGTGTTATCATTTGTGATTCTACCCTTGAGGAAGTATTAGATTGTGTACATTGAAGCAGATCAGCTGATACAATATAGAACTTCTATTCATGTCAAGGACTAAATCTAAAGTTCTTTACTCATCTTTGTTTTAAATTACTTTTCTCTCAAATAGAGCTAGCCACCATCACTACTTGCAAGTATTACTGCTCCTACTACAGACAAACTAGATAAGCCATCTCATCATTCCCAAGCTACACACACACACACACACACTGAGAAGCAATAACCACACCTGTCCTAGGAGGCCAGTCAACAGCTTCACCTGTGCATCACGGCCACACACTTCCATCTCTGCTCACTTGCCAAGGACACAACACTGAGGCTTCTGTGAGGAGCAGGAGGCAGTAAGGGTCAGCAAGAATGGAAGCACCAAAAGACCCATAAGAAGTAATATAATGGGCAGGCAAGCATTTAGGGATATGAACAATAATAATATTTCCTTAATCACCTAGTCTTACCTTACACGTGAAGTGCCCACTAAGCCAAACACTTATTAATAGCCCTGTTGGTCCCTACACATGCACACTCTGTGAGTCTCACTACTCAGTGGTACATAACAGTTAAGTACAGTAATGCCATAAATGGTCACAGTCACTTAGAACTGTAATGTACCAAAGTGTATTATTTGAATATCGTGCTCAAGCAGCTTCAGTGTAGTTTCACCGGTCATTTCTTTGATGCACTTTTCTTCAAAATGTGTTTGCAAATACTTTTACTACATTATACACAAACAAAAAAAAAACAAAAAAATGGATGTTATATTCATCCAAATAAAATCACGGCATTTGATTCTGGCTAATGGTCAGTCACAAACCACAAAATAAAGGAACTTTTCTGCTAACTGAGCACATCTTTAAATATTAAGCAACCAGTCATCTGCCCCAGCTTCTACTTGCACTCCATGATGAGCAACACCATTGTGGTTCACTGTCAGCACCATCACATTTGGAGAGCTTTATGGAATCTTGCTGGCTGATGGTGGAAATAACACTTGTCTCAACACTTATGATGACAGACATGAAAAGTCAGTATCAGATTCTGTGCAACACAGAAGATTAGTTGATGTTCCTGTGCCCCTTAAATAATTTTAACTCATTTTGTGGCACATAGACTGAATTCATCCACAGCCAAGAAGACTGAGGTGACTAATTTTCTTCTCATCACATTCCCTTTCTATTACTCACTAAATGTTGTGTATAGCCACAGGTTACACAAGCTGGAGTAAGGAATCAAGACAACAAGTAAAGATTTGGGGCAAATTTACAAGCAACTCTCTATTCCTCTATTCAGCTTCTCAATTGATGCATACGGATAAACTCACATCCCTAACTTACAAATGCATGTTTGTTCACTTCAGGTAATCAATTACAAAGAAAAAAATTCTGCTGATAATTTATTATTAGGATTACAGCCTGGTATATAGATAATTACATAAATAAGTTACTACAATGCTGTCACGGAATTAGTTAATGCAGTGACTTCAATATTTATATAGATTTTCTTAGTTATGTCTATCAGCACAGTTATTAATGTGTCATTTGACAAATAAATATGCATGTTCTTCATAATGCTGCTTACACATATGTGTGTGTGTATGTGTGTGTGTGTGTGTGTGTGTGTGTGCATAAGGCAGCTAAGGCTATCCATCTTGCTCTTCACTGTGTGTACAGGCTAGGGGTAAACACAATGTCTCTCTTAATGGCTGTTGAGGCCGCCTCCATCTTCTCCCGCAGGTTGGGATCACCGATGATATGGGCAGCATTCTTAACGTCTTTGAGCACTTCATCCAGACGCTGGATGCATTTGACAGTGACACCCTCCTGAACATCTGTTAGCTCCATGATCTTGTTGAAGGGCATCCCACAGGCCCACTGATATACCACCTCTGTCAGACCAAAATTGAATTGGTCCACAAAGTCCTCAACAGGCTCCAGCAAGCCACAGTCCTTCTGGACTCTGCCAATGTTCCGTGCCACTTCCTTGAATTGCTTAACACCCTTCTTCAGCTCTGGAGTGAGAGATGGGTCGCTACAGTTGCGCTGCTGGAAGACCATGCTGGACAGCAGTGCTGCAATCACTTCAGCAGGACTCTCTCCAAATACATTCTCCATTACCAGCTCTGTCACCATCAGTTCATGGCTACCCATTTCACAGGCCACACGTCCCTTCAAAGTGACAGTGTTGTTCTGTTCAATGTATCCCATCTGACGTAACACTTGGGTTCTCATCTTGTACTCAGGATGTAGCTGCAGTGCCTCCTCTGACATGAGGAATGTGAGGCGTCCTGCCTTCTCCTCCAAGTTGAGCCGCACAAATGCCTGTTCAAAGTGTTCCTGAAACATGGGGCACTCCATGCATGCTCTTTCCCTCACCTTGGACCGCAAAGTATCAAGGGTGCGGATCTGGGCAACAGCCCCCATCTCTCTCACACCCAAGTCCATCAGCAGGTTGAAGTGGGGCAGCTCCTCACCACGAGACACATTCAGACGCTGCATGTGATTGATCAGATCCTGGACTGACTGAGAGGGCGGGTCATCTCTGAAGCGTGGAATCTGACGCTTCTTGATATTATCTATGACTTTGTCAGCACTAATCTTGAGGATTTTAGCAAGGATCGCAGCCACACTACTTGGGGGAACTTCTAAGGTAGTGTGGCCTGTGGTGTCCTCCAGTACCTCAAAGCTGTCATGGCTGGCAGCCAACAGTTCTTTTTTCTGGACCTCTTCTTGTGAAGGGTTCTCTGTTTCTGCTTTACCCTTTAAAACAAAGACAGTCAGCTTGTTTTGGTCTCGTGTATCTACTTTGAGAAGGCAAGCTAGGCGCTGCTGGTATTGGCCATTGCTCAACAGTAGAAGCCGGCCTGGTGCCATGGCCTTCATCACACCAGGGAAGACCATCACAGAAGCATACACCTGCCGGCGCTGCTTGGTGTAATCCCGAGCAGCAGCATAGTACTCCTTCATGTCTTTACAGACAAGGCATGAGAAATCAGGTTCATTAGCCAGCCGGGCCTTTGTCTGCTGCAATTCTTCCTTATATTTACTCTGGTTGGCCATCTGCACAGCCTCAGAGAAGGAGCGTTTCATGATGTCCTCAACGGTGATGCTCTCCACACGCAGAATTCTTAGCATCATGGAGTAAGTCAACTTGAACTGGGATTCCAGCTTGGATGGTTTGCCCAGCATCATGCGGTGCAGGTCAGCCATCTCTGGCACCTCAGTCTTGCACAACACTATGACTGTACCAGTGGTGTCTAGACCACGGCGGCCAGCACGTCCTGCCATCTGAATGTATTCGCTGGGCACCAGATCCCTAAAGGCCATCCCATCATGCTTTCTGATGGAATCAAAAACAACACTGCGAGCTGGCATGTTGACACCCATGGCAAAGGTCTCAGTGGCAAACAACAGTTTCACCAAGCCCTTGGCAAAGAGCATTTCCACCACCTCCTTCAGAATGGGCAGAATACCACTGTGATGCACACCGATGCCCTGTAAGAGAAGTGTGCGCATGTAAAGCACTTGTGGCAGTTTCTTATCTGATCCCTGCAGACGATCAGTGCAGCGACGAATGAAGGCATGGATCTCGCCTTTCTCCCGGCTGGTGGTGAGGTCCTGGCTCAACAGCAGTTGAGCATTGCTGTCACACCGCTTCTTGGAGAGAGTGAAGGCCACCACTGGCAACAGATCACGACGCACCAGGTGGTCCAGCAGCCCTATCCAAAGATTTTTTTCCTGCTTTTCCCCAAGGTGTTGGCGGCCATGACGACCTCCCTGCATCTGCTGGCTCTTCTTCATGTCACTTTTTGCTGCTAATGCATCATTGTAGCCTTTGGTGATAAAAGTGCCTCTTGCATCCACCAACAGGAAGCGGTCATCCTTGGAGCGTCCACCAGTGCCAGTATAGAGGAAGTGCTCCAGGGGGACTGGACGCTGGCTTGTGCTGATGACATAAATTTTGCGTTTCTTGATGCGACCAATCCAATCGGCAAACTCAATGGTGTTGGGAACAGTGGCTGATAATAGTACAATGCTGACAGTGGCTGGCAGCATTATGAGCACCTCTTCCCACACATGACCTCGCTCAGCATTGTTGATGTAGTGTACCTCATCAAAGATGACCCACTCTAGATCACGGATCAGGTCACTGCCATTATACAGCATTGACTGCAAGATCTCTGTAGTCATGATGAGGCAAGAAGCTTTGGGATTAATTTGGATGTCTCCTGTGAGAAGACCCACATCCTCAAACTTGATCTTGAAGTCACGGTACTTCTGGTTGGACAAGGCTTTGATGGGAGAAGTGTAGACTGCTCGTGTCATGTGTTTAAGTGACAGGGCCACTGCATACTCTGCCACAACAGTCTTGCCAGCAGAAGTGTGTGCTGCAACAAAGACACAGTCTTGCTGCTCTAGATGCAGGACAGCCTGCTTTTGGAAGGTGTCTAACTCAAAGGGATAACTACAGGCAGGGTTGGGCACTCGA